>NC_142218.1:10574690-10882286 GCF_049639895.1 Pseudopodoces humilis | reverse complement strand
TGCAACAACGACGTGGAGAAATTCTGTCGTTCACTTGCAAATCGCTCAGGAGCTGAGGAGCTGGGTTGCACCCAACACAAAACGCTGCTCACTTTCTCCTCCTCTTCCCAGGCCGTGCTTCACACGGTGGTGGCTGCAGAGCAGCTGCTGAAGGCAGGGTGTGATGCCAGGCAGGAGCAGCTCCTCTGCTCGGCAGGGGCTGGTGCTGTTTGCACTTCTGTGTCTCCTGCGGGGAGGCACCGGAGCACCACAGCTGTCCCCAAACAGCAGCCAAGATCTGAGGGCTTCTCAAGTGTCTGCATGGCTGTGATTCAGTGATCAGAAAACCAGGGGTCTCTGTCTGGTTCTGCTGCCAACACAAAGATCAGTGGTCCAAAGGGCAGCAGCAGCTGAAGTACCTTTTGACATTAATAGGAGTTTTGTGATAGATATTAGTGCTCTGAGGTTTTTTGGTTTATTGACAGCTCATTTCAGAAGTCTGAAAGACTGTGGGGTTTTATGATAAATACTATTTTGATTATGTGCTGGTGGGGCTTAGCACAGCCCCAGCATATGTCTTTCTTCCTGGGGTGTACATTGAGCAAGAATGTCAGAAGACATTTATACAGCACATGCTGTGTCCTGGTAATGGCCAATGACTCGAACTGGGACCGTGTGTGAGTTGTGCTTGAGAAAAACTGCAGGACTGAATTGACTTTGAGTTGTCATTTCCCCTGAATTGCTCCAACCCTCCCACCCCACTCCCGAAATATAGTTAAATGATTAAAATGACTGCCTAGACACAGCTGTTAATAAAATGTAAATGAAATCAGATTAAGTCAGACCCATTATAGTTTAAACATTAATATTCCCCTATTGAAACTGTGGTACAAAGCTGAGGATTCCAGATGTCCTCCAGGGAGGGGCTGTGGTAAAGCTGAAACCTACACACCGTGGAAAATCAACCTATGAAAGGATGAGTAAGATCTGATATCTGTAGTTTGCCCTGCACTGATCTCTTCATGCTTGAAACAGTTCCTAGAAGGTAAAAGCCCCACACACCATGCCATATTCTGAAACAGAAAGCTGATTCATCATGTTAAGGCATTGATTGTGTACATTCAACGCAAGCTTCTTTAAAAGGACATTGTTGGAGATATTTGGGACTTCAGCCATGAGGGAGGAAAGGCCCAAATTGTTTGCACTGCAGCCATGAGGCCTCTCAGTGCTGCTGCTCCATCCTTTCTGCCCCTTGCTCTCTGCTGGTACTGGACCCATCACAGGGAAAATTACATGAAATTGTTTTCCTGCATTTTACTGCATTGACATCTTCCTTTTTCTGGCTTAGAACAGAGCCCAAGCTGTGGCCAGAATCTCTGGCCTGGAGGGAACTCTGCATCCACCTGGGACAGTAAGTGGTGGTGGTGGAGCCAGGGCTGGGGATGTGCTCCTCTCCTGCAGGTGTGACTGTGATGGGGCTTGGGGAGGACAGGATTAGCCAGGGATTCCTCCTGGTGAGGATCAGAGCCTCTCCTTCCTCTCCAGAGGGCAGGACACATGGGAAGCACAGCCACTGATCCATTTATGGATTATCTTACTCTGGGGATTTTCTGGGATGGTCTTGGCACCCTTAGAAACTGCTATGATAGAATCACAGCCTTCTAGAATTTGTGTTTAACTCCTGGAAATGCACTAATCTCTGGCTGGGGTATCAGGCAGTAACCTTCAGTCATTTATACACCTGTAACCTGTCTGTCCCCTGTTTGTCACTGCTCCTCCATACGGCACAGATCCATTTCACTCAGCCTGACTACCCAGGACAAGCACTGTGTCCACTCCATCATTTTTATTGCCCTCTTCAGGAGTGTCTTTAGTTTATCAATGTAGCTTCTGTAGAGGAGAGCCCTAAAATATATATATGCACTACATCAACCTCGAGCTGAGTTTGTGTAACTGGGAATTAATCACCCCCACGGCCTCATCCCCTCCCCTCAGGTGCTGGGTACCTTCTGCTGGGTGCTAATGCCCCCAGTTGCCTCCCACTTCCTGTGAGGAAAAAGTTCTCAACACACAACATTTTGTTTCCTGTGTCTGGAATTTAAATACCATGTACTTCATATTTGGAAGAATTGTGCTGCTCACTCATTGTCAGTGTTTCCAATACTTTCCTCCTGTTCCAGTACTTCCTTCTGATTTTGTCCCTCTGATTGACATCCTTCATTTTTGTCTTGTTTGTGGAATTTAGTTTCCATTTTTTTTTTCCTGTTCCTGGAAAAAAAAATTGCCTAAAACAGAAATTTCCCTTGATTTCTGACTATAATTTAAAATTTATTTCCTGTGACCTTATTATCTATTCTCTGTTGTAAGTGTGGTAATTTCCAGAGCATACCAAATTATTCTCTGTAGATAAATTCTAATTTACTGGGACAATACTGACTAAGGTACTGCCCCATGAATGTGGTTATTGCTTTCATCAGCTGTGTTTTCAAGCACAGCAAACAGAAAGATATCACTGTAGGTGTTGAGGCCTCAGAAAGGTAAGCAGGGTGTGATTCACCACCACCACATGACAAAGGTTAGCTGAGCAAAAAGCCTCAACCTCTTAATGCCTGAGGAGAGCAAAAAAATAAAAGGTTCTTTGTTGTGTGTGACCAGGAGTTTGTGTCACTTACCTGCATTATGGGCATTTATTGTTGTAACTCTTTTAAGGGTGTTTTGCTATTTCTTGTTCCAAGCTTATAGCAGCAATTCAATATGGATCTAATTTCTTTAAAGAAGGAAGAAACCTAAATTTCTGTCCCGCAAATCCAGATGCAGAACCTCCTGCCTGTGTATATGCATGGTACAAACCCCACCTTCACATCTGTGAGATGAGCACACGCCTGCACAGGGAGGCTGATGACAGGACTGCCATCTCTCATGAGCCAGGAACACACATCTGGAGACCAAAATTCTGCATTTACCATTTCCACAACCTGTATCCTCCCCCTAAAAATCAGTTGTAGTAACCCAGAAACAAGAGGAGGAGGAAAGCAGCCACTGCATCAGGTAAATCAAGAAACTATCAATAAAAGCATAGAGCTGTAGTACTCTGGTTTCAGTACAAATCAATAAATTATTTGATCTAAGGCACCACAATGATATATAGAATACCACATCAACAACAGGCAGCCCTGAGTTTGGTGATCTCTGGAGCTGACTGATCACTGCTGCCTGGCAGAGCTGGGCCTCACTGAATTATTAATTCATTTCTAGGATGGTTATGGCTTCACTTTTTTAATCTTTTCTAACTTTTAACTTGTAGAAAAAATAATACTTTAAGTTTTAATCCAGTCATGAGGATACTCATGAGGCTGGGCCCTTATCAGGCTATTCCACATAATGTCACTAAATAAGGTGATTGGGAAACAAAACAGCAAGGCATAAATTTTCCCTGGTTCTTTGACAACTCATGTTGCATTCATCTGTGCTTAAACACAGTTCTGAACCATAACTTTAACTGGGAGACGTGAGAATATTATCAGGGAATGATTCATGGCATTAGATATCACCCTCCTCTTGCAAAACATCTTCTCCGTTACACTGTTTAGTTTGGGTTTTTTCATTTGTCGCATTAATGTGAGTTGTGAGCAGAGCTCCAGGGGCAATGTATTGCATACAGGAGTTGTTATAGAACATTAAGTCCATCTCATAATTAAATGCTCTATCTATTTTCTTGTAAACAATAAGACCATAAAAGAGGTAATAGAAAAAAATGATGTCCCGAGTGTAATGGCTGATACAAAATACGGCCAAAAGAGCTCAGCATTACAGCCTGCTGGAAGTGCCAAGTCCTCTGGCTTTGTCCTTAACCCAGTGCAGAAAAGTTACTCTCATCCATGGGCTTTTGAGCACAACAGATCGTCTCTTCATGGGCTTTGAGCATTGCATGGCGAGGATTCCCCAGCTAATGAAAGAAAGAATACATTTTTCTGAATACAAAAGTACTTTAAAAAGAGTTTTGTAATCAATTTAAAAGCTAGACCTGAATTAGTATTAGATTTTCCTTATGTTTAATTAAGTCTAATTAAACAATGCAGACATCTTCCTGTCACCTGTGGTGTGATTATGTTAAATATTTAATGCTTGTGAAGGATTAGGCTGCACATCTAATCTATATCTAGCAATCTGTTCTCTCTCTGGAGTATTTTTTATTTAGTTCTGCTTTTGTATAATGAGTTGCCTTTCAAAGGAAATTGTTAAACACTTTGGTAGGAAGGGGATGTGTCATGCTGCACTGTGTGCAGGAGAATATTGCTAAGTAGGCACAGAGTGTGGGGGCTGCAGTGCCCTGCCAAGGGGGTGTAGCAGGGACAGCCCACTCTGCCTTTCTGGAGCAGAAAGCATCAAAATCAAACCTTTCTGTTTGTTTAGAAGCTTCAGTATATCCCTCTTTCCCAGCAGAGCCAAATGATCAAGGACTTTGAAAACCCCAACACAGGGTTCACATTGAAGATATCCCTTGCAGCGTGCACACATTTCAAGGTTGCACATTTCTTAGACTTGTTTTCCCAAGGGGCTGTCAACTGTGTAATAGAAAAATGTATTTGTACATCTCTTCCCTCCTGAGCACCTCCCCATCCCTTCCTAATCTTTGCACTGCCTCTGAAACACAGGAATGCATCTGTCTATATCTGGTCACCTCCTGGGATGGACCCCTTTAAAGGAGAGGCCAAGGACGTGTTTCTGGGAGCAAGTGCTTCAAGAAATGGGTATTTGCATCTGGTCATAATAATTGTCTTCTCTAACAAAACCAGTGGGGAAAAAAAAATCAGCTATTCATCAAAAATGGGTTAAATGTATTCTTATTCCTGCTATAAAAGGCACATAAAATACTTCTCTGGCAGTTTATGTGCATTAGCCATTACTTGCATCTGAGGACAAAAGACAAATTCACATAATTATTTTTCAATTGGTTGGGTCTGTGTCTGTGTAATCATTTTTTCACAGTGTATGAAGCCCTTTTTCAATAGACCATAACAGTAATAGCTATTTCTTATTTACAACTGGAGGAGAAGATCCAGCTACCAGATTTTATTATGCAGAGTGAACTTTTCAAAATTAAATTAGCACAGCTAACGTGGTGGCCCATAGTAAACTAATTAGTTGTTAGACTGTTGGCAGAGATAGTATCAACTCTTTCAGACTTCCTAACAAACATCTTCAAAAATTACAAGCAAAGGGTTTCTATTGCAGTTTGGTTAAGCATGAAAATATTCATTCTCTTTAGTCAGAGCGAGAAGGTGGTGGCAGGAGAAGCAGCTCAGGGGCAGAGCCAGGCAACAAATGGCCTCCAAACCTCCCTGATCAAAAGCAAAGCCCAGTCAGATGGATGAGAGGTTTTCATTGCCACAGTTTAAGTGGCTTGAACATTGGTATCTTTATGATCTCTGGATAAACCCACAGGCTTTGATCTACAAAAGCAGTTTAGGGTCCAGGGGGGTTTGTGGAACAGAGCTCGGTGGGGTAACCTGGGCCAGCCAGGAGTGCTCAAAGAGATGAGCACACCCACGCGTCTGCTGTGGGGCTGTGACTCCAGCAACACCTTCCTGGCACCTGCAGGGAGCCTTCATGCTCTCTGGCCCCCAGCCTGCCTGCCTGCTCAGGAGGAGCTCTGCACTTATGTAAAATTAATAGGGTGTTCATTATGAAATCCACGCCACATCTTATTAAAAGTGCTCTGTCATTGAAAGTAGAGAAGGTGGAGGCTTCTTAAACTGGGGTTTTGTTGCCCTCTAGTGAATGAGGTCAGCATTATGCATAGGAAATTATTTTGATCACTGCATAATTAATGCGTTCAGAATTGGTACAAAAGTGCAGTCAAATTGCATCCTGTTCCCACTTGAATTAACCTGTGGATATTGTTTCTTACAGTGTGTTGCTTCCTTGCCTGAGCTTTTTTTTTTTCTTATTCTTGCAATGAGAATGCATGACTGTGTGGGTATCATGATAAGGCAAGGAAGCCAGAGACAAGGAATAAATCAACTAAATGGATTTTCAGCACAGTAGCTTTAATACATTGGTATATACTTAATATGTCTTCTGAAAAGAATGTCTAATTATACTGTCATGGCAAAAAATGCATTTTCAATAGTGAAAAATTATGCCATCATTTACTTTGTGAGAACATGCTGAGATTTATGAAAGATTACTGCAAAATTATCATGCCAGGATAAAAAAAAAAAGAGAAGCCAAACTCAGTTATCATTGGCATCAGGAAAGAAAGAATGGGGAGAAAACCCCTTTCAATAGTGAAATGGAGAATAGAATTGATAAAATGTTATGCAGTATGAAAATATTGTTATGGAACAAAATTCAGCCTTACATTGCACTTTTTTTCTGACTGTATTACCTGCTAGAGACTATTTTGGGGCTTAGATGAGGAGGTTGTCCCAATCCTGCGTAGGGCCTAATTCTTCAATGACTAGAACTTGACAGTTTTGCTTATCTGGTATAAAACAAGGTAGAAGTGAAGGAGTATCAGACCACAGAACTGCACATTAGAAAATATGAACTTATTTCAGGTGATTTTTGCTCAAACAGCCTCCAACTCAGCTGACCTGGAGTACACAGGTAGAGACGGCTGCCATGGACCTGCTTTTCTTACATGTGGCCTGAAATCTGTTTTGCTGGAGGTTTCTTCTCATTCCTCACTTATTTTCCAAAGAAACCTACAGAACTGATACCATTTCGTGGCAGCTTGTTGTAGGTTTGTCATGAGCTGCGTTGTGCATCCCAACCCCTGGATGTGGAGCCAGCCCTGGCTGCGGGCTCAGCTCTGGCCCATCAGGAATCTCCCCTGCTCCATCAGCTCCTCCACTTGCAGGGAGAGCAGTGTTAAAGTCCCTGGTGCTTTTTTCTGTATCACACACCAGCCAAAAATAAGCAAATTCTTTTCCTCTCTCCACACATCCTCCTACCAAGTCCTTTCTGAGCTGCTGCTTCCCTCATTCGAAGGTGTCTGTTATGGACCTGGTTTTGGATGGGACTTTTATTTATTCTTGTGGCATTGGGAACAAGATTAATGTTTCCTGCTAAAGGCAGTCCTGTACATGATCGGAGAATAGTTTAAACAATGTCTGTCAAGGATGAAGGAGCCCACACTGGTGTAACCCAGTGAAGTCAATTAAGGGCTTGGCTAAGGCTCAGAGGATGACAAGCAACACTTTTATTGACCACTCTGGGACGAAAACACAACTTAAAATCAAAGAGATAAATAAAATGCTGTGGTGCTCGCTGCACTCCATGAAAAGCATCTGTAAAAACATCCAGTCTGATTTTTTGGGAGTGCATGAAGAGTTCCATGTTTTAATTCAGGTTGGTTTTTTATGATTACTGAGTGTTTAGACTGTTCCTGACAGACTGGCTGGCATAGCTGGGAGAAATGGGACATTTGATGAAAATTTTTATTTGGAGTGAGAAAAATACACTCAGTGCCACACAGGACAAGCCCATAGCTCTCACTGAATTAAAAAGGCTTTCTAGTAAAACCAGCTAACAATGAGTATAATGATAATATCTGGCATAAGTAATCCATCTACCAAAAAAAAACAAACCACAAAACCTTTGCTAAATAAATAAAATACAAATATAACTCTTAAGTGTATGAGATCATGTTAAATATCCCAAACAGCAATGCAACCTGTCTTCAAGCAAGAGTTGCCTTCATTTTCTGCTGCTGAGAGATTTCCAGCAAATCCTCTGTGGTGCCATTGTAATTTTCCACCTTTTGTGTGTTTTGATTTGCCCAGCTGTGCTCTGTACCAGCAGTCCCAGTAATGCACACAGCTCATGGCCAGTGACACCCCTGCAGCAGCTGGGAGCCCAAAGCAGGAATGGGAAATTAAACCAGAACTGTCATTGATTGAGGTGTTGGGGCACTGATGCCTTGATGGGCTCACCTAAAAACAGAGGCCAGACAGAGCTAAGAGAATAAAAATAATTTCTATTTATTGAAGGGCCTTTGGGTACACCAGGGCAGGCAAGGCCCACCCAGGGGCTGCTCCCAAAAATGGATGGTGGGTCAAAGGTTTCACGCTTTTATAAGTTTGGTCCATTTGCACACTGGGGTTAATCTTCCAATTTCAGCTCCAGGTAATGAAGGAATTTACCCCGAGTTTGCTGCCCCAAGTCCCTTTTGTTTCCATCTCTGGGGCCTGAGGCAGTGAGGTGTCCTTGATCCCCAGGCCTGGAGAGGAATTGCTGTGTCTGCCCAAACTGGGGAAGCAGCAGCTCACTCTGTGAGTGAAGTTTAGAGTTACACACTAAAGAACTGCAGGGTTACAAATATGGAAAATATACAGACTAAAATCCTAAGGCATCAGCACACGGACAGATCCCGCTCCTCGCTGTGCTGATGTGGGTGTGAGGTGACAGTGCTGCCTCCAGAGCAGCTCATGACATTTTGTTAACAGCAGCTGGCCTAGTCCAGGCACATTTTATTGGCTGTGATTGTTGTATGCAGCATGTTCCATACCTACAGCACCCAGCACTGAATTGCCTTTTAACTTTTTAGCTCTATTTTAGCTGCTGCAAGACATTTTCTTCCTAACAAGCATGATTGGCAGTTGCTTTCATTAGTCCAAGTTAGCAAACACAAATCAATCTCTTGTTCCCAGCGAACTCTTAATCCATTAAAAAGTTTCTTTCCCTCTAGTCATCAGCAAATACTTTTGACCATAAGAAAATTAACAGCTTTTGTGTGTTTTATAAAGACATTTACATGCATCTTCATGTTTTACACTTGTTCCTTAACAGATTTTCTCACATGGTGAGATTTTTGTAAATATTGCTGCCTTCCTCTCTGAGTCTGCGCATCTCTAGAAAACACTATAAATAGAAAGGGTTCAACTGGGAAGCACTATTTGCTGTTTCAAAAATTCAACATTATGCTTGTGCTTAAATTTAAAAATACTATTGCAAGTTCTATAGTGAGTGTTTCCTGAATACATGGTAACTACTTCAGGGGGTTGTTGTTGTTGTTGACAAGGCAGGAAGAACAAATCCACAGTTATTGTTTTGCTTTTCTTTCTCTCTATTAAATACAGAGGTGATAATTGCTTGGTTTTGTTCACAGCTGGCACTAGATAAGTTTTCTTCTCATTAGACATGTAAACCACAGACAGACTTGCTCAGCTTCTCCATTCTCATCAAATAAAATCTCAGCTGATTTTAGTCTCTTCAAAAAGACCACATTTGGTCCCAATAAAGCATATTAAGTTTGGGGGTTTTTGATTTTGCTTTTTAAATTTGAATCCCATTAATAAAATTTTCTTTGGATGACAAAAGGCATTTTAAGGGAGGGGAGAAATGATGTGACCTGCCAGTCACTGAAGCTCTCCACTACAGGAACTGTGTGCCATGAGGTGAGAGCACATGTATGACTGCAAAATTAGATGAGATCCTTACACTCCTAATTTTAAAATTTCTGGACAATCCTAGATTTAAAACATAAAGCCATCCTGCATGCTTCCACACTCATTAATCTCCACTTTCAGTTTATTTAAAAATGAATCTTCATTTTCTTCATATTTATTTATTTGTATTTATTAAATTGAATACCATTTATGCAGAGCAAATATTAGCACAAAATTACATACTGAGCTCAAATCTGCAAGAAGAAAAGAACAGTTGTGCTAATAAGATATAGCTTCACTTACAACACTCCTGCAACATGAATCACTAGAAAAAAAAAGTGTTTCTATGACTGAGTGGACTGAAAACAGGACATTACCAACCAAAGAGAGATAATTTTTGCATGTGTGATTGTTCACAAATGGCTTTGATACAATGAGTAATTAAGGGCGTTGTGTCTCACCAGATTATTCCCAACACCCACCCAAGCCTTCTTTTCAAAAAGCTCAAAAATGTCACCTCACCCTCGGCGAACTGCTGTGCCCTGAGTGCTGCAGAGCTCTGTGGAGTTTGGCTGTCTACAAATTATTCTCCATTTTTGACTGGTAGGAAAAACCTGGGAAAGACCTGGGCTTCTTTAATCCCTTCAGACATGATGGTCCTGACTCATGCTGGGTATTTCCATCACGGATCCCTGCAGCCTGCTGGGGTGTTGCCCCTGTGAGCCCAGGGAGGCAGATCTGATCTGATGGTTCAGAGGAATGTTTTCTTCTGGATTCTTGCTTAGAAAGTCACACACTGACATTGTAAAAGTTGATGCAAAATAGTTTTAAGTTGATGGAGATTCAAGATTAACTCAGAGAGTCAAAAAGTCAAGCACAGCATTTGATTTCAACAATAGTTACACATTGGAGTGAGAGGAGAGCTTTGGAGCTTTGCTGGGTTAGTGGCATTGCTCTGAGCTGAGCCAGTGCATTTTGGAGACAAAGTTTTGCCCAAGAATTGATTACTTTGACTGAAAATAATATTTGGATTTTCACACACAGCCCCCTCTTTGAGGATGCTTTCTCTGGGAGGTTATAGGAAAGATGATCAGTGATAAAAAAAAGGAATAACATTTGAGGATTTAATTTTTTTTAAGAATCCCTGAAAACTTGAAGGGCAGAAATAATTAGCTTTCCTGCTGTAATAGTCACAGATTTTCTCAGTCAAGAGAAAATCTCCAGTTAGATTCTTTAGAAACTGTATTTGTACAAATACAGGAAATGGATGTTTGCTGTCATCTCTTCAAACCTCCAGTGTTTGCTTCATTAAACTCCATGCAAAATGTTGGTTCATGAGTGGGTCCTTTCCTTTCTGCAATATTTTTCAGTCTTCTTTTCTGTTTGTTCTTCCTTCTCATTAGTGATTCTGAGGATATTTTGTACCTTGTGCACATTTTTTCTTATTAAAAATGTAGAAGTAAATAATTGCTCTTAGGGGTTTTGGAGTAAATCCAGAATCAACTTAATGCTGTCATGGAGCTTCCTTCATTTTTTTTAGTGCTATTTATCAGTGGTCTGAGCCAGTCGCTGCATAACATAAAATTTAAATTCTACCCAACAAAAATATTTCAGTGAAATGTTTTTCCATTTTTTCTCAATAATCAAAATAACATGTTTCACAGAAAAACAAGCCCTGATCACTCTCTTTGTGAAAAACTGAAGTGGATTATCTTGTTAGAAAATGTAAATCTCTGGAACCTGAGTGGCACATTTAAACTACCCACAAATCAGATTTTCATTCCCAATGAACTTTTTTTCTGGTTTTGTTTTGTTTAATTATAAAAACCTAAAGCCTGTCAAGATCTCAGAATGACACATACAACAGAAAATCAGATTGCTGCCCACCTCTATTAGTTTCTATAACAGTCTTCAACTACAAGGAGGAAAAATGAAGCATTAGGAACAAAACTGCTTCGATGGCAAGATGCATCTGAACTTCTTATTTTCTGACAAATAAGAGGAATATCTTTACATTTCTCTTTGCTGCTTTCCAGTTTTCTGACAGTTATTTCTCTGCCTTCTTCAGTGCCAACAGAAATGAAAATATAAACCTCAATTTCCAAACTGCAAATCCTACTCTGTGGCTGTGGGACTGAGCACACACACATTGGTACATTTTTTTGTCTGGTGCCAATTAAAACACACATATACCAAGGCTTGTGTTTTCATCTGACCGTGCCTTGATGTTTATTTATAATAAGGTGTGCATTTCTGGGAGCCCTTTTTTCTCCCTCAGAGAAGCAGAAGATTGGTGTGTGTCTCACTTGACAGATAAGGGTGGCATTGACTCAAGTAGGATCATCAAAACAAACACACTTTGACAGAACGGGCTTCATAAATAATGTGCATCAGTTTTTACTCTGTCAGTGTAAGTGCATCTCCTCCACTACTGGTTTCCACTTGTTTTATCCAGAATGCCTAAGAATAATGAATAAATCATAGTCCTGTATACATGTATGTATGCATATGTATGTGTATATATTTATACATAATTCATGCCATAAATATCTATTTTGGTCTAGCATGGAGGTCACAAATAAGAGTGGAGGCATGTTAAGACACTGTACCTAAAGTATCAATCGAGTTTCAGATGCTGCAGATAATTTCATTTAGCAAGAGAAACAGATGAATGCAGATCATTTTGATGCAGTCTTTTTCCTTTTGTTTTTTTACCCCCACAAAGAACATGCAGAGCTTGTGATCCCCACTGGAAAGTTCTTTTGCTTATCACTCCTGGCTGTTTCGAGTCATTAATTGGCCCCAAATTGCTCATTAAGTTTTCCTGAGCCTGCCAGTTCTCTTAAGCTGTATGTGGTGCTTCTTTCTGCCTCCTCTCTTTGGTTCTCTTGTCACATAAATCTTCATAAGCGAGAGTCTTTGCATTTCCTTCCATGTGTTGTTTAAAGGAGAGGCACAAGTCAGTGTCTTGGGTTTGTTTGGAGTTTTTGGCTCCACACAGGAGCATAAATTGTTGACGTAGCCACTTTTGTTTATAAATATATTTGAGGAACATAAACAAAAGAAGAGACATATTTTGCTCTGAACTCCATTTATTGGGCAGATTTTACACCATCTTACTTCAGTGATATTTAGCCTGTTTGTGACTTAGAACACAAAACTGATAACTTCAGCATACAATTTAGCCTCTCCAGTTACCACATGGCCTTCAGCCTGTTCTATCTTGATTTTCTCCACAGGATAAAAGACACTTTGTTTTCTAAATCACTGTGCAAGTCCCCGTTGCTCACTCGCAAACTATAATTTACACAGTGTTGCAACACTTCAGTAGTGAAGCACCTGAGAACAAAAGACCTGTACAGAAAACGTGCAATAATGTCTGGAAACTAGCCCCCATGATTGTGGGGTACAGAGCCCATTTTTCTCAGCCATTTGCAGAAAAAAGGAGATAATTTAGACCTCACTGATGTATAATTAGTATCCAAGGAATAATATATTCATTGGACAAGAAGGAATGAATGGAGAAGGGTCCTCAGGAGAAAGGTCTCTGACTAGAGCTGTTGGCATCAGCCCTGGATGCGATTGGATTTTATAGATATGATACACTAATAGAGGCACTCATCCCCCAGAACAGGCAATGCCTTTGAGCTGGGGCTCCCAATGCACTAATTACTCTGTTTAACACAAAGACAGTGGTGAAATGGTGTTCTGATAGAAAAGCCACGTTATCTGTATGCCCTGGGATTCCTACTGAGTCCTGCGCCAAGTGCCCTCCACCTGAGAATAAGTGACAAATTACTTTTCTACTTTGTTCTTTCTTCATTACATCTGAAATGCAGGATGTGGTTTGTGGAGTATTTTCAGGTCACCTTGTTCCCCCCAAAATACCCAAAACATGTTCATGGCACTCAGAAAGTGTCAAGTCTGACATGATTTTAGTGTATTCCAGCACATTTTTGCCTTTCAAATGATCCCGGATTGTTTCCTGGGTTTGCACACTGCTGATGAGGAAGAACATAGGAGATCTTCATTTAAATTGCTCAAATACACCCTAAGGGAAGAGGAGGCAGTGAGAGGAAGGGATCAGTGCCTTTGGAAGGCTAAATCCTCTCTCTCTGCTTCCTTGTGCACACCCTCAGAGTGTGCACCCTGTGCTGCTGCAGGTGGGAGCAACCAGCCCATGTCCAAGGAGGTCCAAAGGCAGAGCAGGGAGTGCTGAGAGGGGAGTGAGCTCATCCCAGCCTGCCCAGAACCCACTGGTTACATCTTAGAGATGGGTTTGACGGGCTTGTTGGGTTTTTTCTGTTTCCCTGGGTTTTGCTATTGAGGGAGGGAAAGTAGATTTAAGTTATGGTCAGAAACTCGACAAGTTTAGAATTGGTTGACAAATCCAATATATTGCTGGCAAAGTTTGTGAAACATCAAAGTGCAAGAGGTTGGAACACCTACAGTAACAAGTAAGAAACAAATCATGACAGAGTGAGTGACTAGGGTGTTAAATAAAGTCACAACAAAACCTGTCACAGGGTTTCTGACAAGCTTTGGAAGAACACCTGACAAGGTGTTCTCACATTAATAGCAGCAGTTATTGTTTGATTACATTAGTACTTTGAATGAAACACGGCTGTTGTTTTGTCTTTCTCTCTTCATAAGAAATAGGTTTTTGGTCACCATATCCCACTTTGACAAAGTTGCTGAGAAATTTTGTTTTCATAGTAATTTATGATGTCCCTTTCCTATGGGGAGACGATTTTATTTTGACAAAGAGCAGTAACACTCAAGAACTCCTGATATTTAATGTATAGAGAAGGTCATGAATTTATGTCTGTGCTGGGGCAAATGTTACAGTCTCTGTGCCAGAGATGGATGGCACTTGTGCTATGCCTCACTGCTACGGGAGACAGTAAATCATAAGATGTTACTTCTCACCTTGCTGAAGTTGTAAAGTGAATATAGCATTTCTTCATATTGAATGATCCAGTTAGGGACAGGGAAGGTCAGGTCGCACAGAGCCGGGCTCCCCAAAAAGCAGAATTACCTTCCCTGAGTAACCGAGACACCTTTTGAGACACAGAATACAACATTTTGGTAGCAAAACCTAATAAATACCCGGCTGTCCATCACTGTCTCTTTGCATTGTCATGATGAAGCTGCTTCTTGACATCTGATTTAAAAAGAGATTGAATTGTCACTTGTGTTAATGCAGGGTTTATGCTGCTCTCACCATGGATCAGCCCAGAGTGCAGAGTTGGAGAGGCAGTCCCTGGGAAATCCCAACAAATTATGTTTGGGGAGCACGTCAGGGTTTACAGAGTGATTTTTTTTTTCTTTCCCATGCTTCACTCCATTACCTCATGTTGCTGTAAGATGTGACAGGCAAAGCTGAGGCAGCAGCTCCTCACAGGGAGCTGCCCAGCACATTTCAGTGGGAGTGGAGGTTTGGGAGGTTTGGGAGGTTTGGGAGTTTGGGAGGTTTGGGAGGTTTGGGCAGGTGTGGCTCAGTCTCTTCTCCCAGCCATGGACAGAGCAGCCTGAGCCATCAGGGGCTTCCACACCGAGCTGCTTTGATCCCTGGGAGCTCAGCAAGGAATTTGCCTTTTGCACAGCAGACATTTAATGTTAGAATAAGGTGGTTTTGTGGGTTTGCTAAGAATATTTCAGATTAGTCAAATCAACTGATGCACATGGACACTTTCCCTAAATTGGGAAAGTGTTCTAAAGGTAAGATTGCACATTAACTGCTTAATTATTTAATAAACTTGGAAATTTCTTTCTGTCATTTTTGATTTACTTTTCCAGGTATTCACTTTGTGGTTAAAATCTTTAGATTGCTCAACCATCTACACCTTTTACAAGGATCCACCTTTGACAATATTCAAAATACTGCAGTAACACAAACAAAAACTGGCTTGCAAAGTCCAGAGATTACACATTCCAGCCCTGATTTTATATTACCATATTTATTTGCTGAAATAAGTGGGCAATAAAGGAAGTCAGTGCCACAGGCAATCTGTGTCACCAGCAACAATGTGCATCTTCTGCCTAGTTTATAAGCAAATTCTTTAAATTTCTTTATAAATAGTTTGAAGGTTTTTGTTCTGCATTTGGATCTGTGCTTGATACTATAAGAAAAAACAAAAACAAATAAACAAAACAAAAGAACAAAACAGGCTCTCTGAAAATATAATATAAAATTATTTAAATTTGTTTAGCTGTGGGAACAGAATAAGAAAAAGATGTAAAGAATCCTGACCTGTGGGAAGAGGATTGGCCTCTGGAAAGAGAGTGAGGGTTTGCTTTTTATGTTTGGTGCAAATACAGATCATTCAGCAGTGAAATGTGCAGTAGTTACAACATTAGTTGATTGGAGAGTTAATAACTTTGACGCAGAGGAATTAACAAAAGGAAATAGATGGCATTTCTAATAGCAGTTAAGAGGAATAATTGTTCTGTCTAACAACTGACTGGATAATATGTCAGGCAATATCAGCATCAAAAGGAAGGTAAATGCCAAACAAGCAAATGAAGCAATGATAGCTTTAAAGCTGGAACATTTGATTGGGAGCAAACGAGCCTGGCATTATGTAAGGACTTGTCTACATGGGGAAATCCAGCAGTGAAACTTTATGGGGATAATTGTTCCTTTCAAAGCCACAGCAGCCTCACAAAGGAGAGGCCCTTTGAGTGCAGAGTGAGATTCTCCAGTGGGGAGTTGCAGAGCTCTATCTCCAGCTGTACCAGGTGGTTCCAGGGGTCACTTTGCCCCTGGGGACAAATCCTAAAGCATTGGATGAGCTGTTCCCAGGGGCTGCCCCGTTCCCCCTGGCCCAGGCTGGGGCATTTTCCCTTGCCCAGCAGAACAGGGGCTGCAGGGGTGTTGGTGCCGTCACAAGGTGCAAAGGCAGCTGCAGAACCTTGTTGTTGTTCATGCTGTGACACACGGAGGAGCAAAAGTGACAGCCCCACGTGGGAAACATCTTTAAAATGCATTCAGGTTCCTCACACGCGAAACAACCCCGCCACTGCCAGATTCTACTATGGCATATTTTCCAATTGTGTTAATATAATTTTTAACATTCTTTAACCTGCTTGCTGAGAAGAAAAATGAGAGTCTGATGTTCTCTACACCTTAATTAAGTTGATAAATAGTATCTTCGTGACATGTGAATAAAAAGTTAACTCAAAGCTTTGTGTTTGCAAAGAGTCAGTAATTTTCATGACTCAAGTTTTAATAAGCTGGATTTGCAACTCAGTTGACTGGGAGGCAATGAGGTAAAAGGAAAGATCTAGCACTTCTTTCTCAGCACCTCACACACTTGGCTCTGAATCCCTGAAGCCTCACTCCGGTGAACAGAATAACTCTTCAAATGGGAAAATTCAAATCTAACAGGTGAAAAAGCCTAAATTAACAAATCTGAAAACCACCACTCTCTGAGAAAGGAAAAATTCATCTCCCATCAGAGGGTCTGAGCTGATTCAATGTGCAGCAGTGTCTGTCCTGATCTTGAGAAAGGCTCAAACAGGAGCCACAGCCACCAGAGACGGGAACAGTGACCCTCCACCAGTGCACATCCCGTGCTTCCATGAGTTCTGGGCTCCTGGAGCAGCTGTGCTGCAGCTGGCAGCGAGTGTCCAAGAGCACAGCTGGGGAGTTTGCAACCCTCCCACCCTGCCAGAAATTCCAGCAGAGCAGCACCCACCCGCCTCTGCACACATTGCAGCTTGAAGGAGCCCAGAGACAGCACTGCCTGGAGAACATTTTATGATTTTAACACGCTTATGTACTATTTGGCTCTTTTTAAAATCACTGTAAATGCATAAAGATTATAGGTGCTCGTGTAGGCTATATTTTAGAAAGAAGAAAAATCAATTTTTCATTCGTCAGCGGCAGCTTGCAATACAACTGGAATATTACCTGAATCAAGTAAACAGAATTATCCTCTAACCTGAATAAGAAAAATGTAGCAGAAAGTCTTTATCTCTCTATTTTCAACTTATATTATCTAAGTTTGACCATGATTTAAAAGAAAGAAGGGAGGGAAAGATGAGCCAAATGCAGAATTGTTATGAAAGAAGCAAAACCAAGCCCTGTGAAAGGCCTGTGAAAGGTTCACAATGGAAATGATTTTCAGTTTAGATTACTTTTGCAGGACTGTAATGTGGCACTCAGGAAGCTTCTGTGAAAAGTCCATTCTTTTTTCTTCTGTATTTTTTTTTTCTCCTCTTATTGGTTTGTGTTTGTATGAACTGCCTGTGGCCCTGAAAAATGCCTTTTTTAAATGTTCCTGGAATATCTGGGCACTTCACACACATTGGAGTTTTTCTTTCATAAATCCTCTCTAAACATTCTACTGTAGTTATTATTATTATCTTATAAATTCCTTGAGGTCACATTAAAAGAAATGGGAACTACATTTTTGTCATAGAACTTTCTTTTTCTTGTGTACTTAGCTGAAATCCATTTGTAGAAATCTACCAATAAAACCGCAAGAAATGGTACCCAGGTTGAGGAACATTCCATGGACAGCAGTAACATCCAGCTGGGCATTGTGCTCCCTGGGTCCCAGCCCCAGATACTTCCCAAAGGTGTTGCATCCCATTTTCCCACCTGGAACATTGTTTTCAGAAGTGAGATGAATCTCAGTGGCAGATACAAAGAGCAGGACAGCCCCACTTATACCACATCAGAACATTTTGGTGCTTAGAGGGAAAGTTTTGGATGCTTTTTAAGTTATATATTGCAATTACTCTGTCAGAATTAATGGAACTGCAGCACTCTGTGTGAGTGGAGTGTTTTGCTCAGCGGATTTTCTGTATTTATCCCCTGCAATAAAAGAGCTGGCCAATGAGCCAGGGCTGCACATGGAAACAACAAATGGAAATCCACTCCTGCTGGGGTCAGATGACTTTCACACTCAGGATTTCTCTCCTTCTGAATGTATAAAGAGAAATGTAGACATTTCTTAAAACTTACATTATATTGTCTCTCAAAATTTACTCTCCCTTTTAACATCTCATTATAGAATTTAATTTTGTGAGCTTTTTCCTGCTTTAGTGATGTCCACACAGATTGATATATTCCTAAAAAAAAACCCCTGTGGTTTAATTTTTCAGTATATACCGGGGAGAAAAGGGATGTATTCTTAAATCCATGAATGGAATGGAATGGAATGGAATGGAATGGAATGGAATGGAATGGAATAGAATAGAATAGAATAGAATAGAATAGAATAGAATAGAATAGAATAGAATAGAATAGAATAGAATAGAATTAATTTCAGTTCTGTTCTTTCCATGTGGAGTCATGCACAACATTTTATAAACGGGTAAATGTTTCTTAATCAGGAGTGATTGCCACCCATAGGGACCAGAAGCTTTCCTGAAAACTGCTCTGTGCTCCTAAACTTATGGACTTAAAAGTAACTAAACTCTATTTATATATCCAAATTTACATCTCTTAATGCATTGCAATTTTTCCTCTTCTATACTTCCAGATTTGTCTTTAATTTAAGGATTTTAGGACAGTGTTGTTTTCTTTTCCTAAATTTCTAGGCAATGTTTTCACCTCCTTGGGCTTTTATAGTTTCACCTTTCATCTTGGAAACAGGTCTGGATTGATGTGGAGATGATAATTGTTGTGGGGAAAAAATAATTTTCCTGAGCCTCAAGTTATTTCTCTAGAAATATTCTAGATAATTTTCTTTATTCTAAACTCTTTAATATGTTTCTTGAGTCAGCAGAAGTTTATTGTGTGAACTTATTAGTTGCCAGTGATCTTTCCTGGAAAATGGATAGCATCTGTTTTTTTGTAAGACCGATCTTGTCATGTTTTTTAAAGACACCATCTGCTTTCCAGTACTCCAAAGGGAACTGTGGTGTCCAGTGGGATTTTTATCATATGTTTGCCTCTTTTTCTGAACATCTGAATACTTTAGAGAGCAGCTAAAGGCATAATTCTTCCTTCTAAACAGTATAATACTTTATATATTAAAATCACATGGATGCACTTTCAGCAAATTGAGGTTGAAGTCGTAAAATGCTTTTTAGAAATGTTATACTTAATGATATACTTCCGTATTTAATCACAGATATTTAGTGTGTACCCATCAGAAGCAATTTTTGGTTCAGAATCATTGCAAATATATTAAATTAGACTCAACAGACCCATTTTCTGCACTAGGAGCTTTGGATTTGGTCCCCTACAAATTGCTCACCGAAATGCTCTCAGAAATGCCTTTTAGTATCACCAATCACATCTACATTTTGAAAAGAACAAACAAAATCTAGCTTTATTCAACTGTGAATTCTATTGACCTGATTGAGCAACTTCTGTTCCTGTGAAAATCCGTTCCCTGCATGCTAATTACAGCGGAACCCTTCCGTCAGGAGCACGGCGGGTGTGGGTGAGGATTCCACTGACATTTTATTTCCTTTAAGTCTAACTCACATCCCAGGCCCTTTCAGCCACCAGCAGCAAAGCACATGCCCAGTTTTAAGCAGGAGCTTTAGTGTTTTGTTGAATTAGAGATTTGGCAACGGGTGGGAATTTTAATGGGAGTGAAGTCACATAGGTGCTTACAGCTAGAAAGATCCAAACCATGGGAATAAGAGAAAAATAAAATATAATTCTTTGCACCATCTGAGGTCCTGTTCTGTGTTTCAGGACTGAAACAAGAGGATTGTTTTGCTTGCCACTATGGAAAAAAAATATTTATATCCACGTTGTGCAGAGTCTTTTACCCTGATCCCTGTTTTAATTCTGACTGTGGAAGATGTGAGGCAATGGCTGAAGTATCTGAGAGTGTTGTTAGCAGGGCAATTTCCTTAACAAGGCTCTTGAATTTACTAAGCTGTTCTCATGCAATTTTTTCTGTTTTCCTCTATGTCCAACATGTGCCAGATGTCACTCCCAGACTGGTTTTTGTGTGTGAGTGAGAGATAATCAACATGAGGGACAGCCCAGCAAATGCAGCAGCGGATGCACCTTTATTGATGAGCAGCAGCTCCTGGTGCTCCATGGCATCAGGCTGCATTCCCCATGGATAATCACAGGAAACGCCACCCCAGCCCCATCTGTTCCTGTCAAAGAGGTTTTACAAAAATAGGGAGGGCACATCCCTGCCTTGATTTATTACATTGACCAATGCCCCACCAGAATCGCTTTATATACAGAATATTTTGTGTTTGACCTTCATCCATACTCACCCCACTCATCCTTGCAGTTTTCTACATTTTAGATGTGCAGATGCACACCTTAAATAATGTGGAAAATATTTATGCCTTCACAACATGTTTAAAAAAAAGACAATATATTTCTGCATACCTTGAAATCACATTGCCCATAAATAAAAACTCTTCCAGAGAAACAAGACACTATGTAACACTGAATTCCTTCTCATTGCCTAGAATTGAATTAGAACATTTGATTCAAACACCACTGTAATACAATGACTATTAAGCTCTGTTTCAGTCATTATGAACAAATGAGATTATTTCTGTTGAGGTGGGACTTTATCACTGAATGTCTGTAGATGTTTGTTGGTCCTTATTTTTTTATTACAGGTGTTAAGCAGGTGATTAAGAAGTTAAGCAGGATAGATCCCTGTTCAGTGGCATTCTGTTAACAGGTGCTCCAGCCTGCAGACATCCTGGCTGAATGTTGCTCCTTTTCACTTTCCAGGTTGTGCCACTCCTGCTGTCAGACAAATACAATAGGAATTACTCAATTTAACACCATTTCAGTTCTAATTGAATTCCATTTGCTAAATCCTGAATAAATACATTACAACTGCTGCTTCGGTCAAACAGAGAGAAATAGCCATCTTATAATGACTCCCCTGTGGATTTAATGCCTATTCTATCTGTTAGAATAATGATTCCTACATCACTGGAATATATTTAAAGGATAATAGTTATTTAAACATGCCAAGTCTTCATACGGCAGATAAGTATTTTTAATTTGCATTTATGGAATGAAAAGGACGGCTGGAATAACTGGTTACCAATTTGTCTGTTTTCTAAAGTATCTTGGTATCAGAGCAAAGATACAGGATTATGAAAGGGCTTTGTGCTTGCTTTCAATAGCAGTCTAAGGTGGGGAAAAAGGGCTGCATCAGGGATAGGATTCACATCACCAACTACAGAAAACTGACATGGAAATGCACCCCCTGCTCATCCCCCCTAATGGTCTGCTGGGGAAATTAAACCTCCTACATGGGATTCACCTTTGTGGACAGCAGATATACAGAAAAGCTTAGCTGAACTAGTGATCTCAGGAGGCTTAAATTCAAAGCTATTTTGTTTGTTCTAGGGATCTGAAGTTAGGTGAGATGAATCCTCCCTAAGACTACAACAAGAAGTCCATTTTTTGGAATTAGGAGCCTCACTTCCTGGAAAGGAAGCTAAATTTAAGGGAGAGAAGGGAGTGAATTTGTTCCACTTGAAAAGAAAAAACAAACCAGCAAATTTGGAATCTTTCATTTTTTTCGGACCAGCCAGTTAAATATTTCAAAATATCACCCTTTTTTTTTTTTATTTTCATAAGAGATCTGAATCCTCATTGCTGGTGATGTCAGCATTCACCTGGAAATGGGAGGCTGCATTCCCCAAATCCTGCTCTGAAGCAAGCAGAAGGAACACTTGAAACCACATGTCCCCATGTGAGATGAATGTCATGGTCCCTAAGACAAGGCAGAGACTCAGAGATCTCTGACTTGCAAGTTTTGTGAATGGTCACTTATATTCCACTTGCTTTTTTTTTTTTTTAATCAGCCTGAGTTATTTTCCAAGCTTGACTCAAAATGGTGAATAATTTCAGTCTAATTAACTTTTTTTTTGAATAAACTATTCACAGCCTCCCACTCGCTCTGCCTCCAAAATTCCATCTTTAGCGCAGATCTTGTGAAACAATGTAGATCATGAGAAGGGAAAATCTAATAGAAATCATGCACTCTCCAGAGCTTCTTTTAAATATAATGTGTCAAGCAGAAAGGTCTTAAATATATATATATGGCTGTAAAAACGTATCAGTGCCAGATGATTGTTTGGGGCTGTGTTCCAATTAAATCCATTGAAGTTTCAGTTGGAGGTTACAGGTTGAAAATTCCCTGAGGCGGGGAATGGCTCCAGAGGTGGATTCCAGCCCTCTGAACAGATGTGCTCTGATCCAACTGCAGGGTTTCTGCTCCCCTCACCCCTCCCACACAATTAGCCAGCTGATGACATTTGTGTCTTGGTAGCAACATTTTTATAAGGAAGCTCTTTGCCCTTTCTGGTGAGTCAGAGATTGACTCTCAACGATGAAGAGTTCAAAGACTCATGTAATGTTTTGTCTCAGAAAGTTGCCTCAAATGTTAAATGAGTGAGAGAGTTCCCTTATCAACAGAACAGAGAGGAGAAGAGTTTCCTCCCCTGCTGCCTCCAGGCACGATGCTCTTTCTTCTACCACTTCCCCCTTTTCCATACTGTTTTCCAAACATTCAAAAACCCCTTTGATTTTTCTTTTACCCTGAAGAATTTCAAATGTTTCACTAATATTCCAAATGCAGATCACCAAGCAAATTAGCTAAAATATAGCTATGGCAAAAGTACCATGTACCAGGAAATAGATTTTATGAGTTTAAAAACGTTTGATCTGTTGTGTTTGATTTATTTTTGTTGTTGTGGAGCTCCTGCCCAGTCCTTTTAAGGTGAAAGTTTAAATTCTGCAGGTGGCAGAGGGGCTCCTGCTTTCTTTACCTGTGCTGGTTTGCTCACAGCTCTTTCTCCACTACCAAAGTAGAGTTGTTTTAAAATATATTCACAACAGTGCTGCAGGAAGTTATGTTTTTCTATCACAGCTCATGGTAAATATGCACCCTGGGGTGAGTTTTCACCTGGTGGTATCACCATGGGTGGTGAAAATTTCTCAAGTTCAATATTTTTAACTAGTAGAGAACGCAGCAAGAAAGTTTTATTTTTGAGTTAAATGAATGGGTGAGATGTGGAGCTGCTGAATACGCCAGACTGCTTATTTTCTGCTGATTTTACCATCTTTGGGGACTGAATTACTGACAGAATAAGTGAATTTCCACCCCCTCTTTAGTTATTTTGGTATACTTGTGTACTACCTTACAAAATCAGAAACTATCTGTTTCTGAGACTCTGTGCTGTTTTCACACATGATGATATTTCCACTGTGGTCAAGAAAGAGAATAAAGAAAATAACCTGCAGTGATTTTGCTTCTTCAGGAATGAAACACCGAACCGGGTATTAAATTAAGTAATTAATTAATTTAAACAGGTGTTTAGGATCATCTGGCTGTACTACCTGATCTTTTCAATATTATGGTCAAATGGTGACAACATGTCTTTGGAGCACTGTCAAGAGACAGGATGGGCAGGTGTTCACAGGATCCCCTTTAAGGTTGTCTGGTTTTGTTTCTTGTATTCCTAGACTAGAAAAATCAGCAAATATGATATGAAGAGATGGTTAGGTGTGATATAGGATGATTTACATTAGAATATATGGGTTCCATTTCCTAACAGCTTGCATTACCTTTGTTATTTTCCCTTGTTTTATCCTTTATCTCTTCTCCTCTCTTCTCCTCTCTTTTCCTCTCTTCTCCTCTCTTCACCTCTTCTCTCCATTTTCTCAGGGTGACCTTGAACTAATCTAATCTATGTAGATAAAAAACCCCATCTTCTAACTAATGAAAAGATAAGATAAACCCACATAGATTTGAGGTGTATGATACACTGTTATGTGCTTACAAACCAAAATGTATTGGCAGCAGTCCAAAAGTGTCCTAGAAGATATACAGAAATAAGATAGACAGGTAGAAACAATTATTGATCAAAACCTTTTGTACTGGGAGCTAAAGTTAATAACATTTTATATCAAAATCAAGTGAGGATCCTGAGGGTGAGAGATGTATTCTGAAAATATTTGGTTGTACTTTGCTATGCACTGGCTTATAGGGGAGCAATTCAAACTCAGTAGGATGGAGGCAGAGAAATGGAAGATCACAAAAACTTTGGAAATGTAAGTGCTAATCAATCATTATTTGGTCTTTTTTCATGTAATGTGGCTACATGTGGCCAAACACAACTAGATTGGATTTTTTTAAATTTAAAATCCCTTGGTACACAGAACAACCATTTCAGGAAAGAACAGGAAGATTATTATATTTACAATACACGTTTTAGTCATGCTGTTTAATTAGTGAGAACAAACTTAGTGTGTGGTCACAGTGTAAAATGAAGAACCTCCGTTAGGAATGGGCTGAGAAAACAACCTGAGGCTGTAGGCTTTGCAGAACAGAACTGTATTTCAGCTTAAACACAGTTATTGCTGCCACAGAGTTGCAGGCACAAGTCTGCTTGGACACTTGGTACATTTTGCTATTTATTTTGTGTGTGCAATTGGAATAAATCAATGTGGAAGTTAGTAGGAAGATCAGGTCAGTGTGGGAAAGATGGCAGAGGTGATGCCACAATTCCTGTGCCAGAACACAGGATTAGTTTGTGGCAAGGCAGGGATGTGAATTGGACAGACTCCAGAGCATCCCTCTTGTTGCTGAGCCCAGCACATCCTGGCTGCAGGAGCCAGCCTCACTCGGGGAAGCTGCTGTGTTATCACATTGGACTGAAGAAAGGTTTTGCCATCAATACTTTGGTGTAGTCTGTGCCAAATAAAATCACCACTGTAGATTGAGACAAGGGTGAGCAAGGAACAAACCTGAGCATCCTGACTGCATTTACCCACTGGCCCTGTAAAACAACTCCTCCTGTTTCAGGAGTTAGGAATTGTCTGTAACCCTGAACTCACATGTTCACAGCAGGAGGGTTGGAAACAATTTTACCTGCTCCTTTGTGGGCATTCTCACTCATCTCAAATTCGTGAACTCAGGGTCTTTTCTTTGTCTCTGACCAACCACAGGCACTTTGCTCTTGTAGGGGCAGGTACATGACAATATTTCTTTATTGTACACTTATGACTGGGCTGGGTTTTTTCCAACCAGAATTATTTTATCCTTTACATTTCCTACACTGAAAAAACATGTGTAAAATATTTTATTCCCTTTCTTCTTCCAAGATTTGCTAATTATGCTACAAGTAGGAAGCTTACCCTTTACTTCCTGTTCCATTTGAAAAAATATGCTTAAAGACAGCATTACCTGTAGGAATGATTTCTGGCAGAAGAAATTTCTATTCTCACAACAACACTCAAGGCTAAGTTTGTTTTGATTGAACACTCTTCAAATGTTTTGTTGTTCTGTTTTCCTTTTTTCCCTTTATACAAAAGAATAGCTTTTCTTTAAAGGAGGAATTATAATCTAAAATCTCTCTCATACTTTGGAGGTTCCCTCAGATGCTATAAAGAATATTTCTTGTTTCAGAACAAAAAGGGAAATGAAGATGTTCTCCATTTCCCGAGTGTCTGATCTGCATAACTGAAAACTCTGAGACAAATGGCCACTGGGAAAAAATCCCAAAGTATTTAAGTAAAACAGGATTTCATTTCTTGTGGAAAATTCAGAGAAAGTAGATTAATAAGTCATATACATTTGAAAAGCATGCTTTATGCTTTGCGCTTTTTTCTTCTGTAATCCCCCTCACAACTGGTGATTTCACTGCTCTTTGTTTTCTTCAAGGCGTTTTAAAAATAGACTAATATCAGGTCCCCATGAGCTTAAAAATCCCTCAAAATGCCATGAACTCCACAAGACGGGCAGTAGCCAGTCTCTCAGAAGGATCCAAACACTACAGTGAGCCTCAGTTACAGCTCATGATCAGTTCATGTTCCATCATTCACATTTTGGCAGGGGGAAGGATCCTGTTGCCATTCCATATCTCCCCCATCATTCCGAGCCTCATCAGACCCTAGAAATGTAAATACAGCTCCTTTTCACACCCTGAGCTGCTCCCACAGGACACGGCCCAGACCACCCCACCTCTGGAAGCTCAGCTGTGGACTGAAGTATTTGGCAGCCCAATTCCAGATTATTATTGCTATAACATCTTTTCCTCCGTGTCCAGGTGGGAATGCTGCATCTCCTCTCCAGTGCTCTGTTCTGAACCTGGGCTGTATCTCTGTATCTGTCCCCTGGGCTGAGCAGGACAGGAGAAGGTGAGGGAGGAGCAGCAGACCCTGAAGTTTTGCTCAGTAGTTTTCAGAGCAGGATTTGCAGCTGCCTCGGCAGCTTCACAAGGCTGAGCTAATTGTGACAAGGAGCCTCCATTCCTCGCAGAAATGGAGGCAGTGGGATCCATGTGGAAGGTGGTCTTGTGCCTTTAGGCATTGGGAGAATTGTCCTCAGGCCCTCATCCGTGGTTTTACCAACTTACTTGGCTTTTCTACTATTATGCAGTAAGTAAAGTGAAATTCTCATACTTGAGCTTTGTTTTCCACTACAAGGTTTTTACACAACATGAGACAATCTGACTCATGACCTTGGATATTAAAATTAAATAGCCCACATGCTTGCATAATTTGCATGTGTCTCTGAACATCTGAGCTAACCTGCATTAAATATACACCTCAGTAACCCTGGATGCCGAGATCACCTAGCCAGGAGTTTCTAGGAAGCATTTGTCATGAAGCTGTGGCAATTACTGAAATGACTGTGCGTTTCTTCTATTGATTGTTGGCCTACCAAAATAAAAATACATTTGGCTCCAGATAATTCATTTTCTCCACTCAAATATCGGTTTGCTCTGTGCTGAGACCTATCAATTAAAAAAAAAATACAGTTTGTGGGCTGGATGTTAACATATTTCTTCGTCTGAAAACATCTTGTTATAGGCTTAAAAATAAAAAAGATAACCACAGAGTGATATAGATATGTAAATGTCATTTGTCAAGTTGGTATCTTGTGAGTCTTACTTCTAGGAGTCAGGCTGCTTACAGGCAGCACCTAAATACTGAGAGGTGTGTTTGGAAAAGTCCTCATGCAGCCACAGAAAGGCACAGAAGGTAAAAGGACCACCAGTGGCAGTAATTGGGTTGAAAGGATGTGTGGGAACTTGGATGAGGTAATCTCCTGCCTGTTGAATCACTGACTGTCTGATTTGTGTCACTGCTGCCTGGTAATGTGGCACTAACAATTTAGAAGGCTAGGAAACAAGAGAGGCATAATTTAGGACAAGATCCTTATCTTTGGTGCCTGGATTTTTTCCAGGTGTTATCCATGTTTAATTCTGCAGGCACCTACTTCTTGAAAGCAGGGCCAAGTCTCTAGCATTAATAATTGTACATAGGTGGCAAGGCTGGAAAATTGTTTCTGGTGGTGGCATAAGGAAGGCACCATTTAACTGTAGTTGGGATTTGTGCAGGGAACTCTGAGGAATTCCTCACACAGAGAAGATGCCTTGGGTTGGTAAATGCAGATGGAATTATTCCAGTTATTAGAAAAGAAAATTATAAATACAATAAGTGTTTATCAGCAAATGTGCTGGCGTCGTTAGGGCTTGTAAAGAGGGAGAATTTTTAAAATGTGGCAAATCTGAATCCAGTACTGTAATACAATGCTTGGTTAACAAATCCCCAGTGTCACTGCCTCCTGCACAGACCCAGTGACCACACAATGCTATAGATGAACTTATCAAACACACTCCAGATGATTTGGAACAGAGGCTTTGATTCTTCTTCATCTCGTGGCGTTTTAGTACCACTCTAACCCCCTCAGAATCAGGACAGCTCAAACTCCTCTGTGCACATCCTCCCTGGCACGATGCTGGATGCCTCCCTGATTATTTACAGCTGCCTGTGGCGCAACCATTTCCTTACACTGAGAGATGCACAGAGCCCCTCAGATAGAACTGTACCCATTTAACAGGTTCAAATCATTTTCCCTTGAGGTTTACATAATGGTCCCTGCTGATTTCAGTGAGCACTGGGCAGGGCCCTTAGTGCAGCTTTCACCCCATATGTTTTGAAATGAACATTTCTTCCCACTATTTTCAGGTTTATTGTAGCTTCCTCCTGCCTCAGGCAAGGAAAAACAACAGGATACAATGACAGCACATTATATTGGAAATAGCATGATAAATTCTAAATAGATATAATTAGCATGTGACCCCCAAAGAGACCTTCCTATAATTAATATTGAAATACGGTGCATGCATTATATAGGAAAACATATTGTGTATTCAGAGGGGAGCCTTTGGAGAATGGAGGTCTGTCTGTAATGGCTTGTCAGTTTTTCATTTTAATCAGAATTGAAATTTCTGCACTTGAAGAAATAGAGAACGATCATTAAAAAACACTTGGACTTTAGAAAGACACCACCTGCTTCGTTTTCCTCTTTTTTCATTGTGACAGTGGTGAAAAAAAAAAACCTTAAATCTTCAGCTGGGGAAATGTGCACTAATGGGGAAACAGACCTCTGAGGAGCGAGCAGACTGACAAGCTGTTCAGGAGCAGGAGGCTTTTCAGCAAATAATATTCACTCCTCTAGTAGTTTTTGGAAGATTATGTCATATCTACAAGTCCATACTTATTCCAATCCAGCAAAGTAGAATGAGTAACAGATACATAATGAGCATTCCTGAAAAAGGGAAAGAACATCTCAGATATAAGGTGAAGATTAAGAGGGGCAAAGCCACCAGTGAGCTGGGGATGTGTTGCCTTCTGAGTGCCATTCAGTTCCTATCACACAGCAGCTCATTACACAGTCTGTTTATACCAGAAGGAAACAAATATAAAAGTTTGTCTTTTATATTTCACATTAAATGCAGGGAGTTCAAGGGAACTGAAAGGCTTCATTATGGGATCTGATACCACGCTTTGTATTTCGCTGGGTCGTATTTTAAGTAAACTGAGTAATTTTTGTGTTTTTTTAAAAGACTTTATATCAAATATTTAATTAACATTCATTCTGCAACTTTGGAAGCTGAAGCTTTGGATCCAGGATATAATTTTTTATCAGAATGAATAAATATAAAATAGATATTAAGCAAGGGCAATAAATTTCATCATAATTGTAACTCTAGAGATTACTTTCATCACCAAAACACTTTTTTTTCCCTCTGTAGCTTTAATTCTCAGCTCTGTAATTGCCAGTGTACTGTCCAGTTGTATTTTCCCTTCTGTTGGTTCTTGCAGTTACATTTTTGCCCCAAGATAAATGTGGGTGCACAGTCACAGCGTCGAGTAGCGGACTTTACAAAACAGACTGTGCCGTGGCTTAGTAGCTGCAAATTCAACATTTTGGATTTTGTGGCAGCTCTGTCTGATGAGGTTGTTGCCACAGAAGGTATCTGGCATTTCTGTTCTGCAAATCTCCCATGTGTGACTGTACAACAGACTAAAGGATGGCTGGTGTCTGCAGGCAGCCTCGCTTGCTCTGCGACCTCGCTAGAATCCCTCAGTTAAATGAAGTTTGATTTGAAGCAGAGCTGAATAGAAGTTCTCGAAGACAAGCCCAGATTGCAGTGGGAAGTGCTGTCAGTCAGTTACAGTCTGGCACTTCTCTCTGAGCTCCTGCCTGGGACTGATGTGTCTCTGGGTTTTGAACCATTGCCCAGTGTAAAACTGAGCTTTCAAACGGGAGTTCATTGCAGGCAGCGTAAAACATTCACAGAACTGGCACAATTGGGCCTAATTATTTGTTTTACCATGTGTTCTGAATATTTTCTTCAGTTAATAATTATTCTCCATTATTCTCGCCCTTTGCTAAGTAGTTGTTTAATATTGTGGTTGAAAACAATGAAATTCTTTTCTTACTGTGCTTTCCAACCAATTAGTTCTTGGCAATGGGTTGCCCATGAAAACTCTTTACATTGTCTCATGGCCAGAAGAAATTTAAAAAAAATAAAAATAAAGCAAACCGAGGTTATTGTAGAGGAAATTATATATTTCTGCACAATATTGCTCAGTATTTCTGCCTCTTGGCAAGTAAAGCCTTGGATGAGCATCACAGAAAAAAACCTGAACTGTCTTGTGTTTCTTATTACTTTAAATGCTTTTAGAGTGAATCTGGTACAGATTTAAAAGAATGCAGCAGAGGTTACAAACAGAGGTTTAGGTAGGGGAAAGGGATGGTGGGAAGGTTCATAGTGCTGGTCATAACGATAATTGAACTTGAATTAATTGAGCATTCAAGCTGCTTGAATCTCCACATTTCCATGCTGTTCATTATATGAAAATCATACGACAAAATGCAATTTTATTTTTTAATTGCTGCAGAATGTTTGATTAGCTTTGTTTTCAGGCCTGTGCTGTTGTTTTTCAGTGCTGACAGCACTTTATCTTTGGAATACCCTGCACCACGGGGAGCCTCAGACCCCAGCAAACACAGTGGGGCTAAGACATGAAAGGGAAAGTTTCCTGGGCCAGTCTGACCCACAATCACAATTTGTTTATGATGCTTTGATAAGCAATTAAGCAAAGAGCATTGTATTTCAATACAGTTCTATTGAAATCTACAGAACCATCAAACTGGGGGACTGGACTGTTCTTGAAAACCACCAAGATCTGAGCATTCCCTTCTTAATTCCAAACAAACAGTCATTGCAGGTCATTTACAAAATGCATTTTTGAGCTAAAAGTGCAGTGGCCTCTCAGTTTTCCTGATTTTTCAATACTTTTAAATCATCCACTCACTTTCCTTGCTCTGTTGTTAAATAATGAGCACCAGGTAAGAATCTCTGTCAGTCACTATTGCAAGTGGTTCTATTTTGCCCTTTTCAAACAGTGAATACCGTTTTTAAGTTGTTACAAGGTACTAGTTGTATACAAAATAATGTGTCTGATGGTGAAATTGCCAGTTACACGTTGTAATTCCTTCATTGACTGTCAGACCTGTCATGTTGCAGAAAGGTAGGTCAGTTGAATTGATTATTAATGGATCTATTCAAAAATAAGCATTTAGGATTTCCATCCCTCCCCCCCCCAAAAAAAAAATAAAAAAAAAGACTGGCTACATTATTTATCTATGGAAATGAGTAATGTCTTTATCTTTTTTAGCCAATTTCAGGATCATGCCATTATTTGCTAATTCTTCATTTCTTAAGAAAATATTAAAATTGCAGCTGGCCACAGCAGGACAGGCCCATGCATCATTGAGGAAACCAGTAATTTATGATGCTTTTGGAACTCCATATTAACATTCCAGGCTGTAATGAAGTTTCATATTGAACAAGGTCAGGCCTGCTTGTATGATTAAATAATTTGAAAATGTTATTAAAAGTTTGCATTTCTCTTCAGCTTTTCAGAATGAGTGTTTTACTTTGGGCCACTCCATCAATCGAACCCCCAGAGGCTTTGTTGGGTCGTGTTCATGCCATCACCTATTTAGACATGCAGTGATCAGGTTAAAAAAGAAGCAGAGGGGTTATAAAGTTTTCACAAGTGGTTGTTTTTTCTTCTTTTCCTTCTAAGCTGGGAATTAGATACAGTTGTTGTGGCCAGGTTTTTGCCATGCCTGGGCCAGCACTCTGGGAAAGCTCCTGGCTTACACCTCAACCAGGTATGTGCAGCTTTTATTCTTTTGTTGTGCTTATAATTAATTTCCATTTTTTTCCCAGGCTCTCAGGGGACAGAGCTGTGGACCTGGAGCACATCACGAGCAGCATCCAGTCCTTTGGAATCTGATGGATTTATCCTGACAGGGAGAAGGAGACACTGAGCTGAGAGGGCAGAGCTGAGATGTTTCTGAGCTTCTAGGATACAGGGGCTGGTTAAACTCAGCTCTCCTAAATCCCTGAACCTAATCCATGTTTTGGGAAACATGGAGAAATCTTTTGAATATTAATGAAGTGATGTTTGGTAAGGGATGACAGCTCCAAATACGGGGTTTGAGCACAGGATTGGGCTTTTTCTCCTGGGATTTAAACATTAGTCTCCACAGCCCCTTAAACACAAACCAGGGGATAACACATTAATACTTTATGCACTTTTAATTGACTGGGACTGTTATTGAGTTTGCTCTTTGCAAACCCCCATTAATATCCACGTTTCTTGTTTGGAAATCTGCAAAACCGAATCCTTCTGCAAAATTACACTAAGCCATCTTTCATCCTGCTACTTAGCAAGGACCTTTGGTCCTTGTTTCTCGCCTCTTTTCCGCAGCTCTAGCACTTGTCAGTTTGTATTATGCACGCCTGTAAATAGCAGAAAATTAAAAAAGATATTATCCAGGTAGAAGGTTGTGGAAGTTTCAAAATGCAGGCTTTGAATAATCCCAAATTATAATTGCAGTGTTAAATTTAGTGTGCGTGTGTGCACGTATAAATGTGTAGTTGTATAATGCATATACACATTATGTATTTATTTATACGAATATATGCATTTATACAAACCTTGTAAACATTTCCTTCCATTGTTGGAGCAAGGCTCCAACAGTGAAAGATATGGCAGGAGATTTACCACTGATGTCAGCAGTGTTGGATGATGGCAAGAGGAAAAACATTAAAAAAAACTACCATGTATGATTTGTTCTCTGAATTTTCTGTTTTGCTTTGGTGGTGGAGCTGACCATCCTCCTCAAAGCACCTAGCAAGGAAAGAGATCCTGTAGTGGATCCCATTGTTTGAGTCCACCTTGCAGACAAGAAGAAGGATGGGGTGGCTGTGTGCAAAAAATAGAGCAGCTCTGGATTTTCCCAGAAAACTTGTCAAGAAAAAAGAAAAAAAATCTTCACTTCTGGTGTTTTTGCATTACAAATTCAGCATTCACAACAAACTCATAATGCCAAGAAATGGGGAGTGCACTCTGAATGAGATGAGATGTGGAGTGTTGCCTGGCTGGATCCCTGTTTGTTCCCCTCTCTTTGGGAAGGCAGGGAACACTCGGACAGGGATTCCTCAGGAGTAATTGAATTTCCGATGTCTGTGATCCACCTTCGGATACACAGCGTGTCAGGGAGCAGGAGGGGAGTGCCTGGAGAGCTCAGTGATACACAGCCTGCAGGAATGCTTCCAGCTGCTGGCTTCCAGCTGCTCTGCCTCTCACCACACCCCAAAAACTCAAAATCCCAAGGGAAACACCCATGGTGTGACACACCGGGCACGGCCGAGGTGGACTGGCTGCACTTCTGGGTCTACAAGTTTTGTTCTCCTTTTAACAGCCTGAACTGTAAAATAATAAATGTGCATTTGCAGACTGTTATCTGCAGGCCTTGCCAGAGATATGTCATCTGATTATGCATGTAGGTAGCATTTAACATAATCTGCCCTGACACATTCATAAGATAAGACAAAAATAGTGTTTTATCACCGCGCAGTAGCAGCCTCTTATCAAACTCCAAAGTCTTAATTAGGGATTTCTCTCCAGGTCCCCACTTGCCTGATGACCATATAAATGTCTCAATTAGATAATTAATACAGGCCGTAATGCATGATAGTATACAGCAATTTAAAGCCCTAGGCAGGGAGTTCAGCACAAATATTTCCCTTTTATATTGCTGGGAATTCAGCTGGATATGTACATGTAGAAGTTCCTCTTACAATATTGATCCTACTCTTTAAATTCTTTATAGTTTCTGTGAGGAAATGCTATTGTCTCCATTCTTCACAAACTCTGAGAGATGAGAGGATATCAGGTTGTTTATGATACTTGGCATAAATGGCGTTTTGTATTTTATTTCAAATTGTAATCAATATTTGGTCTGTAGTTTGCAGAATAATGTACAAGATGTACACATTCTATGGGGGGGAAAACTACCCAGTGATTCATTTATATTCCAAATATATTATCACTATTTTTCCTTAACAGAAAGCTTCTTGCAGGTTTAAACTGGGATTTTGAAGTTCCTTATCCACTTCTACCACTGTAGGAATTATGTCTAATATTTAAACAAGTTTTTTGTGAATCTGACTGAGAAATATTAGTCTCTAAGTAATACAAAGCCACATTTCCAGATTTTTCCCTTGATGTTTTCTTTAAATGTAAGTAGTTGTATTTGTTTTTTCCAAATAATTTCTGGGGATAAAACAGTCCGTGACAGGGTTCACGGTGTGTGTAACTCTTGTATCCAAAATGAAGAATTCAAACTTGAGCCTCTTTCTTGGTCCAGCCAGGAACAAGTGGGAAAAAAATTCTGATTAATTTCCCAGCAAGAGGCAGCTGGAAGGTGGGATCCTAATTTTGGAAGACTTCCATGTTTTCTCCTGGAATTGTGGGAACAGTGTCTGACCAGGCTAAACAGGACAAAAGGAGATGAAAATTGAACATTTTCTCTCTTTGAATGTCACATGTTCAGAAAGATGATTTGTCAGAAACCAGAGTTAATTGTACATAGCAAGATCCGAGGCCAAATTTACAGACAACAGAAATATAAAGAAAAAAGGTATCAGAAAGTCAGCTGACAATTTGAAATTCAGGTGAAGAACTGAGGTCACTGCTACTGAATTTGTGGTATTTTCTTGGAGAAAAACAGTAAGATACCAGCAGTTCAGAAAGTTTGCTTACAGTTGGAATTTTTCTGAGGAAAAGGTCTGTGAAAGAAGGAAGTGCAAGAACAGTGGGAAGGGAAGAGAGACAAGGCAGCCACACTGATGCCACCACACAGAGCTGGCCTTGGGAAAGTGGATTTCAACACTTGGAAAATATTCCAACAAATTGTAAAAGTCTTTCATCACAAGAAAGGTATTAAAGTTGACATACACTGATTAAATCTTGGAAAATCTGATGATGATTGCAGAGAGGCCAGGATTTCCAGTGGTGAAGCTACATCTAAACTCAAGAGCTTCCCAGAGGAATTATAAGCCACTATAAATTTATTTCTAGATATGTAAATGCATGCCTACAAAATGTAAATGTTAGAAGAACCACATTGTTTCTGGACTTGCATCTGACCCTGCTCACGGCATTTGAATTTTGCATTTCTGCTTCTCTCTCTAGAGGACATTTTGGAGAGCTACTGTTCCTTACCACTGTTTGGAGCTCAGAAATTATTCTATAGTATAAATAACTCATACCAAGTTGCTTTGAGTAATTTGACCACTTCCCTTAAAATTGAAAATGATTAATTCTTTTGTTAAGAGTTTACTTATTTTGCAGCTGTTATACTCATTTCTATCAGATTTTCTGGTATAAAGCTGATTTACCTTGATATGTCTTCCTCTCCTGAGGAATTCACTTGTGTCTCTAACATCTGTCTCAACTCCATTCAGAAAGGGAGGGGAAGGGGTCACATGATATTAATTTTATGGATATACAGGTATTGTTGCATTTCTATCAATAAATCATTTGTTTTTTTCAGGAAGAACCTGCAACCTCTACCTCAATATTTTCCTGAAGCAGAGCTAATGCACAGGAGCTAAAAATATTCTCATGGAACAAAAATGAAAAAATAAAACAGAGAAGTCAATGCTGTGAGTTAACACTGACATATTTTTACCAGAAAAATACCAAAGAATCAGCAAAGCATCAGCTTTTTTCAGCAAAATTTATAGTAGTAATCAGTTCCTGTACAGCTTTGATACCCTTTTGGCTTTTGATTCTTGATTTAAAGCACTTCTCAGGGAATGTTGTGAATAAACCAGCACCCTGCACACAAATACAGTTCACGAAAGGCACTAATCCTCTCCCCAGAAGTTCCACCTCCGGTTTTAAAGGATTCTGCTCAGCAGAGCAGCTCACATAGGCAGATATTCATTGGGTTTCAGTGCAAGGCAATGTTTTAGGGTCCTCAGATCTGCTAAAAAGTGCTGACTCCAGGCTGAGCTGGGCCTGGCTGCAGACACCACCTGATGGGTGTGGAAATACAGAGCACTGAACCTGCTCCCTTGGGAGCTGAGCAATCCACCAGCAAACCATGTGGGATCCAAGAACCTGAGCGTTCATTGACCCCCCTTTTCTCTCCATCCTTCACTTTGTAGGACAGACCCACGGCAGAGAAAAGGAATAAACTCCTCTGTGGACTGTGGTTAAACAAATTCCTCCTTCTATAAAACAGGACAAAAACTTCCTGACTCCTGAATTTGAGCCTCTGCATTCCTGGGACTGCACAGCTTTGTCCACTGATCCTTCCCATGTCTGAGGCACCAGGGACACAGAAATTGCCTGGGGCAAGGGCTCACAGCTCAGCAAAATGTGGAATGTGTCAAGATTATCTTAAATCAGGATGTTCCTTGATGTAAGAGCTTTGTGCACTTCCCATCAGCAAGAAAGGAAACCTAAACAGTGGAACCAGAGCAGCTGCATGTCTTAGTCAGGACATCAGGAATTAACAAGCCTTAGGGATGTATTAACATCGAGATATTGATGTAGATCTCTGTACACATTGCTAATTTAGCAACACACTCAATGTCCATGGATTCTAGACTTGATTATGTTCATTATAATACTGAAAATCACACCTACAGAGCCTGCCCAGGTGCAGACCTTTCCCCTGAGCATGTGGGGGTGTCAGCTGGGGTTATATAATCGGAACAGAAAATACCAACCAACCATCACAGAGGGGCTGTACTTGGAAGTCACTTAATCTGAATTTCTGTGTATAAATAAAGGCAGGAAAAGCCCAGTGCTGGTGTTGGATTTGTGGAATACACAGAGCATCCAGGCTTGCACAACTCTCAAATAAATAACCAATGTCTCTCTCTCAAGTGTGTGACCATTGGCTTGTTGCACTCCAGATAATGAATCCAATTTTGTGGGCAAAAACTTGGGTGTCAAAATGCCAAAACAGGTCCTCTGCCTGCTGCATTTACACTTCTCCTGGGACTGAGGAGAGAAGAAATTGTAAACTTGCATTCTCCTAAATTTCCACCCTCTTTTTCAATTGCATCTTTTTTGGAGGGTGAGAAACATTAGATCTACATGTAGATATGTATTCCAGAAAAACTATTTTCTACCTTGTTTTTTAACTGATAAAAAAATGGAGCATCTGTTTTAAAAGTAAATTCTGGAATAATTGCAAGTATTAATTAAGTGTTTTTCTTCAGTTTTACTCGGTAAGTACTTCCAGTTCTAACAACTATAAACTTGGAGAAAACAATACTAATAATTAAAGAGGAACAGAAAGAAGGCAGACAAAGCTTTTTAAAAAATTACAATTGTTTTCTGTAATCCGCTACTTCAGATACTGTATAGCAGGGCTCAATCTTTGGATTTCTTTAATCTTTTGGATTGGCCTGTTCTTCCCCCTGACTTATCCAGTGGCACAGAAGGATTAAATCAGAGTAATGGACATTTGTTAAGTGTCTGCATCAGCCTCATGGTGCTGGCAGGGCCGCGGTACCACAAGGATGCTGCGCTGTTTAGAGCACCACTTAGCGGCAGAAGGAGACTTCGAATCCTCCCTTCTAAAATCCAATCTGAGGAACTTCGTTCCGAGTAAAACCAGCCTGGAACAGCGCATCCTTCTCCTCTCCTGGCCGAGCTGTCAGCTCAGAGCCCCGGCGGGCTGAGTGTGTCCCTGCAGCTCCCCAGAGCCGGCACATCCCGCTCCAGCTTCCCTCTCCCTCTGCCGGCTCCTCACACCTCACTGTGCCCACACACACATTCTCCCTGTCTTAGTGGCTGATTGAAACGTTTGACCTCGAGTTGTGGGTAAATAAACAGGTGCTCCTCTACCTGTTATGCTCAATATCAACACAATGACCAGAAAATAGGAAAACGTCACAAAGCTGGCTGAGGATGTTCCCTGCTTTCAGCAGCCAGAGCACATCCAAACAATTTGGGCAGGTATTTTTCTCTGCAGGACATTGAAGTCAGTGATGTTTATCATATCATATTGAAAGAACTTTGTTCTCTATATTGAATTTTATCAATGTTAGCATGAACTTTCTAACTTTGGGGCTATACAGAGAACTAATTAGTGCTTAGAGATAACAGAACTTACAATAATATCAATGCCTGGAAAATTAAAACAGACAGATACCACTTTTCTCACCAAAACTCCCTGAACCTTCCAGAGGGATATTATGCTGTCATACCACAAAACCTGCTTGGATGAGACAAAAGGGAGCTCGATCAAGACACGTACAGTAAAATTTGCTGTTTGTTTTCAAAACACATACTGGACAGGCAACAGCAGGCTACAGACTTCAGGTTTCATTTTAATGGCACCACCTCTTGTGCCATCACTCTGATTTTATTTTTCTAATTGTTTTTTTACAGCTATGACTCTCTTCAAGCCACAAATCAGCACAGGATGGTTGTGAGTGAATACAAAAACAGTAATGGTAGAGATAGCAAATTCTGCTAAAGAAAGCTCCTCACAAGCTTTTGCAGTTTCTTCCCAAAGCCCCCTCAGCTGTCCTACTTCATGTGCTCCACATCAGTTATTCCAACACAGTACTTTGAGACAATTTTTTCAATCAGTTACGTGTCCAAATTGCAAAGGCAATGGCTCACAGAGTTGTGTGTACAATTACTGAGATTCCATGCGTGCATTGGGTAATTTCTCACATAAATGCACTTAATTAGTCATCTGTGCATGAGTTTTCCTATTTGCATACATACTTAGGGCAATTTTGCATGCAAATTAAGCACTTTATATATATATATGTAAAAGTTTGACTCTCATCATGTTTACTAAACAGAAGCTTATGTTAGATCTGGAAGAAAATAATTGAGTTGTCTGACAGCACACAATACAATGTGGTAGCTTGCATATGGATTATTACAGTGTCTGCATCCTGCTGAGGTTTTCCCAGAAAGGTTATTAGATTTATCTCTCATAAAGTACTTAAGGATCAGCTTGCAAATGACTGTTCTGGTAAAATATCTGCATAGGTGAAGTCCAGGTTACTGTAGCTTGCACCAGACAATTTGTATTTGTTGTTAAAATCTTAAAAATGTCTCATCTAAATCCTGTGCTGCTTCTGGGCTACAAACAAACCCAATCCACGATTCTGCCATTGCCTACTGATGAATTAGCACAATCAGAATCACTTAAAATGAACTTTATTAAAACACAAGCCTGCCAGTAGCTCACACTGAAAGATGGTGCAGGAATATCTCCCACAGATTTCTCTTTCAAAGAGATCAAAGACACTTTTCAGCTGGGGGTTACCTAGTCTTGGATGTACCAATATTTTTAGCACCTGTTTGTGCGTCCTGGACACGGTTCCAGTCTGACTTGAAAGCTTGTGTGCAGCTGGGAATGGATTAGGGGATGTGAGACCACAGGATCTGCTGGGCAGAGTTAATAGGATAAATGCAGATAATCTCATTAGATGAATGCATGAACTTGAAAAATTAATCTTTGGAGTTTGGGCATTTCTAGACACTGGCAAAAGCAGCAGTTACTTCATGTACAGAACTCCACCAACATCAAAACCAGCCTTTATCAGCTGAGTAGGGGTCAGGTGGTGATTACCAATGGTAGTTAATAAAACTTTAACCCCTGTGACTCTGCACTTTCTCTTCCTTTCTGTTTATGCATGTGTGGAAGACTTTGGTTTTTATTATTCTTGGCCTGCAGTCAGTACATATTATTCATGCATGTGGTGTTCCTAAATAGTTCCCTTTCTTTTATTTCTAGGCTTTATTTCACTGAGGCATGTAATATTGATATTAGTATGTAATATTATCATATTATTATCCTCATTTGTGGCTAAATCACTGCTTCAGATAGTTAAATAAATTTTGTATACATCTTTAACTTGACAGGAATTGCAATGAGGCAAACACTGTAAAATTTTCACTACTTTTCCTAATTGGAAATACGCCGCATTACTTTGAGTATGGGATATTGTTTCACAAAGTAATCCCTTACAAGAGCACATCTCTCCCTCTCTCTCCCCTCTCTCCAAGTTGTCTTATCCTTTCAGTTCCACTATTAAAATCCATAGGTTGTCAAAGCTGTCTCTTGCAAAGTGCTTTGTCTTCCAGGTGGTTTTGACCAAAAATGCTGACAGCTCCAGAAATTTACTTCATATTAAACAGGTAACTGGGGCTTTCTCTGAGGAGCTCTGCCTCAGCATTTACCAGGCACACACACAATTTAGAGTATCTGCTGCAGTGCAAAAACTGTTGGATATATTGTGAGGAAAAATATTTGTGAGGAATACCAACAAGCTGGGTGCCACAAAAGGCTGAGAGAGCTCAGAACATCACTTCTCTTTATGTTTTACCAATCCTTTACCAAAGAAAAACATTTATTTTTTTTTCTGATAAAGAAGAAAAGAGTATACTGTAATATTAGAAAGTCTGATCTGGAACTAACGTTTTTTCTAGATAAAAGAATGGTCATTTATTGATATTGCTGCTTGTAGCAGGGTAACTTATTTTGAGATTTGGACTGGAATAAGTTACATTACTGTGAACATTTCAATGTATATGAGGCTATGTTGATCAGAAGAATGCAATGGTGATGAGATTTCCTTCTGTAAACAGTAAAAACAGCACAAGCTGCAAGTCTGAAAGATTCTCATTTTCCTTCAGCAGTCACTTGGTAAAATTATTATTTATGTTGATATTAATTTGGAGTTTTCTGGTGTATGATGAATAAAAATTAAAAACCATAAGGTTTGTCAGGTCAGATCCTGCCCCCTTCCCCTGGTACCTCACTCAGTGTGAGAGCGAGTGTTCCAGTGGCACAGGAAATCACAGGCACAGGACTCTTTAGGAAATCATCTGCTCTTGAGCTGCTGAGGGTGCATGGAGAGGGTGGGGAGGAAATCCCTGGGTTTTTGTTCATGTTTGATAATGTTCTCCCATTGTTGTTCCAGGTAAAGCAGGTGATGACCCTTCAGGTAACTCTTCTGAGGCGATGCTCATCTGAGAAGCATTAAAATCAGTAAATTTGTGAATGCTTTGGGGAAACTGGGAATCTGTGGCCTTCGTCCTGCTTGTAAAATCACAGACTGGCTATTCATCTCTTTTTTGTACTAAATCTGGTGAGATTTCATTGTTTCCATGAATATCAAGCATTGCCTCACGGAGCAGCCTGGGAACTGCCTGCCTGCTGTGTCAGGGAGCTCTTGCAGTTTATTCTCCTTGGTGACTCTGAGAACAAACATAATTCTGCTTTTTTCCTTTTTTTTTTTTTTTTCCTTCTTTAAATACTCCTTTAAACCGCAGTCCACTGCAAAGATAGAGATCTACTAAGCCTCTTGGTCTGCTTTTTCCTTTTCTCTTTGTTTCTGCAAGAATACAAAAAATGACCAAAAAAACAAAAAGAGAATAGAACTGTTCACTGTTTTGCACAGGTAAGTTTTGTTTTACAATATTTTACAAAGAGTTGCATTAGTATAAGGTGTGTTACCTCACCTAAGGTGAAAGAGACATAGAATGGGGAGTTTCAAATTGATTTTAATAGAGCCATTGCTGGCGTGCTGCCACTGATGCCTGCACAGCTCAGTGAGGAGACCACAGTGCGCCTCATAACTGGAGGTCAGACTGCACCAAAGCTGGCCTCCCTTGGCCAGTGTAATTAAGTGAGCAGGAAGGATTTGTTCAGGGCCTCTGAAGCTGTGTTTTCCTCAGTGCCATTTGCATGACCAGCTCGCAAGAAGAATCCCTTGGATCCACAATGTGCGGATGAGTAGGTAGCGTACAAGAGAGAAGGTTCAAATTCCTTGGCATTGCAGCCTGTCTGGCAGGACTGAAAATGTGGTTTCAAAAGAGCTGTTTGACCAGGGAGATAGCTGTGTCACTCCCTCCATTCCAGCACAAAGGGAGCACTTGCAGGGATGGGATCAGCTTGGACTGAAACATATCCCATTCCTGCTCAGTGCAGACTTTTCTTGTGAATTCTTTCTTCGAGTCACTTTCTCCTCTGTGATTCATCATTTTGTCTTTGGATTTTGTACTGAAGCCAGATCATAGGCAATCCAGAATGTTGAGCTGTGCCCAACTATTCATTTATAGTTCCAGTTGCTGTTACTTAAAAAAATTACATAAATGTACAAACTCTGGCTTTTACCATTAGTTATTTTCCTTCAGTGATTGTGGTCTTCCTACTTAGGAGCAACTTTTGTTTCTTCTGTTGGTTTCCATCAAGATCTGGTAGAAGTCTTTCTTTCCCCAATCATTAATTTCTCCATAGCTTTCATTTACTTTTCACTTCACTGTTCAGTTTCACCTCGTCCCCTCTTCCCTAAGCATCCTTAAAAGATCCTAAATGCATATTAAATCTGAAGGCATTTCTCATTCACCTCATTTTTGAACTGCTACCACAAACACATAATTTTCCATTATCTATCAAAGTAGAATCATCATTATTTCCTGTTGTGTCCTTTGTTACTACTTCTGACACAAACCCAAATTAATAATAATGACTCTAAACCACTGGTCACCCAGCTGTCCCCTTCTTGAAAAGCAAGAATCACCAGATCATACAGAAGAAACACGCTTTAAGGTCTGCATACTGTATTAATTTAATTTCTTCTTGTTTATCACACTTTTTGATAAAACCACTTTTTATCCTTGGCATCTGGGCCACAGCTATTTGCTTGAGTTCAGCAAAATATTTACTTGTCAGAGAATTAAATGGGTTAAGCCAGGGGGAATATTTCCCAGATAAGGAATTCAGATATCAGCCCTAAGCTAGGAAGGCAAAATCCTCTTGAGACTCTGTTTTCTCACCTCCTGTCCATTTAATTTGTTATTCCCATGCTTTCACGTATTTGATGGCTGCTTGACAATTTTATTGTATGTTGTACAGTCCCTCAGTGATCACACCTCCCTCTCCCTGGCTCCCTCTCCGTGGTCACACAGCTCACATCCGATACTCATCTCCACCACTAAGGGTTCCATTGTCCCCTCGGTGTGGATGTGCAACTCCCACTGCTGTCAATAGGAATTACATGTGTGCATCAAGGAGGGGGAAATCCCTGGTGTGCTCCATGCTCCTCGTTATCCTGGCACAGTCAGCTCTGTAGATGTCTCCTCTGTGAGCCTTTTACTCTCTTGAGTGTTGTGCAGTACAGCAAGTTGCCTCCTAGGATCAGCAGTTTTGCTCTTGAGGTGTTTAGCAAGTTGATTTACTGTGCATGTGTACACTCTTAAATATCTTCATCCCGCCAGCCCCACATCTTGTAGCGGTTAGATGGTGGAGCTTCCTATTTCCTTTTTGTGCCAGAACACCAATTCATAACCAGTCTCCCAGCATACTCCAAGTGAAGAAAACCCTCCCAAATAACATATGTTCAGGCCCAGCTCAGGCCTGCAATCTGAAAGTTTGGGAAAAATTCAGTAGGTATAAAAATGTAAATGGCATATTTTTAATTTTCCTTAAAGATCTAAAGGAAGACATTTTATAAGCACTTCATGTGAAGTGCTGCTAAACAAGGAGGTAGCTCAAATAGTAGTTAATCAGTTAGAAAAATTGTAATTCCTTCCAAAATTAATTGGAGTGTCAAAAGTTGAAGGAAAATGGTAGAGCGAAAGCAACCACACACATGAACCAGAGATTTCCAGTGTCTGAACATGGATCTGGATTCCCCTCAGCTCCTTCTGGAAACACCTCAGTTTGGGAGGCACCTGCTGTTTCACACCGGCCACTGTTACTGAAAATACAGCTGAGAATTCAACTCCATTTGCAGCCTCATTCCTTGAGCACAGTTTGTTACCACAGCTTACAAAAGCAGGATGGCAAACTAGTTTGGGAAAAAAATCAATTTGCCATCAGATTAGAAATCAACTGTAAACATGTTGAAGAATTCCATTTTTTTTTTTTTTTCACTACTGCTCTGCCTTTTCTTCACAATCTGTTGTGGTGTCAGACTTATTTTGATAATACTTGTAGAACTTGTCATATTAACAAAGTTATCAAGTAGAGCAAGCACTTGCACAGCAACAGCTGTAGTCCAGCAAGAGTCAAAATAACTGCCCATAGGTATTCGAAAAAGAATGTCCAAACCGTAGTTGCCCAAATCCAAAATATCTTCAGTAGTCTCCAGAGCACTTGTAGTTTTATTTAAATAGCAACTGCCCTTAAACCTGGAACAATCTGCTCCAAATGTTGAAACTGAGGATAAAGATAAAAGGAACAATATTTAGATTTTTATATATATATATATATATAAGGATTCATTTTTGCTGTGATAGTGTCCCTCAATTATTTCTGCCTCTGTGGAAGTGGCTCATAAAAAAGGGTCTACATTAAATTCAATACAATGATGGCATTTATTTCATGTTATATAACAAACTCAGAAATACTTGTTTGAAAACAAGTTTAAAGTTTTAGACTTTGTTTAAAAACATAATCCACTAAGACTGTAAATTTGTGGGGTAGGAACAATCTTTTCATTATTCTTGTCCACAGAGCTCAATACAATGAGGCCTCAGTTCTTCGCTCACGTCTCTAGGTGTTAACACAATGCTATTAAATCTACTCAATAGCCAAAGATGCAGCCAGTGGATTTATGTGTCTCATTCCTTGGGAAACGTGCAAATCCAACAGAATAGTTTAATGGCCGGATTTCTCAGCTGCAATGTCTGATTTTGCACGTACATCAGATAATATGCATCTATTTATGCAAATTGCTGCCAGATTTATAAGCACAAAACACTCATGCCTGAGAATTCCTATTTGTGGTGTTGTGCTGGAGAAGAAAAGGATGGGATTTGGATGCCAGGGTCCTGCCGTAGGAAAAGAGCAGGAGCCACACTCTGCTTGAAGCCGCTGCTTTCAGTTTTCTGTGACCGAAGTTTCACTTTCTGACCCTGTGTTGATCCGTCTTTATTTTTACACCAGAAATTTGCTAGTTTAGTGGAGTTAGCTTCCTCCGCTACTGATGTGGATGTGGATTAGGCCTGACAAGTCTATTTTCCTCTAAAAAAAGCAGGGCCAGGCTCAGGCTGGTTCACAGATACGGTTGAGGAGGCAGTCCTGGCACTACCCATTTCTCTATCCTATCCTGAGTTTTTTCATCTCTGGACATATCAGTTTTTTTGTAGATTTGCTACTACCCCCTCATGCCACCTTTCCCTCACAGCCTGGGCTCTGCTCTCCCCACGATACACTCAGGAACCCCTGGACACAGATCTTCCCTGTGAACACACTTATGTTTCCTCATGGGATACACTTGCTTTTCCCCTGGGCATCTTAGTTTTTTGCCTTCTGAGCACTGATCTTTCTAGGGCTGTGTTTATTTTTCCCCTGGATATGTTGCTTGCTCCCTTGTAGGCACATGGAAAGGGGGTTAGAGGAAATGACCTTAGGGTGAGACAGAGGAGATTGGGACTATATATTCGAAAAAATGTTTACTGTTATGGTGGTCGGGTATTGGAATAGGTTGTGCAGGGAGGTGGTGGAAGCTCCATCTCTGGAGGTGTTTCAGAGGTGTCTGGATCTGGTGCTGGGTGATGGTTTGGGGGTGACAGCGGCAGTGTTGGGTTGATGGCTGGACTTGATGACCAGGCAATCGCCGAATCTGAGCTGGCAGATGCAAAGAGGATCTTCAAATCCAACCCTGAAGTGGATGGCCGGCATCAAACCACGACCTTGGCATCATCAGCGCCGTGCTCTGAGCAGCCTTACAGACGTGAGCCCCGATGTCTCCCCATCTCCCTCCAGCCCCTCTGCACGCGCCGGGTGCCTGGTTTGGAGCTCATTCCCACGAACACAGCAGCGTTTCGCTGGGACAATTCGGACATGTAAGTTTCTTCTCCGGACAGACGAGGCTCCCGCGGGTCGCGGAGCTCGGCAGGGCGCTGAGAGAGGAAGCGGCAGCGCCGCCGAACCCCTTTCCCTGATCCTTTCCCGTATCGTTTCCCTGCTCGTTTCCCCGTTCGTTTCCCCGATCCTTTTCCCTTTCCCGTCCATCCCTTTCCTCCCCGCGGGCCGCGCTCCCCCCGCGCGGGGCGGTGCCTGGCGCTTTAAGCGGCGCGTGCCCGCGCGCGGGGCGGGGTGGGGCGGGGCGCGGCGCGCGGGGCGGCGCGCGGCGGGCGCCTCACCTGCAGCCCTCAGCGGCTGCGGGACCCGGCCGGCTCCGCTGCGCTGCGCTCCGCGCCGCCCGCCGCCGACATGAGGGCCGGCCCGAGGCGGCGGCTGCTGCTGCTGCTCCTGCTGCCCGTCTGGGGCTCGGCGGCGGTAAGGGGGGCGCCCCGGGGAAAGCGGGCGAGGAGCCATCCCCGCCGCGGCTCCTCCGCGGCAACTTGGGGCTCGGGCTGTGAGGATGCCTGTGGGTGCGCGGAGCTCCGCTGCCCCCGCCGCTCCGCCGTTTCTCCTCCCCCCCGCCATTCCCCCAACCCCCTTCCTTTTTTTTTTTTAAAAAAAAAATCGAATCGCCGCTGTGCAGTTTTTAATTGTTGGGGTTTATTTGAGCCGCTGCGGTACCGGCACAAGTTGCCCTCCTTGCTGCGCCTCGCCGGAGAAACTTCGGGGGCAGCGGCGCGTCCCGGCGCGGAGCCGCTCCGAGCCCCGCGGAGCCCCCGCGGCCGCGCCGCGCTCCCCGCCGAGCCCGAGCCGCGCTGCAGCCCCTAACTTTTATTTTTACAAGCTCGTAAACCCACCGAGCGGGCCCGGATCGTGCTGGGGAGAGTGATGCTCTGAAAAGTTTGGGGTTTTTAGGGTTTATTCCCACGCCTCCCGAAATTGACGGGTTTCTGTAGAACATCAACAAGCGCCTGAACGCGTGGCTCCAGTGTTACAGAGCGAGCCGGGCGGCTGCTGGGTTTCGGGCTGGGCTGGCTGAGGGAACAAGAGCCGCTTATTTTTCTGCCTCAATTCCCCGGTGCCAAGTTGAATCCGTGAGGATGTCCCGAGCCTTGTGGAGGCTGGTGGGTGCTCAGGAATAGCCCGATGCGCTGTCGTTTAGCGAGCACCTCTCTAATAATGGGGCGATTTCGAATTTGAAGTCTGCTATCCTCGCTGAGACCCTTTGCGATGTTTCCTGATGGCAACATCTTGCCAGACGCGGTCAGAGTCCAACAGAGCCGCCGCTTCCTTGCGCTTCCCATGCAGTAGCTGGCATCCGTCTCCCGAGCGTGATTTTAAGCCGAGTACATTGGCTTGTGTTCTGCTTACTAAGCTCGTCCGAAAGGACCCTTCTCTCCTCTCCCCTTGTGCTCTCTAATGCAGCGCTGTCGGTGTGCGGAGTGTTGGGGGGCTGCGGTGTTCCCCCGGGGGCAGGTGCCCGCCCGGAGTTGCACTTTGCCGGGGAAGCGCCGCTCCCGTTCCCCCGGCTTCAGCCGGCGCTGCCGGGTCTGGAGGCGGCGGAGGTGCCGCCAGCATCGCTAAGCGATGCTCTGGCTGGCTCTGCCGACAGCCCGGGCGCGTTAGAAATCCCCTGCCACCAGCACTTGTTAGTGCGTAAATCACCTGGCACTCGCTACGCATAAATCACGGGCTTGTGTGCTGTCAGCGAGTTCCCCTGGAGCTGGGGTCTGGGACCTTCCCTGCCGGGGAATCCCGGGGAGCCCGGGCTGCTGTGACTGGACTGCCCTGTCCCGGTGGCGGGGGCTGGATCTTCTGCTGGGTCCAAAGTTGCAGCTGAGTGTTTCGTTGGCTGCTTCCCTCTGGGTGCCGGCACGATTCTGTGCATTATTGCGTTTTTAATTGGGATCCCCTCCATCCCTTCCCACTGCCCGGGCGAGAGCAGAGCCTGGAGGGTCCCAGAGGCAGCAGCAGGCAGAGCCTGGGATGCTGCTGCAGGGGCAAGGAAGGCTGTCCTCACCTGGTCACAGGCTCCGGTGTTTCTCCCCCTTCCATGCTGGGGTCTGCCCGGTTTCTCAGTAGCAAACCTCGGTGGTTTGGATGTTGCAACATCAGGCCTTTGCGTGTCTCCAGTGCGAGCACAGCGCCTTGATGAATTGCTGCTCTTTGTTTCCTCCCCTCTTCTGACAGTGCCCAGTATTCCAGCCTTCCTACAAACAATGCTCTCTTGTAGTCAGGCAACTATTGCTGGCCCATTTTATTTTTTTGCAGCTACAGTATGGATCCACTCCAACAGATAGGCACTCTAACACAAGCAACTTCTACTTGCACACTGCTTTACTGTTCAGGTTTGCTCATGCCTAAGCACTTCATCACTGGGTGCAAAACATTTTCCCAAATGACAAAAGTCATGGAGTGCATTTTCCTTGTTTTGTTTTTGCAGGCACACAATGGGGATCTTACAGTTAGACCCACATGCAAGCCTGGCTTCTCAGAACAAGACTACACAGCATTCATCTCCCAGAACATCATGGAGGGGCAGAAGTTACTCAAAGGTAAGTGGAATAAAAAGCTTAATAGCTTCTGCAATAACTGTATTTTCAGGAGGTGAAAGGAGGCTTAAAGATGCTGGTTTTGATGGTGAAATTGTCTGCACAATTATGTTTGTAGGAGGATGGAACACTAAGTGGTTTACCTGAGCACAGTTTTGAATACAGATGAATCATTCCAAGTCCGCGTGCTGTCTGCTTCAGGTGGACTGTTTGTCACACTCTGCGAGGTCATCGTTTCACTCTTGAGTCTCCCACTCCCACCCTGTCTGAAGGAACTCTGCATCTGATATTTTAGAAAGTATTTTTATGTATGAAATTCTAAGATCCCTAAATTATCTCTGCTTTGAAATGGATGATAAAGCAGACGTTGTTGTTGGAAATGTGATAAACAAGCCTACAGACATTCTGTTCACAAATGTGGCATTCATTTTCATTACTGCCCCACTGACAACATGAAAACACAGGCAAAAAGAAACTACCAATTAGCTTTATAGTAATTGCGGGATTATAACCACTTTTGTGATTATAAACTCTTAAGATGTCTTCGTAATCCACATAACAGTAGATTATCCTGTGTATTGATCTGTCTCCTTTTAAGTTTAAAATAATTAAACTTCATATTTGCATGACACAGAAAAATACTTTATTCCATAAGAATTTTTGAAGATCAGAATGCTGCCCACCCCTCATCACCCCAGGAAGCTGGGGAGCACATCAGGACTTGGTGCTCTACTCAAGGCTTTATAAACCCTTTGCAGTGTTTTGCTGAATACATTTTGCTCACATGCATGTCTCTCTGCCAGAAAGCTGGGATTTCTGTCTTCCTCCAGAGCCAACACCTGCTCCGTTACTTTGATTTTTCTCAGAAGAGAGGGAGACTTGTCAGTGTTCTCTGTGGCTTCAGCAGAATCCAGGACTGGACATTTTTGCTCTGCAAGAGCTGGCAACCACTTTTGTTTCTGTGCCCAGCTGTCTTAGTGTTGCTGTTCAGGAATTTTCGTAACTGGCCTGGCATTAATTAGTAGACCTTGGGGAGTTTATTTTTAGTTTGAAAGGTAACCAAAGAGGGAATTGAGATGGACAAGCTCAAGATTATGTAACCCTGAAGAGACCAAATAGCGATAGTTTACACGCTTTGTAGCAATTTTCTCTAAATGTGAAGGCGGCTTTACAGGTCAGTCTGGAAACTGAGTAGATTTCATGCTCTTTTAGCTTTGCAAATTATTTGATAAAAAATGTTCTCTGAGTACTTTAGAAAGCCATGCCATAAATACATTTGCTCAGAAGAGTGGTTTTTTGCAGTTTAGTGCTTGATAAATTGTGCTGTGTTTATGGAGATGGGCAACAGGGATGGAGCAGAAGGGTCTGTTCAGAGGCATTAGATGGCTGTGACTTTGAAAACAGCACAGTGGCTGTCATTTCATTTCTGGTCTAACTGCTAATTTTTAAATATGAAATTATATTTACACAGGCTGTCAAGTTGATCTGAATGAAAATATATTTCTATTTGATTTCATCCTTTAGGGACCAGTTGTAGTTTTACATTAGTCATGGCAAACCTGCCTCTGATTTAGGGCTGAGCTCACCCTGGGGACATTATGTATCCATATGTCATAACATGAATTGTAAGATTCATGTCCTGATAACATTGTCACAGGTTCCATGATTTAAAAGCATTTTATGAACAAAAGGAGGAAGAAAAAAGTGCAAGTACTGTGTTTGCTAATAAGTAAACTATCATCTTTGCACCTTTTAATCTACAGTCAAATACATGCTGTTGTTTATCATAGGAAGCAAATATATCTAATTAATTTATACAATAATGGGCAAGAAAATTCTTCTTCATGCTTGTGTTGTTCTTTATATATACTCTAGTATGTAAAATTGGTAGTTTTCCAGTTTAGGTTTAATTTTGCTTCCTAGCACTTGATGTGTCTGAAGCATAAAATGTTTATCTCTTTTCTTCCATCTGGGTGAAGTATTGTACAATAGTTCAGACCAAAAATGGGTTCGGATTGCTTACATTATCATGTTTGATAGATTGACATATGTACTATTTCACACCATCTTACCACGCAAAGCTCTGCTGCCAGCTACCACCATCTTATTCATCAGCATTCAGTAATTCATCTGCAGGCCAAATGGGACTGTTTGCCTGAATTAAAAAAAAAAAAGAAAAAAAAAATGTAGGCAGAAATTCACCTGTCAGTGCTTTCATGGAATCTGGGGGGTGGAAAAAGCGTGTCTGCAGCTTGGATGGCTGTCAGGGGATTTCATGGAGAAAACACGAGGCTTTTATGGATAATGCTCACCTTGTCCTTAGTAAGGAGAGGTGGGCAGTCCTGGGACAGTTTATCACTAAAGGTCTGTCCATCAGAAATCGGGGAGCTTGCAGACCTCAGCACGGTGGTGAAATTCCTCCACACCTTGGGGAAGTTTGGATGTTCCCTGGTTTGGGATGAGCTGTGTGGCAATAAATAAACCCAGCATTTCCCTTTTAAGCTTTGCAATATCCAGCTCTCAAATGTATGCACTGTTATGAATGCATCAAAATGAAAGTGTTTATAGTATTCTAGGTTTGAATCAAGTTAAACAGATAATGACTGCTTATAATTGGTTTATTCCAATGGAAATAGCTTAGCCTTAATTTGACAACAAGAGCTTTTACAGAGTCATTGTTTTATTATAAGTATGCCTTAAGCTATTAGCTACTACTTTGTGGTTCATCTTATTTGCCTGAGTCAGCTCTCTAACATGCTCAAAACATACAGATTCTAGCAGGAGCTATTTGTTACACAGTAATTAACTTGTTTATGATAAATGGATGGGAGAAATGTCACGGCATTTTGTTTTATGTATAAATGAAAAGCATCTGCATTCTAAAAATTTCATGTTAATTAGACTTAAAATAGTTTTCCCCAGTAGTGCCACAAATACCACACACTGCACATCACTGCCAACAAGGTGGGCTGATGTTGGGGGGGCAGCTGAGGTGATTTGTGGAGCCAGTGCTTTCCTCAGAAGTGCCATCACTGCATCTCTTGATGAAAGCTACTGGGGTGTAATCTGTTATAGTTTTTTGTCTTGGTTTTTGTTTGCAGGATAATAAACTTACTCTTGATCACTGAGGCATGATAATGTTTAAGATAGCTTCGTTAAGTATTTTCTTCTTTAGCCTAAGGGAAAGATCTCCATGTCTGCAGTATGGCAGAGGATGATTGTGGCACCAGGATCTTTTCCTCTTTGTTAATTATTCATGTTAACTTAACGTGGTGAGAACATTGGTCCTGAGGGGTGGAGAGCAGGGACATGTGGGGCTGCACTGAAGCAGTTCAGCAGTGTCCCAGGGGATCTGATTCCTGATGTGAGCTCGTGTTTGGGAGTGATGAAGACCAGCAGCCTCTTGGGGAAGGAGGGAAAGGAGTAGGATGCTGAAATTGCTGTGCAATATGATACTCTTGCTATTGGCTTTATACCCTTTTTGATTTTTTTTGCTAGTGCTTTTTTAAGATTATAATTAATAAAAAAGATGTTTTTCAAAGTTAGAAGTTCAGGTTTAATTGGCACGCTGTGAGGCTGTGGCCACTGGGAGTGGGTGCAATGACATCAGGATGTTGAACTCGTTATTTCTCCAGTGTGGCCCCTCCAACACCTCTCAAACACACCTGAACAAAACAACTCCCAGCAGACAGCATGAGCAGATGAGAGGTACAGCCACTTTTCTGTGTTTCCTGTGCATCCCCTCACCTGCAGTGATTGTTGTTTCTTTGACTGCCCTGAGCAGTGCCTGTGCTGATGGAGCAGGGGAGCTTCACTTGTGTGGGCAGCCACGGCTGGGGACAAGTGCGTGGCAGCACAGCTTATTTCATGTGGGGAGATGAATAAACTCTGCCAGCATGTTCTGCTTGAAGCAAGTGTATGAAACCAAAGGTAGCCAAGTTCATGCAAATGCATAAAAATGTAATTGCTTCCATTCTAGGATTTCTTACTAGCATGATTTTTGGTTAAAAACAAAATACATGAAAGCTTTATTGGAATAATTTTTTTTCCATAAGGATTCACTGTGGAGATCATCTCTTGTAAGTTTCTTAGAGGTAGGATGTTCTTCATGGTCAAAAGTTGTTTTTTTTTTTTTCTCTCCACTGAGATTTCAAAACCCCCATCCTCTTTAGCCCTCACCACATCCAATATTAAAATGTAGGAAGGCTGTGAATGCTGTTCAGAAAATATTGACTGCATAGACCAGTGAACCTCAACAATGAACCTCCCTGGGATCATGGAGAATACTCTAGATGGTGTAGGCTTCCCACTTTTCCTGGGTTTAGAGTCCAGAAAATAATACCCAGGTTCCCATCTGCTGCCAATTTTGGCAGGAGCTTGGTTCCCGCAGGCAGGTCAAGGTCTGTCTCTGAAGAGTGTGTGGCTTTCTGAGACTTCCCTGCCCACAGCCATGCCTGTGTCTTCCAGGTGCCCTCTGGTGTGTCCTACAGGTGCTTTTGGAAAGGGAAGAGCCTGAGGAATGTTGGGATTTTCTGTCTTGTTTGGTGAGGCTGTTTGAGCACCTCTTAGGGTTGCTCGGTGCTTGCAGCAGCTCTGCTGCAGCCTCCTGGAATAGCCAGTGCCTCCTCCAAGCTGCTCAGAGTTGAAAAAAGCAGAGAGGCTTTTCCATTCATGTTTTCATTATTTTCTGGTCTGTGATTCTGCATGAAAAGCAGTTACTGGAGTTATTGTACACATAATTAGCTTCACAGTTCCCTAATAAAATCTGAAAGTCGGAGAGCGTCCATCAGGAGCCCACAGCTCTTACCCTCACCTTCCTTCATTCCTTTCGTGGAGGAAGGAGAGGCAGGCAGGCATCAGCTCTCAGTGCTGGGTTTGTACAAGCTCCAGCGAAGCTGCCTCTCAGAAAACACTTCTCACATTCCACAGGACAACTTCTTTTAAAAGCAGTTTCTTGTGATGGGCACGTTGCAAATCAAAACCATAATTTCCATCATGAGTTCCAGGGGAGACCCCAGAAAGAGCTCTTGCAGATCGGGGAACTGCTGATGCCTATGTATTTTTAATGTTGTTCTTCAGATCTAACTTCTGACACAAAAATGATGTTTAAGATGACATTTTTATCTAAATAAAATTGCAGTTAATGAGACTGGAGTAGTCAATAACACTCTGTAGAGTTAATCCCCTTACACTGTTTAATAACTGTATATATTGCTTTCTAGTTCAGAGCTTTGAACCAAATTCGTCAAACCCAAGCAAAATTACATTTTTCTGCATTCTGGGGAGTTAACTGATTTTTATCTGAATAAATCTGCTTCTCTCTTTTTTTCAGGGATTTGTCTTTTAGAGAATTGTGCTGCTTCAAATTAGGCATTCTAAATAGGTATTAAGGAAGAAGATGAAACAACAGTTTCTGTTGAATAATTTATTAATTTCTTTATTTATGCTTAGGCTTTTAGAAAATAAACTGTGTCTGGAACAGTATCAATTAGTTATTTATTGTGAAATACCTGTTGTTTTGAGCACTAAGCTGATAATTTTAGGTCTTTTAAGGTTGGAAAATGTTAATTTTAAAGTCAGTTCTTTATACAGGAATTGACTGTCACTGACAGAGCTCATGAGCTCTGATCTCACAGAGCAGATGCTGAAAGCATTCTGGAAATTACGGTTTTTGCATGTGGCAATTGAAACTTATTTATTCTAGCAGTGAAATATTTTCTTGCCTAATTTTCATTGACCTAATGCCAGTTCTCATTGCCTAATTTCATTGATATTTATGTGCAGGCCTCCTTCTGCCTTAATTTCTACCCTGGGAATGAGTCTCATGTTTTTATAGAGGGAGCTTATTTCATTTCAAACTCAAGCTGGGGAAGGACTTGGTTCCACAGCAGCATGGGCCATGTGTACAGCTCACAGAATATTTTAGCAATATAGATATACTTAAAAGTCTTATTTGAAGGGCAAGAAGAGATTAAAACTACAGAGGATAGGATTTCATTGGAAATCTGCTGCTTAATGTTTCTCATAGAATGAATTGGAGTAACATAGGGAAAGAAGGGAGTTTCTGTTTGATTTGAGGTTACTGGTATATTCAGAATTAGGGCCATCGCTGTATCAAGTGGAACTTTTTTGTTTTCAGAGAAATGGAAATCGGAAGAACTAAGATCAGAAAGTGGTGCTGGGAAGGCAAAGACCAGTCCTTGCCTCTGGGAGCTCCAGCTTTGGGGGTTTCACAGGGGGGCTGGGATGAACCTGTGGCTGTGATTCCAGACAGATTTCCCCAGGATCCTGATGTGGAGCACTGCAGGAAGAATCTCTGCAGGCTCGATGGAATTGATCTGTATCCCTTTTTGTGTATGTAAACCTTTTGTGCCCCAGCCAAAGATTCTGAAGAGGATTTGGCTTCACATTCCATTTTCCTTTTGGGTGCCTAAAAGCCCCAGGGTTGCTTTTCCAGGTAAAACCCACAAGTGGCCTTGGCCAGCCCTGCCATGGCAGGGTCTTCTTACTACTCAGGATGCTGTGATATATTTGCTTAGATACCTTGTTTTAATATTTATTTATTAGGAGAGGCTGAGAGTGCTGGGATTGTTTAGCATGGAGAAGAGAAGACTTTATAATTGTGTATAAATTCCTTGTGAGAGTGTGTTGAGGTGCACAGAGGAAGGGCAGAAGAAAATGGGTGCTAACACTGAAATGCAGGGCATTGCACTTAAACGTGGGAAGAAGCTTTCAGCGCAAGGGTTGTCACACTGGAGGAGGTTTCTCAGAGATGCCATGAAGTCTCTGTTCTTGGAGATGCTTGGAACCCACCTGGATGTGGTCCTCGAGCCTGCTTTGGCTGTCCCTGTGCTGAGCAAGGGCTTGGGTGAGTGGCTCTGCAGCCTCCACTGGGCTCTGACTCCGGGAAATGCTTTGCAGGTGAAGAGATGAAAAGACAGAGGGATGAACTGAGCTTTTCTTCAGACATAAATCACACAGCTTTAAATAAAAACATTTCAAGAGCCCGCAAAACATGATCTTTACTGGGAAGCTGTGTTTCTTTAATTTCTTGGAAGCACAACCTCTGAAGAGGGAATAATTGAAACACCAGGGACCAGCGTTCAGCTGTTTGCTTCCATTAATGTCCAGACTTAACCTAGGCACAGTTTGTCTCCTGGCATTAGGAAATGTTGCACTTAGGTTGAAAAAGCTCTCAGTTTCCTCTTTATTTTTAATAGAATGAAAGAGAACATGCGGAGTTACTGTTTAACCCAAAATATTTGTCTTCTAACCAGCTACTTTGCTTCCTTCAGGAGGATGTTTGTTTCCTAAGCAAGTTTTCTGCGACATGAAAAACGCTTGGGCTGAACAAGATCTCTTTTTGCCACAGGCTTGCGATTTTTCTTGTTTATGTTCATTATCCCTAATTTATTTATTAATTGTGGCTTGCAGTGGCACAGAGGGAGCGGGAAGTGGCAAATGCTCTGGCATATGGGCTGCTCTGTCACTGGGAGCACCGAGCCGCACTCGCCGCCCAGCGCCTCCTGACCCTAGGCTGCAGCATCCACGTTCCCCTTTCCTGCTCCCTTCCAATGCAAAATCCTAATTATTTTTTTTTATTTTTTTGCCGTGCCCTCACTACTCTGCTGCCACTGTTGCTCCCCACATGCCAGCGAGTCAGGGCTGTGCTGCTCGCAGGGGTCGCATCAGCCGCAGCCCATTAACACCAGCGTGGTCATGGCAGCTGTTGTGTGCAGCGCACACTTGGGGGTGTTGGAAGCTCCTCCAAGGACCCTGAGGATATGTACGGGCCACCCATGAAGGAGAAAAAAGTAAAATAGATGCTCTTTCTGCTTTGAAATGAGCCAGTCTGTTTTCATTGATACCCAGAAGCGCTGCAGTCATTAAAGGCTATTACTATGCCTATTATAAATCACAATTTCCTAGCAGTTCAGAGGTTAGTCACAAAAATTACTTTTAGTCTAAAATTTTGTTACAATGAGTTTGTCTCGTAGTAATTCCAATCCTTATTAAACGAAATTGTCTTTAAAATAATTATGAATGTAGCAATTAGCCGAAGATAAATAGTCCAGATTACAAGAATTCTTCTATACAGAGCTATGTATCAACTCTCTCTGTCAGTTCATGTCTAGAGAATCATAAAGGGCATGTCAGTGAAACAAATGTCTGTTACTTGACCACGTAGCAAGAAAAGCATATTGGAATTATTGGTAAATGAAAGAAAAGCATGCAAGCTTGGGAAGATGGTGAAAAATAAAAAAATTGCTACAGGTGATAAAGTGCAAGTAAGGACTGCTTTAAAGTATGAAATTTAATAACTTGTTTGTTCCTGGTGTAGTCAGTGGGGGTGAACAGATAACTCTGTATAAATGGCGTGGTTCTGTCAGTGAGCCTCACTGACCAAAAGCTGTCTGTGGTGTCTCCTGGAGCTGTGTGTTGGTGTTTCCTGGGCTCAGAACCCAGGCTGGAGGAGCTCAAGAGGATTTTTCATGCATTCTCCTTCCCCAGGGCACGAGCAGCTCCTTTGTAACAGGTTTGTCCCTGATGGGGGCATGAAGATACATTGGTGGGGACACCAAAGCCAATATATTACATTTGCTTCCCTTTCCTTCCTCCGAGTTTAAGTGGAGCTCTCTTGGTATAATTTAAACCTGTTTGTATTTGTCATGGATGCACAGAACAGTTGAATTTTTCTCCCACAGACACAACTGAATTTTTTTTTTTCAGCTTCTCTAGGCTGAACCTCTCATTTGTTGCCTTTTGTGTGTGGTACTTGGCTCCCTCCTCTGAGCCCTTGTCTTTGTTACTAACATGATACTCCAGGTTGATGTGACACTGCCAGCCAAGTCTCACAGTGCTGAACAGACAGGGAGTATTACTTTGCCTGTTTTGCAGGCAATACTCCACTTGATTTATCTAATGTGATGATTGCTTTTTTTCTTAGCAGTATGATACTGTTGACTCATGTTCAGCTTGTGATCCAATATAACCTCCCACATCGTTTTTTGATGAACTGCTACCTACCCAGTCATTTTCTATATGTGTAGTTGATTAATCCTGCTGAATCGTGTTACCTTGTTCCTCTTGTGTTGAATTACATCTTATTTTTGTTTTCTCATCAGCCTTATCTAACTGGTTTGGATTGTTTTGAATTCTGATCTCGACATCCAACAGTGTTGCAGTTGCATCCTGCTTGTGTATGGTTTGCAGATGTAACAAGCATATGCTGCATTCCTTTATCTGTTCTGTTAATAAAGGATTGAACAAACCCAGTTCAAAACAGGCTGTGGCAGAGCTCATGTGATAGAGCCTTCTGCTCTGACCATGCACCATTAAAACATGCTCTGGGTAAAGTTAGTTCAATAACTAAAATTGGAATGGTGGCTTGGTCAACAGAGCCTTTAATGTCTTGATGTTGTCTCTAGGGATCTGTAGAAACACAATTCCAAATTCAGTTGTCAGTGCTTTTCCCTGACTTTTATGAGAATTACAAGCATTGGTACCTTTGAATTTTCACCATCAAGAGACATTCCAGGTTAAAAGCTTAAGCTAGATTCATGGAATTTCAATAAAATACTGTTGCTGTTGGAGGGGAAGGACTGCTGGAATTCTCTGCTCCCTGGGTTGTTTTAATGCCCCAACTCAACTGCTGGACCAGAGGTATGTCCAGGCTACAGGACAAAATGTTCAGCTTGGTTTTCCCCAGGATGCTGGAGGTCTGTTCCTTAAAAGACATTTTTATTGACAGAGCTGTTACTAATCCCAATGTGAGCTGAAAGAACAGGATTAAACTGAAGCTAAAGCAGTAAATGGCAGTGTTGTACCTGGATGTGGAGTATGGACTCTGCTAGAACCTGTTTCCACTGCTGGCTGGGGATTTCCACCTTTGCTGTGCTCCCATTTTCCAGCTCATCTTGGAAGGTGAGGAAAGCAAGGTGTTCACCCTACACAAACCAGCTGGGTGTTGCAGTGCCTGTTTTTATAGATCTGTATTATTCACAGACCTTTTTAGGAGGCCTAGCCCACACTTCAATATTTTACTGTTTAGTGTCTCTCTTTAATTTTGCTCATCACGCCTGTGTGTTTTGGTAACTGAAGAAAGGAAGATGCCTGCTGCTCCCTGTGCTGGAGGAAGATTCTCTCTGCTGAAATCTTCTTGAGCATCTCAATTTAGAGGGGGAAAAGAGCTGGGCTAGGGAGTTTCCAGTATTTTGCTCCCAGTGAAAATCCTTCCCTGGGGAGGCTGAAAAAGTCATTGTTTCAGACCCTGTGTGCTCTGCTGCTTGTCTTTAGGAGCCTGATGTTGCTGGCTGGTTGCTTTGCTCCCTTTAAAACAGGTTTACACAATTACACATGAAAGGCAACTGTTTTGCTCATCTCCATAAACCTTAAATGTTTTTATTTTGTGCCTGAATTATTTTGGAAATTAAACTTCTATTTATTTGCCTTTTTATGAGCTTCTGGACATTTTTCAGTTGATCTGGTGCTTCCTTTTGGTCCTCTGTAGAGGCTAAAGCAGTGTAGCTAAATGGCATTATTAAAAAAAACGGATTTTTCATATTGTTTGGATTTTTCCTTTGCCTGTGGACAGAAGGGACAGGTTAAGGATGAAGAAAACTATGTGTATTGTTGATAGGACAAAGGAGAAATTATAGGTCAAGGCAAGATTGGGTGTGATGAAATATTCAAGGATTGCAACTATAAAAAATGTTTGGATTGCATGCAAAGATTTCCCCATCCTCTTCTCAAACTGCTGGAGGAGACCCTTGTCAGGAGAAGTTCAGTGATCTCTGGAATGCTGAACTCTAGATGCCTGTTCAAATATCTGAATAGGAGATTGATTATCTCTGTGCAAAGTTTACTGAAAGATTTTTCTTTTTTTTTTTTTTTTTGTTTGCCTGGAGTCTCAGATATAAGAGAAATTCAAAGTTAAAAGGCTGGTTGCTATATCTGCTAGCTAGCAAACTACTCCAGTGGTACCAGGTGGTTTTGAGACCTCCTGACAAGAAGAAAGTGAGGAGATTTAGGTTGGGCAGTATAAAAACTTCTTCCCCAAAGAGGTTGTTAAATACTGGCACAGCTGCCCAGGGCAGTGGTGGAGTCACCATCCCTGGGGGGATTTAAAAGCCCTGAGGATGTGGCACCTGGGGCTGTGGGCCAGTGAATGGTTGATGCTCTCAGAGGACATTTCCAAGCTCAGCTGTTCTCTGAGGCTCTCCCAGAGGGGCTGTGTGTGCAGTTAGCAGTGTTTGATCCCACCCTGCTCACTCAACACCCAGGGCAGGGGGGATTCCTGTCAGTGCTGAATTAACTGTGGTGTTCTGGCAGAGATCAGTGCACGTCAGGCATTTCACCAGAATGAATTTTCCTGTGTTTTCAATAAAACCAAGTTTTATTTTCCCTTTCTGCTGTGAATTGAGACAGAATGTTGGCTGTATCCTGTTAAAGAGCAGCAGAACCGAGCACTGGGGGCACAGCCAATTTTACCTGTGCAATAATAGAGCAAGTTTCATTGCCTGGAAGATGTGGTGATGAAGCAAAGTTCTGTTACTGCAGCAGTTGTGTCCTTTAGCAATGCAATGTAAGAGGGAGAGTTTGACACCTGTGGAGTGGGGCTGTTCTGGTAAAAAAAAAGTAGAAAATTAAAATAAGGGTGGTGGAAGAAGAGTTATGGGTGCCTGGTGCCCTGGGGACCCCACAGAGCTGCTGGGCCAGGGTTCATGTTGGGTCTGGACAAAGCCAGAAGTCGTGCAAATTATGGAGACTTAAAGCTTATTTGACTTAAAGACAATATTTCTGCAACACTTTATTAACAGTCAAAATGGTTTTTTGACCTTTCATCTGCATCGAGGTCCCTTGTGAGCAGTCTTTTATTGCAGTACATCTGTCTGCACTTACAGGAGAAATTTGTAGGGAGTCCACACACTGAGAAACCTGTTCTTAGGAGAGCTGTCCTGGAAAAGAAGAAACAAAGAAACTAAATAAACAGACAAGTCCAACAAAAAGTAAAGAAAAAAACCTCAAGGTTATGTATCAAAATCTGTAACACATGCTCAAAAAAAGTTAATATCTGGTGAATGTCAATTAAGTACTTCTTCAGCTAATAAATAGCTCAGGAGGTATAAAATTTAATACTCCTAAAATTGCAGAATCCTTTGAAGAACACATTTTAATTGGATTCGTTGGAAGGAGATTTAAAACTGACCTGTTCAGAGGTGAGTAGTGAAAAAGATGTGATGGAATGAGGCTGCATTCCTTCAATACTGAGGCATTTTGCCTTAAGTTTTTCTTTCCTGAGGTGGCTTTTGGAGCAGTTCTTGTGTAACATGTCAGCTGAACTGCACTGCTAACAGTGCCCTGTTTATTTAATATTTTTGAGTGTTTCTGAAGGCTCAGCTGGGCTGGGAGTGGATCACTGTGCCACAGAAAGAGCTTGAAGAGCATCTGTGTGTAGTTCTGCTCGCGGCCATACCTGTGGGTCCTGCTCACTTTTGATCTTAAAGCATCAATCTCTTCCCCATTCCAGGATCTCAGGCACCAGATTCCCGTTCTCTCCCCATCATGGTCATCTGTAGGTAACAGGTGAGATGTGTGCACGTTTCTGGAGGTGGTTTTAGGCAGATTTTTTAAAGTTTAAGATGGATCTGTTTTTAAGAGGTGAGCAACAAAAACTGCTCTGGGGTCACAGGACATCTTGTGCTTGTTCTGAGTTTATTTGGAAATCAGAGCAAACCAAACCTTGCCTAGTTGGCTTGATTCCTCAGGAACAGTACCCCCTGGTTTGTTTTTTTTTTCCACTTGTGTGTTTTTTCCTAATCCCAGTGGCAGTCATTTTTTTGGCACTTGCAGTTAGGAGAAAAAATTAAGTAATACATGGCATTTGTTTTGGCGCTGGTTGTGACTCATAAATAGGGATAACATCTGTGCTGATAGTTTTTTGTGATATATAACCAGATTGAATGAACAAAGTTTTCATTTATTGCTGTTCTTTAGCCATTGTTATATTTAGGGAGCTCCAATGTAACGAGTGAAAATATATGCTTATGTACGTTGCTCATGTATAGATCAGAATTTATATACATCCTGTGAATTTCAATTTGGCCACTGTATATTTTTAAACTAAAAATGGCTTATTGCCATTCCCTGAGCCTAAAACTTTTTCAGGATCCTTCCCAAATCTTAGTGTCTTGAAGGCTCGTAGTGCTGCCAAGTCTACACCATTCTTTTAATTAAAAGACAAAAAAGGAGAAGTGAAACTTCCAGTGGATGTAAATCCTGATAATCCTGAAATGATGTAAATCGGTGCAGCTCCTTAAGTCACTGGAAGTATTCTGACTTACATCTACTGAAAATCTGGCACATAATATTCCTGCTGGTCCTTTCTTCTGCCCAATAGCTGCTCTACACAGAGTTGGCACCGTGGACAAAGCCCTCTCTTACGAGCTGATAGAGGGTGGCACGGCTTCCAGCACTGCTGATTCAGCACAGCAGAGGCCATTTTCCTGATTTCTTTGTGAGTTAGATTAAATTACTCTGCAGGCTGGACTGGAGCCACAGGCCATAGTTTTACAGCCGTATAACATGGTATCCTAGCCCATGGCATCTGAGAGGTCTGGCTGCAAGTAAAGCTCTTCTGCTTTGATGCAGAGGATTTTTGGATTTGGCACTCGGCCCCTTTGTGAGGCTCACGGCAGCAGGACTGGAAATATTTTGATTGTCTTGTTGAGATGCACTAAAGTGGGGCTCTGCTAATGGAGGAAAGGGACGCCATGGGGATCAGGTTAGTATGAAAACTCCACTGTGTGTGTTTGTCATGGCAACGTTTCTTTAGATTTGCCTTACAGAAATGCAGGGTGGTAAATAACAAATGTGGGATTTAATGAATATAACACATCAGGAGCACCAGTGAGGCAGGGGGCTTGTGCCATCAGAGCTGCTCCAGCTTACCAAAATTTGGGGGAATCCATTTCGTTTTGTGTCTCAGTACAGGTACATTTCTCATCTAATCTGGGCAGGTTTGGAGTTGACCCAAGGGGGAGTAGTGGGGAGATGCCCTTTGTGGTGAGCTGTGCCTCGTTCCCATCCTGCAGAGCTGGGATGACTGTGACTGCTCTAACAGACACATGGGCAGAGGCAGAAGTGTGTTTTATTTCTCTGGCAGCTACTGGCTGTGTGTATTTCCAGAGCAGAGCCAGCTCTGCTGGGCTCTGCAGTTGGGCTCCACCACTGCAGCTCGCAGTGAAATTGGTCCAGCTGTCTTTGGCCAGGTCCTGCTCTTCTCTGATTTACCCTTTCCCCTCCAATCCTCTTGATTGCAAAAGGGACTCTGACAAAGGGAGAAAACAACTGTTACTGAGGAGAGAAAAAGTCAAACAGATCCAGTGAAAGCCATCCTGTTTCCAGCATAGAGGGCAATCTAAGTTGATCCTGTCTAAGCCAGGTGTTGGACTGAACTTGAGACCAGGCTTAAAGAATTTTCACCGTAAATTTAGAAGCTTCACTCTGTTGCTTCTCCCTAACCTGACTTCCAGTCACATTGTTTTATAGCTTTAAGGGGCTTGCATTGTATCAGGATGGACACCCCACATGTGGTTGTCTTGGAGTTGCATTATTGCCTTTCAGCTTTATGTCTGTAGTTTAGAAATAAAAAGAAAAGCACCACCAAACAAAACCTTCTGGTTTTAATACAGAGATGAATATATTTTTGCAAATAAAACGTATTCTTCATTCAGAGCATCAGGCAACAATTCTCTGGGTGTGATACAGAGGTAAAGTTCATGTTGCTGGTTTCAGTGCAAAAACAAAAGTGGGCAGATTAGGAAATTTGTTTCTGAGTAGTTTGTTCTATTTTCTGAGCCCTAGTTCAGTCTCATGGACTCTGGTACAGCTGCTGCACACAGGGTTTATCTATTGATTTCTGAATGTATTGTGCTGTTAATCTAAAACCCCTTTCCCCAGTGGAATTTCTATTCAGAAGGCTCTAGCCAAGCTCAAGAAAGTTATTTGATTTGGGAAGTTTGAAAGAATAATAAAAGAAGGATTGATGCAGTTGGATTTTCATGAGCTCAGTCTTCTAGTAAAATAGACAGGCTTCTTCCTCCTGTGTGTCTCTGTGGTGGTTGGCTCATTATTTAGGAGGAAAGCAGAGTATGGAGATCACTTAAGTTTTACTGTCTGAGAATTTTGCAATTATGAAACTTGTTCAGAAGAAAGCAATGAGAACAGTTTTGGTGATATAACAAAATATAAAAATTAATGGGTTAGTGCAGCTTTGTCTTTCCATAAATTTGTGTGCTTTATTTCTTAGCAGTTGGGTCTTTTCTGCTAATTTTTAAACTAGTTAAAAATTTAGTGCCAGTATTTGGGAAATCCATGCAATTTCCCAATAAGACATATGTGGCAAGGGAATTGCACCATATAAACCAGGGAACTTTATTCCTCAGATATTTCCACTGTCCTTTAAGCATTGAAGATTATTAAGTAAGCCTTTTAAAAGAGCTGTGACAGGACAGAAGATGGTGCTTTATGGATCTTCTTGTTATTAAAATGTTCATTTCTTTTGCTGAGAACTGAATATGGGAATAAGCAGTCTTTATTACAATAAAAAAATCCCAAAAAGTACTTTTTGCCTTTGAGTGCACTGGTGTTGTCTGTATTGCAGGAGTTAATGAACCAGACAAATGAGATGAAATTGGTAGTGAAATGAAATAAAATTGAGGGTTTTTTTTTGGCTTTTTGGGACTAAGGTCCTGTCCAGCTGAACTCAGTTGCTCTTGACTTCACAGTGCCCACGGCTGGTCCAATAACAGGATTATTCTGTTTCATTAGGATGTTGTCAAGTTAAGTCAAGGAAGGTGGACTTTGTATCTAAAAAGAGATTCCTTATGAGAATTCCCTCTCTAGAGCACTGTAGTTTATTACACATGATTATTTCTTCCTTGGGTTTAGAAGCACACTTGTTGCTTTTATTTATGCAAAAAATGCAGCTCTCTGGAGGTATGTGATTAACCTGAGGCATTATTTTATTGCAGACCCAGGTGGGAAGCTGGAAGTTCAGAGTATGCATGAAGAATTATCTGGGTATGAGGCAAAATGTTGTATTAACTGTGCAGTTAGTCTTTGTCAGCAGCATTTAGAGTTTCTTCAGCCCTTTAGGTGACTAAACCTAGTAAAATTTATTGGTGAATAGTTCAATTTGCTTAAATAGGCTGATTTTCTTGAGTAGGCAGAAATTGCATCTTATTTCATGTCTCAGATTTAGTTCAACTGAAAGGCCAAATCCAGATTTGACTTGTTTTTCTTCCCAAATGCCTGTTTAAGCGCTGGGTGAATAGGACAGCCAGAATCTGGCTGAGGAACTCTTCAGAGGGATTTGATTTGCTGGAGCTGGGGTAACGAGTTGTCTTTAAAACTGGTCTAAAAGCTCAATTTTGAACCAGATAGGAAACAAGAGATTCTTTATTTTTTCTTTTTTCTTTCCCCCCTATGTAGAAATAAGTGCTTTAGAATATCTGAAACATCTTCCAGTATCATTTCACTGCTGAGAATTGGGTAACTGTGTAAAATTATATTGACCTGAGGGGATTGAAATATAGAAGTGGCCGTGCGCTTAACTGTGCAGGAATCAAACTGTTTTACTGATAACATTTTATTGATTCATCTTCTCTCGGTGTTACAAGTAGCCTGAAGCCTGGCAAAATGAGCTGGCAATGTTTCTGTGTTGTGGACGTTGCAGTACTGCAGCTCTTCATAGGTATTGAAATTTTATATATGGGCTGAGAGCTCACGTAATTATTGTGATTTGTAATGACTGAGACTGCAGATGGGGCTTCCCAGAGGCTTCATTTCAAGCTAGATAACTGGTAATTTCTCTTTTCTGTTTAAGAATCTGTTGTCCCTCCTTTTCTCTGCAGCTGCTGAGGTTTTTCTGTGTGAAAAGCAGAATGTGAAAATCTTAATGAAGATGCGTAAAATGATTGAAATTGCCTTAACAAGGCAGTGCTCTAGACAGAGCAGCAATGAAAATGTGTCTTGCTGTTTGCAAGGGATACTTTGTCCTTTTCATAAAGAAACTGTGCTTTCCCACCATATTATAAAAATAATAACAATAAAAAAATCCTTTTCTGACAAAGCTTTAAGAAAATGAACGGCTTAAAAGACCACAATGGCAGATTGTGAGTTCAACCTGCAAGTGTTGACTAATTAAATTCTTTTGAAAGAGCTAATTTCATGTATTTTATTTAATGAAAGCTTATTTAAGATTTTAATGATGTGGGTCTTTTCTCTTCAGCAGAATGCCATATTGACTCATGACATATTTTTACACAGGCTTCATTCTGCCGTGAACAACAGTGGTTGGAAATGTGAATGCTTGATAAAGTATCATTAAATTAGCTTATTGTAGTTGCAGATTTTTATTATGCTACTTCACCGAGATATGAATTGATCACGTTGTACTTGCTGGTTTTAAAGGTGCAGCATTGTTATTGATTGTGCTAATTTATCTCAGGTGTTTCACCAGCCTGCTGGCAGCCTGGTTCCCTCTACAATTTTAGGAAGTACTGGCTTTGTGCATTTTTTTTGTTCTGTGCCTTTTGTCTGTGGGCGTGTATTTTTATTGTAAATACCCTAAAAGAGATCCTGGCTTGGGGTTGTGCCGAGCCCTAGTGCCCATCAGATTTGCTCTGTCCTGGGGTTTGGGAGGTGAAACAGTGGGTGTCCCATGGAAGCACTGCTGGATGGGCTGCTGTCCTCAGCTGATTTCCAGGGAATTTGTGAGCTTTACCAATGCAGAAGGAAAAATCAGTTCTCCTCCAACTTTACAGCGTGTGTATTTGGAACAGGGGTTTTTATCTGTTGGTGTAATTGTTGGTAATGTGATGTGTGTCTCAAATCAAGTCAGAAAAACAAGAGCCTATGGCTTGGTTAGTCAGAACTTTCAGATATTTTTCCACATTAACATGAGTAGTGGATTTCTTCTACAAATCTTGGAACTCCTAGACCTATTCCAATACTAAGTGTATTGGAAACGGATTGCTGTCAAGGCTTGTCCATCTAATTAAATTCCCTTATTAGCACCAGAGCTGCAGTCTTCCTGAGAAGACATTAGTTGAATAATCTTTCCAACTTATCTAGGTTAAAACTAGATGGCCTTTTGTAAAATGCTGAGCTGAAAGTTCAGCAACAAAATACGTAAGTTCTAGTCCCTCTTTTTGTATGATCTGTGGTAATTCAATATATTCTTTAAATATAAGTTGGTATTTCAGCTGTTCTGTGAAATATTTTCAGACTTCAATTATCACAAGCTCTCAATGCCACGAGGACTCTGTCACCTCAGGCTGAGGGCAATTCGGCAGTGATGGCTTTTATCCATTAATAAAGTTTGTCATGATTCATTTTGACGTATTCTTAGCCAAATATAAGAATCTTCTTGTTGTGAAGTCCTGCTGATCCACAGAGGTTGTTTGTGCTCTATACTGGTGGTTGTTGTGTCTTTACAGGAGAAGGGAATATTAAGATTTTGACAGAGAACACGCGAGGTTAGTGAGAGCCCTGATGGATTTTCCAGCAGGTGGGGGCTTGCCCTTTGAGGGAGCCACCAAGTGAAATGAAATACACTTTGACCCTTGGGCTTTGCAAATGGAGATTGAGTGACTCCCAGCAGATGTGCCTTACCTCAGCAGAATCCACTGACCCTCTGGAATGTGAGAGCACCCAGGGGTCCCACTGCCCCTCCACTCCCATGTGGGAGGGCAAGGATGGTGCAGGTGGGAATGCCTTGTTTCCTTCCAGAAATGGAGGAGAAAAGTGTCCTTGTGTCAGGCAAAAGACTCAGACTAGCTTAGGGTTGGGAATGGAAAGCTTCATAATAACACTGAGCAAGAGATGTTTAAAAATTGCCCGAAGTTTCAGGAAACAAGATATTTGTGCTAATTAGACTATTTGCCTGTCATCTTTATTCACTATTTAAATAACAAAAAGCCCTCTAGTGAAATCAAAGCGTGGTAGAACATATTTCTTGAGTCTCCTTGATCAAAGCTTATAGAAGGAGGGGAGTACTGCTCATAACTATTTCCTCCAATTCAGATGAGAGATATATTCTCTATTGTGGTCTTCTCTGTTGAGGACTCATGTATAACCTGTGGCAAAGTGATGGATGTCTGTCAGGTATCAGACATCCTGCTCCTTTCCAGGTGTACATGTGATGAATTGCTATTAGTTCTGTCAGGATGTGACAGAAATAAACGTCTTCAAATAAAAGCAACCTACAAACTGAATGTGTATTGTTTCGTTTTTACTTGTTGACTAGCACTGGTTCAGTTGTGCACTTGTCCTCCTCTGTATCTACCTCTTGATCTTAGATTGTAAATAATCTCTGAGATGGAGATCACCATTCTCCTGACCTGAGTTTATAAAGCAAATGGCATAGTGGGATCCTGGCCATGTGTGGGGTCTCCCAGTTTTTACCTTAAAGTCAGTGATTAATAAGACAAACAGGAGATGCCTTTGGGTATCTCTGTTCAGTCTTTGCTCAGAGCTGTTCAGTCTCCTGCTCAGACAATGTTTTAGAGCAGGGTGATACAGAAATCTGTTCAGGAATTTTTGATGTGTTATCTTTTGGTTTTGTTTTGTGGTTTCTGTGTTATTGTTGTCTTTAAGGACGTGGTTTTTTTCAGAAAGGGAAGGAGGCAGCCTCTAGACCTGAATAATTGAAAAGGAAGATTCTTCAAGCTTGATCATCTATGAATGGGAGAAAGTAATAAAAGAGAAATGGAAGCTTACATCTCTCTGGAGCCAGGTGGGAGGCAGTGATCACACGAGTGGCCCTTAGAGCAGGACAGACAACCTGAGCTGGCTGGGACCTCGCCCAGATCAGCACAGCTGCTCCACAGCGCTGGGAGTTTTCCGTGTCTGGTTGTGCAGTCCTGAAGGAGGACTAGAAAACACCAAAGAAAATGGAAAGAAACGTGCCAGTATCATGACACGAGATAAGGGGATGTAATATCTACAGTGGCAGAGCTCATGTGCTGTCAGCCACCGATGTACATCTTACTCCATTCTCAACTTCGTAATTGGCACCGGAATGCTTTAGCAGAAACAGCTGATTCCTTTGTTTCTTTTCATTCTGCGCCTTCTTGATAAGGGAATGAAAGGATTCCTCCCTAGGTGTGTTATTCAGACTCGACTTGAGGCTCATTACAGAACCTAGCACAGCCTACTGAAGAGAACAAAGCATCAGTGTGGTGCCCCATCTGATCACCCACCCAGACACGTTTTTGTCAAGCTGGGGAATGCCGTCAGCCTGAAGGATTTCCTGCTGTGGGAGTTCCTCACCTGTGCTTGTGTAGATGATTCCTTCTGAATTTGCAAGCCACAAATTGTTTGTCATTTCTGCACAGCTGACTTTAAAGGATATTTTAAAATTTGCATCCTTTACTCCACTACTCCTACATCACGTTTTAAAGAAATAGGTCAAATCAGTTGGAAGAAGAATTGTCAGAATGTGTTTATTAATCTGTAAAGAATAAAGATGAAGGTTCAAATTTGGGTGCTCTAAGTGGTTTTGGATTGTCCTCAACTTGATTTTTTAGATCTATCTTTTGAAATTTGCCACCATTAAAAATGTACAGCTAAATGTCTTTCACATTTATGGATTTTCTCTTCTTTCCCTTCTTTGCTCAGCTAGATGAATGCCTAGAGAAGGGTGTGCACTTCTCCTCAGAGGCATGCCCAAAACTGGAGATGAAAAGGAGCAGGGGGAACTAGGAGAGTTCAGTTAAGTGTCTGCTGGGTTTCAGGAATAGTTTAATTTATGGTGATAACTTCTCTTCAGCAGTTGACTTGCTGTGACCTTAAAGAAAGCTCTTGCAGACGGAGCTTTCACTATTTCTGGGAGAAGTTATGTACTTTGTGCATGTGTGGTTTACTGCCACAGATGGGTCCCCCTGAATTTGGAGGCCAAAGGCAGTAGCAGAAGGTTACGAGATGGCACTGCTGCAGAGTAAGTTTCTAAAAACAAACACATCAGTTTTTTCCAGCACCCTGTAAGGTCTAGTTCAAAAGATATTTTAAAACTGTAGAAAAAAATAAATAAATAAACCACAAACACACAAGAAAAGGAAAAAAAGAATGTGTTTGCCTGCTTGCATGCAAGTATCCCTGAAAAGTTGATGGGTTCATTTTTACTTATTTATGGGCAAATTACAGAGGTGCATCTGTTCCTTCTCTGTATACAGCCAGGCATCTCAGATTTCTAAGATACTTTTTGACATTCTTTGAAGATTTAATGCCAGGTGGAAGATCAGTTAGAATTACAGATATCTTGAACTTTGAAAATAATACTTCTGCTGAAAACTTTCTTTACTTTAGCCCCAACTTTAATGAGGCACAGTCTAAACATCATAGTAACTGAAGTAGCAGAAAGGGGAAAAAAAAGCCAACCCAACAATTCACAAGAAGATATTTTCACATGTTTACAGTAGAGCCAAAATATTTGTGCTGTGTTTATTTAATTCAAATGCTTAGAACTATGTCATGTTATAAAAATAGTATTACTAGAATAAAACTGTAGCCTGCAAGTCAGATACCTGAGCAGGGAACACTCAGCTGGAATCCAGTTTTTGCAATTTTTACAAGTTCCTTGTACTGCTGTCACTAAAGAGGGCAAATAATTTTAGGTAAAGCTCTCTTTGCCTGCCATTAACTGTGAGAGTTAAGTATGTGCCTTTAGATATCAAACAATCTGATTTGCATGTGCAGTCAGGTATCCTGTAGCCCCTTCTACTTAATTGTGCCTGCCAAGGGCGAGTTTTGGTTTAGAGATCACACCTCTAAAAGTGGAGATCACCAGGCTGTGCCTCACTGGGATTTTTCTTTGCTCTGCCTTTTTCCCATAAATTCAATCCCTCATTCAAGTTAAAATAAAAATAAATATATATGTACACGCCCCCATGGGAAGCATGGCCTGAGGAATCCGACACCGGCCATCAGTTAGTGGATTTTGCTTAGTAATTGCTGCATCTATTCAATACTATTGAAAATACCCTTGAGCAGAACATAGCTGCAGGGGAACAACACTCTAAAGCAGCAACCTAATTAATGAATCTTATTGCCACTTAGACAAGCATTATACAGCTGGCCTTGGTTGTCAGGATGGATCTGTTCTTGCAACATTATGTGTTTGTCCAGGAAACCGATGCAATTATTAGAGAAATGAATGAAGTGGGAGTGGTGTGTTTGGGTCTGTGGAGGCAGCAGGTTCCCTTTCAGCATGAGGTTGCACTCCTGATGGTGCAGGTGTCATCAGCATCTTGTGTCTGCCTGGAACAAATGAATTCTCCTGGCTTTTATCTCTGTAGCCGTGACCAAGATTATTTGTTGCATTCAGAGGAAGTGAAAACAAAGTAGTCACATCCAGAGTCTGAAAGCAGGCAAATTGTTTTCATGGAGTAGAAGGGTGAGCAAAAGTGAAGTAGGAAAGGATTTTCTTTTTCATTTAATATTTTAAAGAGCACAGGCTGTTGTGTGTGTCCAGAGAGCACCTGGGCTTTTGTGAATGGTGGTGTGGAATGTTTGTCTCCAGCAGAGTAATTTGAGCAATGATATCTGCTGGTGATGTGTGTTTTCTGAAGAGATTTTGGAGGAAGTTATTTTCAAAGCTAATTCTTCATTGCTACCTTTAAAAACATTGAATGCTATGTTTAGACTCTGTATTGCTGGAATAATTCTACCAAAAAAACTGAAGCTCTGGGTTATGTTTCTAATAGAAGTCATAGACAAATTAATCAGCGATCAACAAATAAAAATTCCGAGGTTGCACCAGACCATTTATTGATGTCCTTCCAACCTTGGTTACTCTGTGATGCTGTGAAAAAGGCAGAAATGTTTCTAAGAACTTCCTGTTCCATCAAGGACTACAATAACCTACTCTTTTTTCAGAAGATCTTTTCTGAGTGATGCCAAACCCAGTTCTGCAAGTCCCCGCTGTCACACGGGGTATGAGACCCCACGTTAAGGACCCCCATATTGCTTATAAGTCCTTTAACTTTCTGTAGTGTTTTAAAATGTAATTTTCTTCTTTTCAATGGAGACTCGCTGAAACCTGTGATTTCTACTTGGCCTTAGGAGAGTTCTTCAGATAAAATAATTTTCATTAGAAAATTCCTCTGATGGGCTTGTGAACTTTTAATGTGAGATCATCACTGAACCTTTTTTGTGTTCTCTGAAGTGACCTTAGCACACGGTGAGTTTTGATCCTGGAACATCTTTCCTGGTTTGCATGTTGGTGATTTCTGTGGCAGCTTCTCTGCTTCAGTCTGTTCCTGCTGGCCCAGCTCCTGCCTGAACTGCTTGGCCTGGCACAGGTCTGCCCTGCTTCTGCCTTCCCTTTATAGCTGCTCCAGGCATTCCTTGTCTACATTGTGGTGTCAGCTCCTTAATCTGTTTTTTTTTGGTTTTTTTTCCATGTAGGGTAATACATGAGCACACCTCAGTGTGAAATTTTCTGAAGAATATTTAATGCCTGCAAGTGGCACTTGAGTGGCTGATTCCAATAACTCCGGTAGTCAGTTGATGAAGCATTCTTTGCTTTATGATTTGAGTAATAGAAGTGGTTGCATGTGTGGTTATATATCAGAAACACAGTTTATCCAGCTCTTTTCAGTCCCTTTGATCCATTGGATGTGGTCACAACACTGTTTAGTGCTGGTCAGTCGTTTTCAAGTCAGTGAGCATCTGGGCTGCTCATTAGCTAGCAGAGAAATCAATTAAGGCTGCTGGGGGGTGTGTTTGGAGGAGAGGGTTGGAATGCAGGAACTCTATCGATCCATTGTCCTGGATAATCAACATCCCCACCAGCAGATCTCAAAGCTGGGTGAGGACTCCATGGAATCTCCTTTCTGCTTTTGCACCTCTGTTCAACCAGGAGCAAATCCTCCAGCCAACAAAGATGGCAAATCTCCGAGATTCCAAATTCCCAACTTTGATAAAGCAATGAGCTAATTAATAAAGCATAAATTGTTAGCATTTTTCTGTGGAGCACTGCCGAGGATCCATTATTTTATTTAGTGTATTTGTCTTAAAGTGATTATGTTACTAATTATAAGGCTCACTAGTCTGTTTAACAGGAGTCCAAATAATTATAATTTGTTTGCATTCCCACCCTGTGTATTTTCATGCAATAAGGAAAACATTTTGTTGAATGATTAATCTTGTGCATGCCTGTCTGTGTGTTTAGGAAAATTAAATGTCTCATTTTTGTTCTAAATGAGAGATTTCTGGTTTTGCTACTCTTGTTCTCAAGGTGCACTGGTAAATTCTGAAGAAACTTGAGGATAAGGCCACAGGGGGGATGATGGGCTCTTAGGGACTCAATATGTTCTAAATAAAGTCCACAACAAAATTCTTTTCAGTGTCAAATTATTTTGCATAATTTGTGTTGTAAAAAAAAAAAAAACGGGTTGAAGTTCTTATTTACAGGCTATCTTAAAGAAAAAGAAATCCTTCAGCCTTGGAAAGAATTTGGCAGCCAAGTTCTATTGTTCTTACTGGAGTAATTTGAAGGACAAAATTCGTAACAGGCTTTTCAATAATAATGCTCAATGGAATTAACAGCAACAGCAAAAACCCTGTTTGAACTGGGAACATCCAAAGAATATGTTATTTAATGTTAGGAAAAAATTTGTCAAGTTTTTATAAAATCAGGAAATTGAGGCAAAAGTCACTTTCAGAGCTGTACTTCAGAAAGTGGCACAAATGAGAAGTCAGCATTGCTAAGTTAACTCCTTGTTTTATGGCAAAAAAAATTAAAAATAGAGTTGTGTCTAGGAATCTGCTTCGAAGTTTGCTGAAGTTTCGGCAGCGAAATGCTTGCTTGGAAAAAAGACCCAGCAGAAAAATCACAATTTCAAACTCAGATAATAGTTTCTGAAAATAGCTGGGCTGCCAGAATGTCAGAGTCAGGAATGAGAAGATTGCTGAGGGGAAATGGCAGAGTAACAAGGGGCCTGAGGAGACGTGAGGAGCTCGCGGCTTCATCTTGGTTTGAGGGAGAGAAAATTGCTTAGTGCTAGTTAGAGCATCTCTCATTCAACGATCTCAAAACTTGCTGAACCAAACATAATCCTTTGAAGACAGGTACAGACTGATCACTGTGCTTGTCCTCGTGGTGGTGCTGTCCCTGCCCTGCAGCATCCTGATCTCTGGGCACGGTGGCACCACGGAGCTCAGCACGGGAGGGAAGAGGAAAATGCACTTGGGTAGAGGGAAAACGCAGGAGAGAAGAGGGAAAATGATCTTGGGTAGAGGCCAGGGCAACAGAACACATCACTGAAATGCCATCACTGGAGTCTGGACATCACCATCCTTCTAATGAATAAATAAATAACTCATCAAATGCAGGTGAAGATGTTTTCTTTCTTCTGACATTCGCGTTTGTTATTCTGCCAAATGTTTCCTTTACTTGGGAGAAAATTGGAGCAGCCAAGATTCTTAATATTAAAAGACCTCAGTGGAACTGTTAAAATTCCATTCTGTTCAAAATTTTAATGCCAGTTGGCTGTATTATCTCTTTATAATTTTCTTCTTCAGTGCATACGTAACTGCATTAGTTGGTCATTTACCAACAGACTTGAAAGACCAATACCATTAGCTGGAAAAATAGCTGGAATTTTTTTAATGTAGGAGAAAAATGGAAATGTTACTTGCTTTTTGATGATGGTAGTAGTGCTAGTATTTATCTTTTTTCTTTTATTTTTCCCCACACTTCCCCCATAAAGCATGAACTCCAATTTTATCTGCATTAGTGTGAATACAAACAGTGCATCCTCAAGCGAGATGCATAAATATAACCCCTCTTACTATGCAAGTAATAACTGCACTCACAACCCTCGTCAGAGCTGTTAGAGGGCACAAACAGGTCCTGAGAGCACGTTTCTCGTGCTAATTTCAAACACACACCTTCCCTGCAGAGTCTGCAGCCTGCAGAAAGAGCTGGTGTGTGCGGGTCACCCTTGGGGTGGAGGGTAGGATACGAGGAGGGGGAACAGCTGATGAACTCTGCTGTTAATCTCAATCCTTTCCCTCAGCCTTGCAAAGTCCTACGAGCAAAATGTTATTTGATCAGTGCTGATAATACATTGTCAGGCGTTTAGGCAACATAAAACTGTTTATGCCGAGCTCCCCGAACCAGAAGGAGAAGGAAAGTTCCTAATGAACCTCCTGGAGAGCCGAGCCCCAAGCGTTGGGTCTAGCACTGTGTTTTCATCTGATGCCAGACGGCTCTAAATAGGTCTTAAAACAGCTCCAACAGTTTATGCTGTTTAATAAATCTAATCTGTAAAACAGGTCACGTAAAAAAAACTAAAAAACTTTTCTTCTAATTACAGTAAGATTTTATTGAATGCGCATTATACATATAGATCATAATACTTATTTAAAAAAGACTATTAAGATTTTACAGTTCAAGATTTTACAGGCAATGGGAACAGTGGAAGCCTAATGCTTTCTGAGAATCATATCTGCATTAGCAAGATAAAGGACAATTTAGGAAGATTACAAAAGCAATGATTTAGAGTACAACATAAAAATCTGCTGAGAACTAATTCGCAATGCCAGCTGCTGCTAAGCTTCTTAATCTTTATCTAGTTCAATTAAAATCTGAATGTTTGGGATTTCATTAACAACTGGGGACCTGGAAATTACATGCACTTTTACACTGTATTCAACTGCTTATGCACGTTACTGGAAGTTGCCCGAAATGTCTTCAGGTAGACTTGAGATATAATTAAAACTTAAGTACTTAAAGGATAATGCAGAGGTAAAAGAGGATTATTTTAAATTTTCTGTCAGATCCAATTGACAAAAAAAGAATCTCACACGAGTTGAAATGAGTTGCAAACCAGTCAGAATTTTAATGCAGGGGATATTTATGGATGATTGTGCAATCAGATGTGCAGATCAAACAGCCTCATTGGAGGGCGGAGTGAATCGGATATTGTAATTGTGCCCTGTACTGCTTGTGGGGTTTTTTTTGTGGAAAAACCACTTCACATCTATCGTTCACTTCTGTACTGATGTAACCACGCTGCTATCAATTAATTATGCATTTCAAAGAATCTGCAAGTAGGCCTTTCTAAAATTAAACTAAGCAAAGTGATGAACAAGCTTTTAATCACTTAATACTGTGTATAAAAAATAGTTTCTTTCCACTAATTCCTCAAGAATAATTCTTCTAAAAGTTTTTCAGAAGTAGAGAAAAGCTTTTTTCTTTTCCCTTCTTCAATGCTTGTCTCCTGTGTTCCATGAAAAATTTACCCCTCATTGCCATACCTGCTGATTTAAGGGAGGGAAGTGGAACAGCACTGAGCAGCTCTGTATTTTGAAGGTATTTGGATATTTGGATATTTGGTGGTGTACAAGAACACTGACCTTTTTTTTGCCTGTGTGATGGAGCAGATGTCATGCTGTCTGTGGTTGTCACGCTGTATTTCCAAGGAGAGCTGGGTGCTGATGGAAGTGCCATGGGTATTTATTTATCTATTCATTCATTAGAAGTGGGTGGTGTCCAGACTTTGGGGTTTCACAGGGCTGGGGGCAGCGCTGTGGGATCTGCTAATCAGCCTCTGGATCAAATCCTGAGATGGTTTGAATTCTCAAACTGGAATGGATTTCTTTTAAATTATTCAGTTCTAATGATCTTAGGTGCCACGATAGGATGTGGAGGTAAGAATATTTCCAGAATCAACGAGGGTGTTAAAGGGTGGTGATGTTCTTCTTGGAAATGTTGAAGAGGTGTAATGCTGCAGGATAATTGGTGCAAGACTTAGAGACAGCCTGGATGTGTTTAAATGGTGCATTTTGTTCAAGTTAATTTTTAAATGGTGTAATGATAAGAAGAAATCATTCAGTAGCAAAATTCCTTAAGACATTTGGGGAGCTGGTGTTAACTTTTGGTTAGTGAAACAAAATGGTTCTGAAAATGGTGCTGTTCTTAGCAAACAAAGAGAGTGAAACTTTGCCTACCTGGCTACTTAATGGTTCTTTTCTTTTCCCTTTAGAAAAAAAAATAAATCTTGCTTGGAATCAGTGTGTAGGATTACTGCTATATATAATTTTAAATAGAAAACAAACATTTTTCCCACCTCCCTGCTTCCATCATACTTGTAAGTGGAAATGTGTGATCAGGCAACCCAAGGCAAGTGGAGAGCACAGGAAAAGAAAGTGAATTTTGAATTTGGTATAATTTGGCCACAAGGGTAGCTAATGTGTTCTGCTTTTCTGTGTCCTACTTGTGCTTAGAAACTTCTTCATTTGCCAGAAAATGGCATGCAGATATCCACTGAAAGCTATTGTTCTAAGAACTTAGTATCATGAAGTTGGCATGGTATCATGTATCATGTTTTTGGCAGGAAGGGAAACTTGCAGAAATTTGTATAAGGTGGTTTCTTGGCCCTGAATATTTGGATTTTGTGTTTTAAATAGTTGTGCTTTCTCTATTAGTTAATGAGGTGAACTGTGGTTTCAGAATTAAAACCAGGCCTTTTGCATTCCCATTTAAGGACTGAAATAAAGATGTGTAAAGGGTAAGAGTTAAACACTCCTGAAGCATCTGCAGTCTGTCTGGGGCTGTGTGCTTGTTCTGCAAGGGGGATCTCTCAGCTGGACTGCAGACAGGATTGCAGAGCAGGGAGGGGAAAGCAGGCAGTGCTGAAGGAGTGACCTGTGTGTGGTTTTTGTGAGGAGCTCTGGTGGCTGGAGGTGTCGCTGGAGCTCCTGTCACACAGCCCTGCCGTGGGACACCACAGCCAGCAGCAGGGCTGAGCCTTCTGTGCCTTCAGTGAATTGTGATCTCCCTACAACCTTCCACATCTGATTGCTGAACCCAGTCAGATACACAGGATTTCATCTGCAGAGATCTTAACACATCTTCTGGGACAGGTGTCCTCAAAAGAGCAGAAAATCTGCCCTTTCCTCTTGACTGTAGAGCACTTTGAGTCTTCAGAGGCATTTCTTTAACTCTAGAGTTCATGATGTGCTCTCAGGATGGATCAGCCATTGTTTAAGTGGCCTGGTATGATGATCTGCACTTGGGCTTTTACTCCTTGGATTTGAGTCCTGTCAGAAATGGAGGGGTTGTTACCAAAAATTAAAATCAGCTTCCTCATTTTTTTTCTTCCTCATAAAGGGAAAACTGAAATAAATAAAATGAAGGGTATTGATATATCACAAATGGAAACAGTAAATGTGTCACTGGGGAGATGAGTGGGAGTTGAGAGCAAAGATAACTGAGAAGTATCTGTACATTTGGCTTCAGATATTGAAATCTGTGCCACGGATTGATCCTGCAGGAATAATAAATACACATTATCTGTAATTATTCTTGAACTTCATAAACCTTTCTTTAATAACATCCTTTGCATCATCTTTTTTTCTGAGATCTTTTATTTTTATGACACTGTCAGGCTTTTTAATTTTAACTTCAAGAAAATTGCTCCAGCTGTTACGGATTTTGTCCCACTTCTGTTCTCTGGAGGCTGGGAGTTCCCTTTGGAGAGCTCAGGTAGCAGGTTGGAAGGTTTCTATGTCTGAGATAATTTTTTCTTTTAAAGAAGATTGCAGGCAGTGAATTTGCAACTTCTATTACAAATGCAGTTTTAGGTGTAAAAAACCAAAAAATTTTAAACTTGCATCCTACAGTTACTTTTTTTTTTTATTTAAAAATATGATGTCAGGGAAAATGTTCTTGTTGCATGTGTTGAAATGTGTTCTTTTATCAGTGGACACAACTGAGTGGTGTTTGAGTTACCAGCCCTCCCATGGTTGCACACTGAGCTGGGATCAGCATGGATATTGAAACTGTTTATTGGGTTTCTTCTGCTGTTATAAGTGTGATCACATTCCATGATGTCCTGAGGTCTTAAAATATTGAGAAACAACAGTAAGCAGAATTTCAAGTTCAGCTTTTCTGAAGAGCAGGAATTAAATACAGGCCAGTGCATTCCTGGTGGTGTGCTGGCCACGTGTTGTGAGCTGGGGATGCTGTTGAGTTTTAAACCAAAATTTGAGTGCACAGTTTTATTTCCGAGTAGCAAAAAAAGCCCCTCAAACTTCTCTCATTTCCATCACTCAGGTCTCCCCCCTCCCTAATAAAGTGGGTACACAGCTATGGGCTCTAGGCCACATCTGCCCAAGGAAAAGTGGCTGTGCTTCTGGCCACATGAGTTTTAGTGAAAACCTCAAATATTTCACTTACCCAGAATAAGAGATGCAGTTTTTATGCTAATGCATGTCTCCATATTGCTCTTTCTTTAACTTGTTTAAAAAAAAAAAAAAAAAAAAAAAAGGAAATTTTAAGTATGAAAAATAAAACCAAACCAAACAAAATTTCTCTGTCCTCTTTTTCTCTTTTATAAAATGAAACTGGAGTGATTCTACATAAATTTTGAGGAATTTCAGCCCTGAAGTTGATTTTTTTTTTCTCTCATACAGTTTTAATTTGAAATTTCGCATTTGCTAATGACACATTTTTACTCTATCTGAAGATTGCCATCTACTGGCATATGAGAGTTTTGGGGTCTGTTATTGTTCATAAATTTGAAAATCCAATAAAGTTTGTTATTTTCTCAGTTGATTTTGTTGATTGCCTTATACTTTGCAGGGTAGGGGCAATAGTAGAGGAAACATTAGCAGCATTTACTTGATCTTACCAAGTGCTGTGCAATGTCTGCTTAATTAAAAGCACATTATAATAACATATTGATGCTTCCCACATGAATGAGCTCTCTATTCCTCCAAATTAAGCCATATTTCATATTTCTATCCTATAAGAACAGAAGAGCACATTAATAAAAGTTTAAAAATACACTTTTTTTCCTAAGCATTTGAAGTGATTCTAACCTTCTGGCATGGTAACAGTTAGGTAGCTCAGTAAACCACAGGGGGTAGAATTTAATAGTGTAATTCCAAAATTGTGGGAGACACCTCTCCCTCCTCAAGTTAATTTGTAGTTAATCCCAAAATTCTTTAGATTTTTAGCCCCTGATGCCTGCCAGCATTCTCCCTACTCAGCAGAGCACAAGAATCTCCAGAGGAACTCAATTTTCTTGCCACCAGCTGTGCTGGGGTTGATGCCACCTCCCCCAAGCTCAGAGCACCCCCGGAGCTGTGATCTCTGCTCCGAGGCTGAAAATTGGCAGCACCTGGAACCAGCATCAGTGCCCAGACTGGGGGCAGCTGTGGCATTTTTGGATTGATGGGTTGCAGGTGTGTGACCTGGCTATAAAGGAGGCTGGGGGGGCTAGCAGTCAGTGCTTGCTGTGGGAAGCTGAGGATTTAGGCTGTAAATCTGGCTGTGACTCTGAAGCAGGTGAGAATGCCCCCAAGATAATCAGAGTTCTCTTATTTTTGTCTGGCTCTTTGCTCTATCTTGATGGTGAGGTGCTCGGTGTGTTGCTTTGTCTGTATTTCACATTTAGATGTCCATTTTCTGCAAGGAAGGAGTTGGGTGCCTTGCATGTGGCTTTGCTTTCCTTCCCAGGGATGGGGGCACCTAAACCTCAGCTTTGAGCTGGCTTGTGTCCTGGCCTGCCAGCTGTGACCTGTGTGGATTTGCAGCTCTGTGAACAAAGGCTTTGTGCATGTGTGGAAGGGACTGTGCTGGTTTTTGATGAAGGTGGGCTGGAGTGATGGGGGTATTTTGTCTTGTAGCAATGCTGACCACAAAAAACATCAACACTGAGCAGGTGAGATGTGAAGTGTGGATGTGCTGGTGCTTTTTCAGCTGCTCTGCACAGTGCAGGAACCTGCCTTGCTCAGGGAAAGTGCTCTTCATCTTGGGGTGGGTAGCACTTGATGAGGGAGCTATTGCTGTGCTGTAACTACCTGAGCTTTATGGAACTGGAAAGGAAACAGGTGTGTAAACCCTGTGTAACTTGCAGAGATGTTAACTAGAGCTCTCCTGGGGCTGCCTTGACATGCATGCACTGTGGGTGCTGACTCCCTATCTGCTCTTCTGACTTTATTTGTGAATTTGTTGTATTTCTGTGTTAGTCATCTTGGTGGTGTTCATCCCTCTTAGTCTTTGTTGTTTCTTTCTTATAGAAGAGGGCTGATCTGCAGAGAAGGATGAAAATAATGGCAAAACAACATGTACATTTACATAAAAACACGTCTTGAGGTTCTTCTGTGTGAACTTCATGAAGGGTTTTTATTTATTCTGGATGTTGTTGGCACTGCACTTTGATTTCTGCTGGATAGAGAGTTGTCAGTTCCATGCTGTAGATACATTTGCTGCTAATTATAAACAGCCTTCTTGGCTCCTAAAGACAAGCAGCCTTTCCACCATTTGCTCACATAAGCCTGTTTTGCAGTTCTTTGGTGTATAAGTATTTGGAGTGTAGAAAAGTGGGGAGATTTATTGAGAGGCCATAAGGCACGAGCCTCCAACCTGCAGCTAAGCTGACTGTGAAGAGAGCTGGATGCAAAGAGTGAGAACAGAAATCTGCTTTATCTGGGTAGATTGAGGCTGTTTCTGGTTTGCACCAGATCCATATCAAGGTACTCCTGACTGAAGTCCCTCGTGCCCCAGGGTTGTGGCACTGTGAGCCCAGCCATCAAAACAGCTGCTCCCTATTCCATCTCCCTGCTCAAGAGAAAATTTACCTTGGGTTTTGGGTGTTTTTTACCTCTCATCAGGTAAATATTGAGTTTCTCAGTTCTTCAAGCAGTACCTTCTGAGAGGCAAGTGCTGATTCCCCCTCTTCTGTAACAATCTCTACCAAGTAAATGCGTGTTTACAGTGGAAAATGGAGCAGCACATTAATGTGATGATTGATTGACATAAAAATGCACTTCTGTGATTGATGAGACAAATGCATGTTGCTCGCAAAAGCTCTGAGGAAATGTGGTCTATACCATGCTCATTACAGCAGATTTTTTTTAGTGTGGGTTTTTAATTTTTTTTATTATAAGCAGTCAATTTACTTCCAATTATAGAATGAGCTGCAGTAGATCTTGCTGTGGTAGTGGTGGTTAATCACAGATCAACAGGCATAAATCATATCAGGCAGGTCTTGGCTATTAAGAGATGAACCATTCATTAACAGAGGCACCTGCACTGTTCTGCTCTCTTCCATGGCACACACAAGTCTCATTTCCCTTAAGGTATTCACAGTGCTGGTATTGGCCTGAAATACATTTCAGTGTCATTAAACGTGCTGTGGACTGAAAATTCCCTTGCCTGTGTGAATTAGAGGAGTAGTTTGAAGTTTCTCTGCTGCAGACTTGTCCCAAAATTCCTGTCAAAATGCAGATCACGAATTATTCAGGCATATACCTCTTCTGTGGATAAGTATATTAAAAGGTGGTAGGATGAGAATGTTAAATATGGGGAGAGACTCTTTAACTTTTTTTAATAGTGATAGAATCTTACCCTTGATGTGTCCTGAGCTGAATCTTAGCAAAAACTTCACACAGATTATTTCAAACTTGTCTATTACTGTTGCTCTTATGTTTTTTTAAATTTTTTTTTTCCTAACAGTTGGAATAATTTTGGATGAGATGAATGTAGTCGTACTAATGTCTGCTGGGTAGTTAGTTCTAAACAGTCAGTGCACAAGCACAGTCTTGAATAAATGTCTGGCTGGTGTGTAGTAGGGGGAAGGGTAGAAAAAGGAAAGAAATTCACCTCCTTTTCAGCTGCTTATTTTGTTGGTTTTTGCGGGGGGGGGATGCTTTTGGGGGTGTTTTATTGTTTTTTTTTTGGTTTTTTTTTTGGAGAGGTTCTCTTTATTGAAAAATGCTCCATCTCTTGAGAAAACAAATCCCTGTGCTTTCCAAAGGTATTGCAGGCTGCCTTTTGGTGATGATTTAGCAGGATAGTCATGTTGTTGATGGATTCCAATGTTTGTTAGTAAATAAACTTGTTAACAAATGAAATTACACATGAAACTGAATAACTGAAGTATTTTCCCTGATTTGTTCAATGCTGTGCAAAGGGATTGAGCAAATACCTGTTGCAATCTGTGGGAGCCTGTGAATCTGAGGGATTTTGGAACAGGATTAAAGCTGTTTACAGCTTTTGGCTGGGTTTATTTACAGGAAGGTGTGCTCACAGGTCTCTGTGTGTTTTTCAGGCTCCTCAGATGTTTGACTGGTGGCTGTGACCTTTAGTAACAAACAGAAAGGTGGGCAAGGAGAGCTGCTTGGTCTCCAGTGCCCAGATTCTCTCACCAATACTTGCAAGAACAGGAGCACTTCTCTCAAAAATAGAAGTTTTCTTGCTGTGTTTTGTTTGCCTCAATAGCTCCTTATCTGGGAGCCCACAAAAAATGAGTCTGTCATGGATCATTTACAATTTGTGTTAGGATTTGTGTTGTGGAATGTGGCTCAGATCTGGTAATGGGTTCCTCCTCTACCATGGCATCTCTCCCTGGCTACACACTATTACCTCCTTGCAGGGTGGGGATCTTGGTGCTGCCTTGAACACTCTTTTTGTGGGTCTAGAAATCATGTGTATGGCCTTGGGAGGTTTTTGTGCAGTTCTTCAATAAGTGGCAGAGATAATAAAGCTTCCTTACCTCATTGAGGCATTTCATGGATAAATTCATACATCAAATAACCTCCTGGTGCTGCTGTGTTAGACAAAACTGGGAATGTCCAGCTGTGTATTTAACTCTGTTCTGTGCTTCCTTGGGTGGAAGTTTGTTCAGTGAAAGCATTCTGTACATCTTCTACAGAACAAACATCTCCTTCTGTACACACCTGAACAGGTGTGGTTTAAAAAAAAAGATTTGCATGACTCCTTTTAAGATTAGGAGCTACCTTGTATCTTTGTGGCGGGTTATGTGGCCTTGTTCCTTTTACTGGTAAAATAAAAAAGTTGATTGACTGCAGTGTTTATTTTACCAGATGATTCCCATCCCTAAATCTGTAAATTAGTATTTGAACTGTGCTGACAAAAGGGCATCCCAGGTCATGATTTGATCAATCTGTATTTATGCAATATATTGTTTATTGTATGAGTTTGACCTCATTAGCTGTAGTCCCTTTCCATCTCAGTTGTTATCTGAAGTGTATAATAATGAGGAGAACATCATCCCAATCTCTCAGTGCAATCAGACAAAGAGATTCTGTTGCAGACTCGGGGAAGATTGTGTCCCAGATGGGAACAGCAAATTTAATTACTGACAATGGAACGAGTATGAAATGTTTCTGCATGCACAGTTCTGGACAATGTGCTGCTTCAAACCCAGGCAACTTGAGTTCTGCAACATTGGGCTGGGAAGAGTCAGAGGATGGTAATCCCCTAAACTGAGACTGAGAGTGTGTGTGTGTGTGACTGTAAAGCTGGGGAAATGCTAATGAATTCATTGAGCCAAGTTGGTGAAATAGCTAAACATCTAAAGAGCAAATATCAAGCACTGATATTTATGTAGAGATAGCACAGGAAAACTGTTTGCCTCGGAGAGGCCCTGTGAAGAGGGTTTTTTTTAAACATAGAGCTTTATTCTGGGTGCCTGCCTCACCCTGAGAGCTCACCTTGGTGGTGGTGGTGTGGTTTTTGCTCTGTAGGAAACAAATGTGGGTGTGTAAGGCAGGAGTCACCGAACAAATGCTGCAGATGCAAACCCAACAATCTTGATTATGCTGCTACTTAAGAGTTGTAGTTGGAGGCCGTGTATCCAGGCTACAGCTGCAAAAAAGAACCTGACCAGAAGCTGATTACAGGCTCTAATTCTTCCAGGAGTTGCCGAACAGCTGCCCGTTGGCATCTCCTGCAATCCACGAGATGAATCCCTCGGTGTGCTTGAGGTAACGACCTTCTGGATGCTTTCTAATAAAACAATGAAGAGCTGACTTTATCATCCTTAAAGCAAATTACTTCTGCAAAATGCTTTACAAATACCAAGGGTGCTCTTTAGATAGGGATGTCTTCTATTAAAAAGTCTTGAATATTTTTCTGCCTTTAAGTGGCGAAGCTTTCTCAGGCCAATGAGGTTTGCAGGAGCAGCTCAGAGAGAGAAGGCAGCGGTGTTCTTTGAGTGGATCTGTCTACAGGAGCTGTGCCATCAGATTGGTTTGGTTTAAGTTGTCTTAAAGAAGGTGAAATAAATTATGATTTTTATTTTAACTTTGTCTTTTTCATCTAATTATATTGCTTCCATTTCTGCATATAAATTGTCTTGGGTAAAGGTGTTGTGATAATTCCATCAGTGCCTTCAATGTTTGTGTCTCTATGTGATGGGAAGATGACAGTGATAACACTGCAGGGCTGGGGTTTGATGGGATGGAAATGGAGGCATTTCCTCATCAGCTGGAATGCCAGAGCTCCTGTCCTGGGGTGGATTCTGGTTCTGCTGGTGCTGCAGGTGGCTCCGTTCCCAAGTTCTTATCTGTTTATGTTAATATTGGATAACAAGGAAAACACGAGGCCTGGCCCCGGTGTACTACCGTGGGCTTCCTGCTGGCTTGTTTACGCCTTCTCATCCCACAGGTTTGTCTGTTGTCATAGTTTCCATTTTCTTTCTGTTTTTAAAAGCAGGACAGGAGGTCTCTATGGAGACAGGCATCAGTTCCACTCTGTGCACTAAACTGTAGGGGTTGCTGTTAGAGCAGAGCTGTGAACACGCTCCATCCCCTGTGGAAGCCATGAACATTGCCATGCTGACATCTCCAATCCCCGGAGTCACCAGGAATTAACATTTCAAGGTTGCAGCAGCTTCTTTGTAACAACACTGTCTGCTTTTGCCTTCATTGGAGCAGCAGCGTGGTCAAAGAAACATCATCTCTGCACAGCACAACTCCAACTCTCAGGGCTTTTTCATTAACTGCAGAAAAGGCACCATCCCAATGTGTTCTTTGAATTAGTATGTGTGACTTTCCTCTGAAATTAGAAAGTTAAATGGGATCCCAGTGACTGGATCATGAGGGGGAAAAAAACTTTTTGGAGATGGCTTTTCCATAGAGAAGGATGTTCATGAGATCTCTTGGCTGCTGTGTGAGGAGGTCACTCCACCTCCTACCCAGAGGAGCTGGGCTGCTGAGCACTCTTGTATAAAAATGTGACTTCTGTCTCCTAACCCCTGTGAGCCACAAATCACTGGAGACAGGGAGGCATCTGTCTCACCTGCTGCCCTTAATTGGGGCTGAATGTTGTTGTTGTCAGCCTTGTGATGGATGTAATGGGAAATGCTGTCAGGGCTGGCTCCAGCAGCTTTCATTCCTGTAATGATGTGGTAGGTGTTACAGGTGTAATTTTCAGAAGTACCCAAGCAACTCAGGAACCAAGATCCATCAGTGGTGTAATCACTGAGGTTCAGGTTGCCACATCACTCACTGCTGGTGTTACTGTCACAGTTCTGGTTTGTGCCTGTCCTCATCTGAAGTAGAACTGAGGACCTAGAGAAGTGTGTGTAGATAAATATATCTACACACATGTATTCCTCCCTGACTGCCTTTCACGTGTGCTTATCTGTAATCATAAATAGCTGTGGAGGAAAAGCCTTTGCTCCCAAGGCAGATAAAAAGGGGAAATCATAACTTCAGATGCTGTGAGAACAGAAGGATTGAATTGAAGAGGATGGGTATGATCTGAAAACTGCACCAGACAAGGAGTAAGAGTTACCTATTGTTGCAGGTTCCATTCTTTTTCTGAGTGTGGATGGTACTGATCTTCTGGAAGGTTTACTTTGGGGTCCTGAATGAACTGTTGGTCCTGATGCTGAAAGAAATACATTTCTTGTTAGTTTACAGCATATAAGTGCAGTTGAATTTCAAGATCAGTTTCCTGGATAGCATTCACTTGATTACCTAGGTCTAGTTTAAATAGCACTCCAGCTAAGTAGAACCCTAAGGAATGTTTAAAAAAAACCCCACAACAAATCAGTGATTGAAAGGTGGCAGTATCTTGATCAGTCTTATGACCAAAATTTAAAAAAATTAAAAATTCTAGGCTCTAGTGTCACATAAATCATCCAAAACTTATAAAAGCAGATTGGCAGTTTCCTGAGAAGGCACCTGAAGCTGTCCTCAGCCTGTCACTGGTTTTGTACAAAGCTTTGTAGCACAGTGCCAGTTTCAGAGGTAGAACAGATTTGACTGTACAGGATTGGTTGTGACGTAAAGGTCAGGTTCTGCTCTCTGATAAATCTGCTTTCTGTTAACCTCCTTGTGTGCTATGAAATTAAGGTTAATTCAGATGAAGTCATCAGGGAATATTTTGGTGGGCAGGGGGTTGGCACAGTGACTCCAAGCCTGTGCACAGGTCACAAGAAGGATCAGTCCCCGTGGGCTGCTGGCAGGAGATGGAATCCTCCTTTTACTCCTGCAGTGCCAGCCCTGTGCTCGTTGCCTCCCACCAGGCACAGGTTGCTGGGGCTGTCTCAGTGTGGAAGTGGATCAGGTTAATTCCAGGTCCCTGGGAGCTCTGCTGCCTGGCATGTTTTCAGGAGCAGAGACAATTACGGGGATTAAAATCACCTTTGTGTTGTAATCCAAGTGTTCAAGGCTCCTGTTGTAGTACAGAGAGGGGAAAGTCTCCAGGGAGATTGGTTTTGTTTCCAGTGTGGGTCATCCTCTGGGAATATCTAGGAAAGGCCCACTGAGAATGGTTTTTATTGTATTTCTTTATATTTTGAGGATATCACAGTTCCTCTGCTATTGATGAAACATTATTTAAAGTGTAATGGTTGCTTTATGCAGTGACCTTGGCCTGTGCATGGTATCGAAGGAGTGACATGAGGTTGGGTGGGAAAAATGAACAGAAAACTCTTCTGACTTACTGACATACTTCCATTTCCTACTCATTTTTATAGATATGATCAAATATAGGAGCTGTAGATAGGAGCAAATAAAAATTGGCACCAAATCAAATAACAAAATTTTGAAAAGGTCAAATTAATATATTTTTACAGCTATCTCTCCCAGAATGAAGGAGGCATTAAAATTCTGATTATAAGTTCTCGTGAGAATGGATTGTAATGAGAACAGGAACCAGCACATTATAAATCCACTCTCCTGGTAATAATTTAACTAGAACAGTAACTGGTACAAATGTAATTCATTAATTCATTTTTATCACAATTTAAAGACTGAAATCTGGTTGTAGTCATGTGGCCTTCTTGTGCCATATCTGGGGTGGGTTTTTTGTAGCTAGAGTTGAACTAAGATAAACCGGATGGATGCAAACCTCCCTGGAGTTTATCTTGCCACAACTGCTGCCTTCTATGAAGTTCTTATTTCACTAAAGATTGGGTTTGAAAGAATATTAAAAAGTAGTTCTGATTTGTGTTTATTTAGGACAGATGGCTAATTTAACTAGGCTGATCTCAGCTTTTTTATTGGACTTCATCCAGCGGTCCTTGATAGTCTCGTATCTGAATTCAACATTTCCCAGAGTCATCAGATACAAATAACAAAAGTAATTAAAAGACTGCCTCGAAGTGTAAATATCCATTAAAAAAGTGTGAAATTTTTGCTAATAACATTTGTGGAGCTTTCGATATTTTGAAGAGTTGTAGTTGCACTGACAGTAAAGACTGACACCAAATATGGTGAGTGGTTTTATTTGTTTATTTGCTTTTTTTTTCCCCCCTCTGCTTCCAAAGTATGTTGGAAGAGACTCTGTGATGTGCCTGCTGGTTGTAAAACTTCTTGCCCTTGTTTTAGCAGGGCAGTGAAGGGAGGGATGATGGGATTTCTGGAGTCAGGGTTGTTTCAGGATTTAGGACTGATGCTCTCAGCATTGGCTTTTATCCTCTGCAGCTTCTGCTTGTGGCCCTTGGGCAGGTCTTGGGGCTCCCAGCAGCTGCTGATGGATGTGGCCTGTGCTTTTTGGAAGCTCTGGTTCTTCACTGTTTGCCTTGTATGCAGTGCTAATTTCATCACACAGCTAAATTCATCAGTGAAAGTCTTGTTTAGACCACAGAATACTCTAGGGTTTATATCCCAACTCTTTTTGTCCTCCCCACTCCTGCAGAGATAGTCTTTGCATTACATTGTGGGTTTTCTGTTCAAGATATTTTTAAATATTATAATGCTGAGTTCTAAAAAAACAAAACAACCAATTAAAGAAGGAAACATTGCAGTAAACAAAGCTGCAATCTGAATGTGTGCTGCTGAAGTTCTGAGCAGAAGCAGTAAGTATTTCGCATAAGGCACAGACAAATGGAGCAGGAGCTGTAAACTACTTGTGGCCGCAAGAAACAGCGGTGGCACTTGAGTCAGGAATTGTATGTGCAGATTTCCAGCAGCAGGTAGGGCTGGTTTGATGGGGATTTTGTTTTTGCACAGCACGGCTTGTCAAGGAACACTGGTGTTTTTAATTTAGATTTTTTGCAGCCCAGAGCCATTTTCATTGCCCTGGTATCACCTGAAGGGGTGACTCCTTAGGTCCTTTCCAACACAAACCATTCCATTCTGGTGCTTCCTCACACTCACTTTCCTTTCTCCTGTATGTCAACACAACTTCATTAAAATTCAGGTTTCCAGATGGAGAAAGTGGGAAATGGCTTAGAATGGTTGATTTTGGCTTCTGGAGACTGAGAGTCCCAAGTTCCAAATTCTGTGAAGGTCACTCAGTTGCTGGGAACTGGCTCTGGCTCAGATGCTCCAGCCAGGGAAGCTGCAGAGCAGAGGAGAGAGAACCCTCTGGTAAAACCTCTTGTTTTCAGCTGTTTTAATGACTATAGGAACTTCACTGTGGACTATTTCTGTGCCTCAGAAGAGCATTGCAAGGTTCCTTTGTGTCAGATGCAAAAAAAAAAGAAAAAAAGGAAATACTTGAGCTTCCACTCCAACCTCAAAAGATTTTACAAGGCATTTTTACCTCATCAAATATCCCACAGTTTTCAACAGGGTACAAGAACAGTTTTTATTTTAATAAGCGTGATGACTGAGATTTGTTGCTGAGTGAAACTAATGAGATGAAGGATGTTGACAAGTCATGGATTTGTATTGTTCAGCCTGAGTATAACTTGAAAGCTCAGCAATACTGGACAAGCACAACTACTGAAAATGTGAATATATTTACATTATTTGATATGAAATGTTGAAGCCATTTTGTTAATGGGCAACTTCAGCACTTGTTTTTATGCATTGAATGGAAACCAGTAGGTCAACTGTAATGTAAAAATGTGCATTTTGTTTTGGCTCTCTGTTTTTAGCAGTAAGCCACATATTCAGCATAACAAGAGAGCAATAACCTTTTGATTTGATGATACACAGCACCTTTTATGTAAACCCATGAAAAGTGATTACTGGTATCATGAGGAAACAGCACCTTAGGGAGATTACCAGGCAAGGCAAACAGCTGGAACCCATAATCTCCTAAAAGTCTGATTGTCTGTGGATCTCCATGTCTACCCTAGGGGGCTATAAGTAATACTTTTTCTAATTATGCAAAACAATAAATTCTTTGAAAAATTTTGAGTTTCAAATTTTTGGTAACCATGAAATTTAACTGTTTGACAGATGTTTGACAGATGCTCTAAGTTTAGGACTCTGCAAAACTTGCTTCTGTATATAAATGAGACATTTCCTACTGTTTTCTTGACACTTAAGATTAACTATTCTAACAGTTTACCTGAAGTTTAACTGAGGAAAAATTTCTAATCCATTGGATGGGATTTTTTTTTCAAGTTAAGAGAAGTATAATTGCATTTTACTGAAATAAGCCTATCTTTGTATTGATTTAATTAGATAAGCTTAAAAAAGGGGGACAACTTGAGTGCAAATAGAGCAACTGTATTTTTTTTTATTTTTTTCTAGGGTATAAATCTCTTGAGAAATGTTCCTGCCTGTCTGTTGACCTGGTGGTTGTGCCCTGTTGTTGCTGCTGTGTGTCAGTGATTGAGAGGCTGCAGTCTGACTTTCCTATGGGCTTTAGCCCATGCAAATTCCCTGAAATTAAGGAGCATGATATACTCTTTGAAAGAAGCGAAATCATTCTCAAAATCTTTCCCCAGTCATAATTCAGTCTGTTACTAGGAAGGCAAAATACCCAGATCACTCCTGGCATACACCGGGGTCTGAGTGATGATGTTTTAATCAGACCTGGGCCCTGTGCAGTTCCCTGAGCTGCATCTCTGCCTGTTCTGGGGATGTGGACAGTGCTGCTTCCAAGGAGGGAGGATTTCCCTCGGTGCTAGTCACAGAATATCCAGCTCCTGGGTTGGTGACACAGTGCAATGAAACAAAAACTACTATTTTCAGGTAGGCATCCTGCTCCCTGTTGACTTGAAAGCCCTGATGTCAGGCTGCATGCTGCTGACTCCAGAAGTGCTTTGGAGAGGGATTATCATAAATTCAGATACCTGCTAGAGATACCTGCACAGTACATTTGTGTCTGTCAGCACTTTCAGGATGCTGATTTTCCTGGCAGTTTGTAGCACTTTTTTGGATCTCTGTGGGAACTGTCCAAGAGGCACCTGGAAAAAAAGTGTTGGAGCTTTTATTGTTAAAAGTTTTTTTGTGAATTTTCCAGGAGGGTGTTCCATTTTCTCTGCAGCTAGAGGTGCTACTGAAATCTTCAAAGCCAGCTGTTGGACTTAACAATATAATTTTCACCTGAAACTTTTTGTTCTAGCAGGTGATAATGATTAGGAGTTGGATATTAAAATTTTTGCTTTTTTTTATCCAGGATGAGGTTTTAGCCAGACATCAGCACAGACAGAATGCCTCTGTAGCTGAATGCTGCCTCCTCGCATCTCAAATGCCCTATTGTGAGTGGCTGCATCATTCTTAAATTGTCATCATAAAGCTTGTCAGACAATTTCCATCCCTCAAAGGCAAATTTGAACTGATCTCAGCATGTAATTTTCATGTTAAAAAATGTGAACTGGTTTGGGGTCAAACCTAAGGTTTGATGAAAGCATTGAGACAAGGTTATCAGGCACTTGAGTGATGAACAGGCACTGTGTAAGGTAAAGATCCACAACTTGTTGGCACTTGTTGGAGTTTGTTGGGAAGCCTCAATTCCAGGCATTTACATTATCTGGGTACAACTGGCATTTTCTTCAAGACTAGTGTCTAAGCATGTTCTTCAGGAATAGCTATGGTGGAGCAGAGGGCATTTCCAAGTAGCTGTCTCAGTTTAGGATGAACAAGTTTGACAGTTCATGTGTAAATTTAATTCCAATGCAGTTTGGCTGTGTGTAATTCCACCTTTTTCTCATGGGTGGAATTATCAGTTGCTTCAAATTTTGAGCTTTCTTTGTATTTGAAGTTCCTCTGATTATGTAGCCCTGCATAGAGAGAACAGTTCAAGTTCTTCATCTGTAGGTAAATCATAATACTGGGAAGTTAGATTTTCAGTAAACTGTGCTCAGAGGTCAGGGTAAAAGGTGTTGCTATTGTATGTTGGGATGTTTTTGTTTTTAACAGTTTAAATCCATTCTGTATTGTGTGGAAAGGTTCTTTTGGCCTAATTATTCTTGCTTGCATCTAATTTCTCTAGTTTTATTGTAGTCAGGACAGTAAAAATCATTATGGGCAGAAACTTGACATGCCAGCTGTTGGACTACTCATAAATTCTGCTCTGGGACCAATACTTCTCACTCATCTTACTTTTAATCTGTAATTTTTGTTAATTCTTTGTTATTCTTGCTTTTGAATGTTTCTCCCTTTGTTTCTGAATTAATGTGCTGTGTGGTGTCCCAGCCTGAATCATGATGGGATGTTAGAGGGATCCTGAGGTGGAGCAGGACAGACACTTCACTTCAGTGGGAGGGATGGGTGGTAATGGTGGTTTAATGGCAGTAACACACACGCTGAATTTTAATGTTTCCTCCAGGTTCAGTATGCTGATGTTAAGTACCAATAATTCACAGAGGGTTGTGTTGAAATAGCACAGCAGTGTCATTGCTGGGCACAGAGCAAACCTCCAGGAAAATGTGTTGCCTCTGGACTACAGGAACTCCAATCCAGCTGTGAGGTCTCATGGATATCAGCAGAGGGAAGGCAAAAGAAAAGGAGCCAAAGCTGGAATGAGTGCATTTCTTTGTTAGGCTTCAGTTTTGGACATTGATAGCTAATTTATGTAATCACCTTACAGTAAGATTCAGTAGTTTCTGGTGTTACCCAATGAGCCACAGAAACACCGAGCGAGGTTTCCTTGAGGTTCTGATACCTGGAATTGAGAGAACAATTACAAGAATAGAATTGTCATGAATTACAGCTTTTTTAGTACTCCAGGTTTTTGCATGCTGTGTCTTGCTTTGGAAGGTCTGGAAAAATAAATAGGTAGGGAAATAACTGTCCCACAGGAGCCCTGAGCAGCTGCACTCCCTTTTCAAGGATCTGTCATCCTGCAGAGGTCTGGCATCACAGAATGACTGAAGCTGTGTGGTACCTTGAGGTCATCTGGCACTGCTGCTCAGCAATGCAGGTGGTGGCCAGGCTGAAGCTTTCCACAGGTTTGGGATTGCTGCTTCCTGACTGGGTAAGCCAGGGAGGGTCAGCTCTGCACCCTTCTGTGCACACCCTCCTTGTGGTGCTTTATAGCTGTCTGCAAGGCTGGGGATCGTGGTTAATGCAGACAATGAGAATGTGGATTGCAGAGGTGGATTATGTGCATCTTTTGTGGGAACAGTGTCATGACAAAAATGACCTGGATTATGAAGTTAAGCATCTGTGCTGTAGTGAAAAGCTCCTGAAGCTTTGTGTGACTGCAAACCAGGCATTTTCAGCCTCATCTGGGAGACTGGGACCTGGCTGGGGTACTGAGGGTCAGGTGATGCTGTGAGTTCAGTGGTGTAGGGTTGTCACCAGGCTTCCAGTGCCACATGCTGACCTTTAGTCGTGTTTGCAGAGATGTTCTTCCTTACAGCTGCCAGGCCACCAATGTCCCTGTCTGTGAGCTCATCCAAGCTCCTCCTCATCTCCCTGGCTCCTCTCTGTGTGCTGAGCTGCCCAGCGGCTTTAGGAGCACTCACTGCTGGGGTGTTGCTGGTGCTGGGTGGATTCTGGGGTGTCCTGCACCTGCCATGGGCACAGCAGGGCTGCCCCAAGCTGTGACATTGCTTTTCCTTCAGGAGAGGCACTCCGGGGGTGTTGAGAGAAGTATTGATCTACTTCAGTCTCATGCACTTGCTTAGCTCCTGTGATGAGATTTTAATCTCTTTTAAAGAAATACTAAGATTACAAAGCTTGAAAAAAGATGCATAAGGTGTCTGTAAACCACTCTGGGAATTTTCCATCTGGGAGACAATGTGATATGGTGCTACTATTTTTTTTCTAATTTTTGTATCTATAACCTTATTAAAAAAACCTGTCTACATATTTTACCTGGAGAAATCGTTCCAGAGCACAGTTCTTGTGAAATGTTAATGAAATACTGACTGTGACCAGCTCTGTATTTCTCCATTCAGGATCACAGCAGAAACTCTCTTTAAAAAACTAATGTTTGATTTTTATGACAGCATTTAGAGAAGAAGAATCTTGATTAGGCTGCTCCAGCCTTGCCCTTTTGCTTTACTCTTTGCTTTACTGACTGAAGGGCAGTAAGACAAAGATAGCTGTGTGTAAAGAGCTCCATGCCTCCATATTCTTTGAAAATAAACAAAAAATTGTATCCTTATGCTAAATGGAGCTTCATCAGCTTATTTAAATAACCAGTAGGCTGTAAATGTTTTTATTTGGAGCAGGGAATGAAGTAATTCTGGAGTCAGGTTGGTAAACACTGTGGTCTAGCAATTAGGAAATTGATTGGGGACCTAATTCACTATAAAACAGTCCATCTTTTGCTAGGCCTGTAAATATCTCCTTATTGCTTAATTCTACAGTCTCCTTAATGGGGAACCTGGTCATTTGTGAGGAATCAGCTGTACATGTGGTAAGCTCATCTGTTTGTCTTACTCTTTTTCCAATGTTGATTGGCAACAAAAGCAATTTGGTGCAGATAAAAAAGAACAAATGGTAATGGGCTTGAAGCTGAAAGCTCTTAGCTTTAAACACTCAAGCACTCAAAGTGGAGGATTTGGGGATAGAGACTTTACTTATGGGTTAGAGATCCTTTGTTCTGTGCTTGACTGGTTGTTTTTCTTTGGCTTGGTTTTGCTATAGTAAGTGGCAGGCTGCTTGTGAAGTAAAGATATTTAATTCTGGGGTCTTGAGCTCATAAAACATTTTTAAAAATGCAAAGGCAGCACTCACTGGAGGCCCTTTGGCACCCATGACACTGTGTCAGGATTATGGATTACTGCCAGTCGTGCATTTCAGTCTGAAAAATTGCAGTTTGGCTTTCTGAAAACATGCTGATTTTAAGAGCTCTCTGCTGCTTAAACTGCTTGTACCAGGACCCTGGGCCTCCTGCATTCATGGGAGCTAGACCCATTTTGAGTTTTGTAGCATAACTTCCAAGTGATTTAATGAGAAAAGGAATAAAATTAAAATGTAATCCTTGAAAAATATATATACCAAAAAGATCATGTGTTGCTTACATAGAATGCTTTTTCCTCCAACTTAAAAGTGGCCAATTTCAAGGTTAAGCAAAGCTTATTATTGGATCCAAGCAGCATCTCAGTCAATTGTAAAATGAACTGTTAAACCCTTGGCTTTTAAAACCTATATTAAGCAGCAGGGAAAAAAGTATTAATTGTTATGAAAATGCAAACGTGGCCTTCATTTTTAAGGGATGGGACTGACTTTTGGAGCACCTTTTTGGACCTTTAGGAGAATTGGCTGTGACAGCTTCAGGCTCCTGATGGAATCAGCTCTGCCTGAGCTGAGGGAAGGGTTCCTCCTGGCCAAGCAGCAGTAAATGGAGTGGTGGCTCTGTGTTCCCGTGGTGCCTCTGCACTCCTCCTGATGACCCCATGGGCAGCAACAATAATCCAGCACCTGAAACCTGACACAGCCTGAAAGGTTGGCCCTGGTGTACTTCACACACCAGGTGTAAGGAAGAGACACTTTACTGGAAGTGGTGAGGCTCTGGAGCAAGGTGCTGACCCAGAGGTGATGGCTCCACATCCCTGCAAGTGTCCAAAGCCAGGCTGGACAGGGCTCAGAGCAACCTGGGGTGGTGGAAGGTGTCCCTGCCCATGGCAGGGGTGGAATGAGATGACCCTTAGAAGTCAGCTCAAAGCATTGCAGAAGGTGCACCCCTGTAAGCACAGAGAAGGGGTTTTTGGGAGGAGTTAAGTGTGTAAATTATAACATTTGACACTTACTCTACTCATACTTAACAGAGGAAGAACAACACAGGATGTGGACTCCTACAATCCATCTCAGCGCTGCCTGAATATAAATATCTGTGACAGGCTGCACAAGGATGCTTTAATGGCAGTTGTCAGAGACATTTAAAATGGATTAGACCATCTCAATTTTTTTTTCCTCTAATAATGAATATTTAGTGAGACTTTTAAAGCTGTTAGCTATTAATTATAGAACCTAAAAATATGATGGTGTTCAGTCAAGTAGGAATCAGCACATGACTGTATGCAGAAGTATGTTCTCTGTCTAGGTTTTGTGACATGGCTTACTACTTTACATTTGCTTTATAAATACAAGAAATGTTTTTTTAATGATGACAGCTGGTGATGAAGCAGACTTGCCCTTGAAAGTTGTAAGCAGGCTGGGAATATTAACACTGAGGAGGTAAAAGGAGAGATTAATAGATAAATGTACTGATACTTAAATAATGTATGATAAAATTAGATTACCATAAATTTAGTTCTGCTGTAGATAATGGTATTGTTCTGAGTCTAGAAATCCAAGTGTGGCAATGGAAGGTTAATGCTTGCATTAACAGAAATGCAGCCCATTGTCCTTTGCTGGTGTTGTTGCTGCTTTCTGCAGATAAGAAATTGCCTTTCTCTTTAAATTAGTTTATACTACCAAGGGTTACTTTTGCATATTGGAAATAAATAGGGTTATATTTCTACAGCTAAAATAAATGTTTCTACTGTTGAAATAAATGTCTTATTCCAGCAGTAGAAAGCTGATTATACCATTGATAAAGAGGCTGTCAGTCAAATAATTCTCATTTATGTATTCAAAAATCTTAACTAATAGTGCAATATAAAAAGCTCAAGTAGCTTTATTAAATTCTTGCTTTTCAGGGTGATTTTTTTCCTTTGTAGCTGGAAATCATCTTCTATTTGCAGCCTGCTGTCATTTCCCTGAGTAAAGAACAGAGTAAGGAGGCTTTGAGTGTGTGGTTTGATTACTCTGTTTTGTTGGTGTTTTGATTTTTTTGTTTTCACACGAGTTATTCAAGCACTGGGAATCCAGCTTGTGGGATCTGGTTTTAGCCTTTGCTGGTCAGTTTCTTTGGAAGAAGTCTTTTTTTAGAAAGGAGCTTGGCAGTGCCTCTGTGCTCTGGGGAGAGCTGACCCACTGACCTCCTTTAGTGGTCCATCTCAGGCTCTGCAGCCCATCCTTCTCTGGTTTCTTGGCCTCCCAGCTCCATGGGGAGCAGGAACTGCTCTTGTCCCATTTTCCAGGCTGAAGGATTGATTTCCTCTGGCACTGCCATGAGAACTTAGACATGGGGTTGGTGTTAGTTTGGTGAGCTCTCCTTGGTCAGCAGGGACAGGGAGAAATGCCCTGAGTGCTGTTTGTCCTCTTCAAGCTTGGATTGAGATGAGACTTGAGACTTGCACAAAATCATATCAGAAATGTGTGGTCCTACACTTGTTTTTTTGTTTTGTTGTTTATTTTGGTCTTTTTTCATCCCATGGCTCAATGTCCTGGCTGTGGATCTTCACTTTGCTCTTGCCTGAGCTGGAGCTATGACTGGAGCAGCCCAGTTGTTGCATCTTCCCTGAGGGTCAAAGAGTTCAAATTCTCCCTTCCAGGCTCTTTTGTCCATCAGCCTTGCAAGTCCTGTTCAGTGTAGTTACACCCTGGGAGTGGGGTGGTGACTGACTTCCTCCCCAGATATGAAGCCAAGGTTCTGGGATGTCGGTGGGAGTGGGACTGGAGCCTTGCCTGACATTCCAGCAGAGCATCCTTTTAACTGCATGAGAACTATCACAGCTCTGGGGGGTGGGGGGGTGAAATTTCAAGCTTGTCTTACATGGATTGCTTTTCTCAAGTAGCATTTACTATAAGAAGTGTGAGAAAATGAGAGCAGAGGTCCTAGATGAGAAATTTTATGGGCAAAGAAGGGGAAGAGAGCCTAAGAATTTATTCCGAGTCCACCTGTGTGCATGCGCGTGCATTTATTTCTGCTTAGACATTGACATTCCTCAAAGTACTCTCAGTTGATAGCTCAGAGTGCCCTAATGATAATTGCATTTACACTAAATGTGGAGCAGCATCAATACTGATATACAAATAACATAAAGCTGCCAGCCATCTGAACTAATCAAATGGAGCTTGGGCCCTGTCTCAGTCAGGGAAAACAGGGAAGAATTCATCTTTAAGCAAGAGCTTAAAGAAGGGTGGATGTGGTGGCCCTCCTGTTAAATGTGTCCTTCTATGAAAAAGGATATGAAGAGGAACAAAAACTGTCTTGGTGTCTGGAGCATAAATTATAGCACACGTACTTAGATTTTTATAGATGTAAGCAGAATACAATCACATCTTTTCAGGTCTCAAACAGAAGCATCTCGGATTCTATCCCTTGATACAGTTATGCTAAAAAAATACTTAACTGCTATTATGTTTGGATGGAAAATAGGCTTTAACCTTGAGGTGCTGAAACAGCAAATAAGATACTGTGTTCAGGTAAGGATCTGTGACCTGTAACAGGTGTGAGGGGCTGCAGAAGTGACCTGCTTTTACTTCACAGCATAGAGTAGAGGGAACCTTGCTGAGTGCTAATTAATTGTTGCTTTCATGCAAGATAATTTTTACCTTCAAATAGCCTTGAAGAGAGTTCTCTTAGTTTTATCATCTAGGAGAAGTAGATACTCAGAAGCTTCATAAAATAGGATCTAACCCCAAGATCTGAGCTCTTTAACATTATGGATTTGAATGGAAACAGGTTTGATACAATTTAAGCCATATACAATTTAAGAGTAACCCCGTATCTTTCAGGGCATTAGTGTCCCGAGTTTTATTTTTTGGGATGTTGCTTTAACTATGGAAGTATGGCAGGTGATTTTAATTTTTTCTGCATGCAATATTTCTGCTGAGATAGGAACTGGCTCTTCCACTGACTTGCACAGACTTTCCTCCTGGGATGGGATGTGGGATGGGAGCGGTGTTCCAGGGTGAAGGTGCACAAACACCTGCAGCACAGGTAACCCTGTTCTTCTGGCACCTGGAGTATCCCAGCTTCCCTCCAGGTGTGTGCCATGAGCAGCTGTGTGGGAGAACCCACTGCATGTTTGTTCATCCCTCTGCACAGCACACTTCATCCTGAGAAATGGAAACAGTTTTGTACAAAAGCAACCACCCACTCAAAATACATAAATAAAGACTCTTGGATACATAATCCTTTAAAATACAGCACAGGGGCAATTTCCAGGGAGTGTTTATTATGGTGACAGGTAGAACCAAGTGAGTAAAAGCCTCTCTTGGCTCTCAGTTCTGGAAGGTTCTCATTTGTGATTATAGTCATGATGATAAAGCAATTAAATGCCAGTGAACATATATTTTCCATGGCTGTGAGGCTTCTGGCATAATTATATAATAAAAAATGCCATTAAAGAGCAATAATATTATTAGTGCATCACTTGGAAGATGTGCACAGCTTGGATCCTAAGAGCACAAAACAACCAAAGCCCAAAACCAGCCCTGATGTTCCCAGGTGTGGAATTCAGAACGGAAGCCTCTCTGCCTGTTGTTGTATGTACAAGATACTCTGATGCACCACAGGATATTTGCACCTCCAACTGGCCAAATCCTTTTTGCTGTATCTTTTTAGCTTAGGAAATCTAAACTTTGGGTTGGGTATGGTCAGTTAAAAGCTACGAGACATGTTGAGTGATAACTCTGGGGTCCTGACTCACCTCGCTGCCTTCTGTAAAACTTGTGAGATTAAACCTTGTGAAAATGTGAAAATATATTCCTGTAGTATGAAGCCTGTTTTATTGCAAATTCTGTGTGGATGTGTATTGCTGTTTTTAGGCTTGATACACTCAGCCAGTGGTGCAATCCTGTCTTTCATCCACCAAGATGTGCTATGCTGTTAATGAAGGACCTAAAGGTTGCTTTGGTCCCATTAACCATGGCCTGGCTCATCCTTTTCCAAATGCTCCAGGAGTTAGACTCGGTCAACAGACCTGGGATTCCAAATTCCATTTAATCACACAGATCGAAGAGTTCTTGTTTCATAACTTGCATTGTATTTCCTATTTTTAGCATTGAGGTAATTAATTTGTTCTAAACAGTATTGATCAAAATCTTCTGGAGGTGGAAGCATTCCAGTAACAGCTGAAACTAGTAATGTAATAGATCTACAAAATATGAAATGTGTATCGAGATCTGAAAGAAAAAATGTTCCAGAACACATCTTTTATTTGATACTGGAGAGCATGGGTTGATCCATGGCTTGGGTCACTGCTTGCTTGGTATCATAGTGCTGTTGTACAAGACAAGGGCACTCAGGGATGTCACAACTCTGAACAGATGCTCATAAGGTCAAGGTGTGGCTCCTGGCCATAAACTCCAAACCACCTCTGGGAACTTCATAGCACCCGCTGTAAAAGGGGCAGAACCTTTATCAAAGAGGTCAGGCATGCCCTTAAACTCAAACATAATAGTTTTGCTTATAGTCTTTTTGAAGTTAGGATTTAAAACTGTTATTAAAAAAAGGGAAGAAACAAATTACAGCTGTAATGTTTTGTTTTCATGGCTGGCAAAATGCCTTCTTAGAAACATTTATTTTAGGAAGAAACCCGCTGCCATCCAAATGATTGCATGTGTTTATTTCTTTTGGATGTTTGAGAATATCCCAAAATTACACCATAAAAAGACTGCAAAGATTTAGAACAATCTGCCAGTAATCTGGCTTGAAAGCCCAGTTAATTATTTTGTGGGAAAGGTGTTTTTGCAGAATTCCTCACTGTATCTCCACCCCTTCCACTTTGTGTGGAGCCTGTATCTGTTTCACCACTGACTGGAGAACGTGCTGCCCCTAATCCAGTGGGCTGAGCAAACTCCTTGTTAAGGAAAACCATTCCAGACCCATCAGGAACACTTCAGCCCAGCCTTTGGAGAGGAGGGTGAGCCCTGTGTGGGTTTGGGAATAGGAGTGGATGCTCTAGCTTGGGTTTATAACAAGCCCAGGGCAAGCACCAGCTTTATTTAGACAGCAGTCACTCACACATGTAATGAGCCCTTTAATTAGGTTTTCACAATGTGACAAAAAAATGTCTCATCAAAATATTTATAGTTGGGTTTTGATTTAAGTCTTCATTGCCTGTATAAAACAAAACTTGTCATCTGAGGTAAAGCATCTGGCAAGTCGGTAAGTGTTAGCTCATGAATCGAGCGTGACTATTCTGGGACTGGGGGATTACTCAGATGTAGTAGGGATGCATCCAAGAAGGGATGTGGATAAAAAGAGGATGTCAAGTTTATGGTGTGATTTTTTTTTTTTGTGTGTGTGTTTTTTTTATTTTTTCATTTTTTTTCTCCCCTTCATGTTTTATTCAGGCCAACAGGTTTATGCACAGCTCATCCTGCTGCTTTTCCAGAGTTTGTTTGTTGATGGATGTCCATGGGAGCATCCTGCTGGTTGATAGGTGGCATTTGTGGAAATTAGACATGTAAGGTGGGCTCTCAGGTGTTAGGGCAGTGGAGATCAGAGGTATACAAATTGGTAATTTGGTTCCTTCTCAGTTAGTGGTTCTGCAATGATGGGGAAAATGTAGAATTCTTAATTATTTAGGATTTGAAATCTTGCTTGTTTTAACCTGATGGCAAAAGTCAGCAGAGGGAAAGGGTAAAGAAATGTGCTGTGAAGTTAAAGCTGAGGAGCAGCTCTGGGCCATCTTAATCCCCTGCTCCAGCTGCTTGGATCTTGGACTTGCAGGTCCCCAGGAAGTGCTGGCAATCCTGGCGTAGCAGAGCCCTCCTTGGCCTTGGTGTTTGGGGAGGGAGGGGAAGAGCTTATTTTCCTCTGGAGTTTCCCCAGACCCATTTTCCGTTTTGAAATGGAGCAGACACAACTGCATGGTTAGCTTTAATTTTGGTGGAAAAGTTTGCCAGTGTTTCTGCTTTTTAGCTTTTTTTAGTGTTATTTGTAAACCCTTGCCAAAAGCCTCTCTCTCTTTCCCACAACTCTTTTAAGAGAACTTGTTTGATCTGTTGTCTTATCTAAGATTATGGCTAATTACTCAATAAAGAACTTTTTTTCCAAGGTCTTTTTTCCCCCCCTTTTAAGTATCATCTCATGGGGTGAAATTTCTTCCTCTTTTGATTTTGCTCCATCACAACTGAGCTTTCATCAAGACATGTCTCAGAATCTGAAGGGAGCAGTTAGTGCGAAATGAAGCCTTTAGATTTTCCCTTTACTTTTTATGCTAAAGCTGAAAGATGAAGCATATGGAAAAGAAAATAGCATTAAATCTCCCACACCAAAAGGAAAAGCACTGAGGATCTGGCTGTTTCAGGAGAGGTTTGAGCTGCATGCTTCATTTACTACTTTGTGCAGACATAACAAAGAATTTACTTTAGTCCCCATGGTACTCACACAGCCTATTGCGTGGTAGGCAGAGGGAAAGCAATGAGCCTTGTGTTACAGTACAGCAGCAAACTGGGGATTCAGGTGCTTTAAAGACAAATGTTTCCTTAATAATCTCATTGTACAGACCTAGTTCCTTTTCTGGTTTATGTTTCCCATTTCTGAAAAAGGAGCTTTTGAGCGTTGTGCAGATAGTTTTGTTTGAATGATGCATACAGTGGGGCCCATATTTTACTTAACAATTCACAGAAAAAGAAAAGCAAAACCAAAGAAGTCCTGTCAGAGGAGATCTGTCTTTTAACAAACACAAGGCAGAGGGGGAAATGTCAGAGACCTCAGGTCAGATCTCACTTGGTGTTTGTGAACTAGTTCTGGTAAGGAAGGAAAAATGCTGGCATGCCACAGTCTAAACTAAATTTTGGATTTGAGATTTTGTAACTTTGGTGTTGTGTACCTCTTGGAAAAACTCAGATGTGAAGTCCCCAAAGGGGTCTTTCCCTGTTCAGGATTGGGGGTAAACCTGTAAGATTTCAAATGAAACCCAACCTTAAAACCTCAGAACATGGAAATGCAGAGTGTGGCTCATCACTGCCCTTTATTGAAGCATTGTGCTGTTAGGTCACAAAACACAGCACTGCCACTGAAGTAATGGGAGCAGATAAAAAGGCTGCTTAAAAGGCAGAGGTTTTTGTGTGCACACATCTCCTTATATTGACAAGTGGGAAAATATTGAAGAGCACTGGAGCATTTAATTGAGTTTGTGCAAAATGTCCAGGTATGTAATGCTGGGCCGTGGGGGCAATTTAAGTGTTTGTCTCTGCAAATGGAGTGGGCACAGCTCTGTTTCAGGTTATTTTTGTGTTGGATTTTTTTGCTTTAGAAAAACCAGGTAAAGAACTTGCTGCTGTCTCACCCCTGCTCCAAGAACGATGCCAGTTTGTATGATTTTTTTAATTAAACATCTATTCAGAACTTAGCAACAGGCAGAGAAAAATATATTTGTCTATATCCCATTGGTAAGAAAGAATGATGGAAATAAGGGAAGTTTAATTAAGAATAAAAGCCAAATGGATTCAGCTCTCCTCTTGCCCAGGTTAGGGCATATCTTAGGTCAGAGTGGGTCTTGGGAGGGGAACTGTAGTTAATTCACACACAGATGGGGCCAGTAAATACTGAAGATAAAAGGAAATTATTTTAAAGCTCATGTTCATTGTCTAATCTAGACATACTCTGCAAAAGAAACAATTTAAGTTTTATTTTCTTTGTATTGTGGCAGTTCTGTGTAGGCAGTGTTGCATCAAAAACTTTTCATCCTGTTCTGAGACAAAGCTTGAGTGCCCTTTGTCTCTCCCTGACTGACTTCCCAGGAACTTTTCAACCAGCTGGGCAGCTTCAGTACCCTGGTACAGATTTTGCTGGCAAGAAGTAGAAGTGTCAAAAATAATAAAGTACCTTCAGGGTTATAGGTGGGCATAAGAGGAATATTCTGTTACCAAAGGGAAAAATCTTTAACAATCTTACACCTTGTTTGACACTGGAGCATTGAGGCAGCAGGCAAAACCTGATAAAAAAGAACCTCAAAAAAAAAAACCCTTCCCTGACCAGAGGAAATGTTGTTTTACCTCAGGTTAAAATATTATTTCAGCATTTCATGTGTAGGTTCTGCAATGCAAAATATGGAAATGATTGTGTTCAGTGTACCGTCACAGCAATGCTGTGATTTCACCAGCAGCTAAATCTACTCCCAGGGCTGCTCTCTGATCTGTGATGGCAACATACTTAATTTATATGAAGTTCTCTTAATTTTTCACACAATTTGATCACCTGAAGGAGTTTTTTTCTCTGAGGGAATATTGATGTAGACTTTTGGTCTTGCCCAGTCCTTCATTGTGATATTAGCACTTAATTAGTTGTCTCTGTTTCAGTAAAAAAAAAAAATAGAAAAGCTGATGAATGAAATGAACAGAAAAAGCAGGTGTGGAATGTCCTTTGTGGGCAGAGAGGTATTCATGGTATTTAAATGGTGAAGGAATTTTTCTGGAATAGAATAATGATTGCTATCAGCTGACATCATTATTCAGATGTCAGGCCTATTTCTTAAAATTTTACTGTTTCCTTGCATATTATTAGAAGGCAAGTCCTGCTGCCTGAGGTCTCCAGCCTTGCCTGAGATCCTGGAGGTGTTGCCTTATTCAGACTGAAGAAAGCCACAAGTCTTAAGCATAAGGACCTACAAACCTAATTATTGCTGAAATGTGTGTTTGCAGAGTGGGACCTGGTGCAGAAAGGCTCCTCCTCCTGGGGAGTGACTTTGTGACAGGAATGGGGCAGGGCTGAGCAGAACCTGGGGCTGGATGGACACCAAGCCCAAACCAGGTGGGGTGGCACCAGGGATCTGTCCCTGATGCAGAACTTCTCCTGCTGGAATGTCTTGAAGGAGTGTTGGTACTAGAGAATGGAAAAAGCTGCTTCAGTTTTGAGCTGAGCCAGATTAAAGACAGGGTAAACTTAGGGTTGGCTTCAGGGGAAAGATTGACTCTTTAATTGTACACATTTTTAGCAAGTGAAATCTGCATTTGCCTGTTTAGCCTGGTTTCAGGGTGACCCTTTCATTTTCATGTGTGAAAATGAAGTTGCATCCCAAACAGTTCTGTGAACTGTTGTGTTTTCTGGATTAGATGCTGAAATTGGTGGGGGTTTATGTTTTGGCTTTTATTTTTTGTCTTCTTGGGTTTTTATTTTTGTATTGGGCAACTGCTGTGTCTTCCAGCCTAGACTGCAGCTTAAATCTGTATTTTTTATGACCCTTTGCAACAAGAAGGTGAAATATCAGTGGCCTGATTTCTTACATAACTTGAGGAACTACTTGCAAAAAAACATGTATGGATTTTAAGCCTCCTATTTCCTGAAGCTTCCCAGAGTGATCTTTGGGTCTGAGGATGTCTCACTTGTGACCACAGAGTTTCCTTCCTCTGTTGTAATACCATTATCAACTTTTGGGTTAACTCTGCTAAAAAATAAAGAGTTGGGCTGTGGTGGCATCAAGTCTGTGGGTCAAATGTGGCAGACTGTGCCAGGAGCTTGCTTGAACTCAGCAAAACCACCTCAACTTGCTTATTCAATTCTCCAAGAAAAAGACTAAACATGGTTATTTCCTCCCAAATCATGACTTGCATCTGACATACAGTTTGTTCTGATTTAAAGCTCGAATGTGTGGCCAGAGACAATCCAGGCTGTGGGCTGCTAGAGCAGCAGCTTACATATCTTGAAAAGCGCTTAATAAAGCGATTATGGAAGGGAAATGTGAACTCCACCTGAATTCTGATGACACCCCGTGGTTTCTGTTGTGACGGCCGCGGTGGCAGCCGGCACAGACGCTCCTGTGCCTGATTGTGAGCTGCAGGAAGCTGCTGTTCGCATTTATCCGCGTGCCACCGAGCTTCCCACAAACACTCCACACCTGCGCGAGCTTGTTCAATAACTGAAAATTAGCTGAAGCCAGCTGTTGGGGAAAGGAAAGGCACTTTGTCATCCTGCCTTTATTTCTGTCATCTTGCGATGGCAGCTTTCTTCAGGCACCTACCGAGGAAATACCTCAAAACCAAAAGATGTTCAGCATGACCACTCAGGAGTTTGGGGAGGTTTTTCAAGAAGGGAAAATACTTCACTTTTGTGGAGATGGCTGTGTGCTCTGTATTTAAATACAGCTACCTGTGTTTATTATACCTGCCAGAGGAGCTAGAAGTAGACAGGCACTGCTGATTTGGAGTTGGAATTTTACTTTATAGGTGTGGTTAGGGCACAAGGAATTTGTTACCAGAAAGATGCTCATTCTGATGGTCAACCAGGAGCTGTGCTCCAGCCCACTTCTGATAACACTTCTTCCTTTTGCTCTCTAATTTTGGCCACTAAGGTCTAAGAGGGCAACTGTTTAATTTGGATTAAAGTTAGCTAAAGGGAAAGCTTCTCATGCCATTTCTGTTGAGGCACCATCATGGCATTCCTGAAGTATTTTGGACAACCCCTATTTAGTTGACCTTGCTCTCAGAAAATTGCTGCTTCACAGACAGTGCAGTTGGTCCTGTGAGTCATCAGAATACTTTTTTGATGATCTTTTTTTTTTTTTTGCTCACATTTCAAGCATGGCTGGAGGAGTTGAAGCAACTCATATTGAGTGGTGAAAACAAGGCCTTCAATAAGCTCCAGGACTGCTGATTGCATTGATTGTTTGGAACCTTTTAACAAAGATGTTTCACCACAAATATAATGGCTTTCTTTTTTACTTCACTTTAAGTCCTTTAATTAGAGGACAAAATGCAGTTGCTATGTGTAACTTACTGTACCACAAGCTGTGCTGGAGTTAATACTGTATTAAACCAGTAACTGTTTCATTAACTGTATTAACAGACCCATAATCAGAGCAAGGAAGTTTGATGTCTTCGTTTTAATATCCCTGCGTTCCAGCTTTGTTTACAGGTTTATTGGCATAGCTGGTGTGTCAGCAGGTATCCTTACTTTATAGTCTGCAGACCTTTTAATTGCCCTCATTGTTGAGAAATTAATTTCTATTGAATTTTGAGAAGTGATAGCTGCTGAAGCATGTAATCAGGTTGGGATGTATTTTGCAAGCACGAGCCTGTGGCCCCTGTTGTGACAGCTGCTGTGCCACCTTTGTGCCTTGCCGTGTGCTGCAGAGATATGGACACTGAGGATCAAGAAGAAAGAAGGGATGTTGGCTGGGTCAGCAAGCTTTGCTCCTGCATTTGGTGAGTAATTAGGTGATGTCAATGCTGTTGTGGTGTACTTGAGATTACTCTTTCATTCACTGAATGAAAGTAAACACATATTTATTCTGCAGCAGGGTTGGACTCTGGGTTTATCTCCCCTGAGATTACTGTTCTGGAATGATATTTCTAGTGCTGAGTTATATTTTTGAGGGTTTTTTTGCCCTTCCTTCACATGAATCTGTACATTAAATGGTATTTGGTTTTTTGGAGCATGCAGTGTGTGCCTCAAAAGTGAATTGTCTACCTCCTGTTGGGCAAGGACAGTTCTCCACTTGAGTTAAACAGTCAGAGCTCTTTATTTTACATCTGAGTACAAACCCCTTGAGTTTGGATGATTGCTGGTCCCATTAGAGCACTGTGACTGGTGGTAATGGCATTTCATAAAACTGAAAGTCCCTGGAAGATATCCAGAAATTAAGATGTTTGTGTGAATCTTTTCTAAGAAGGGATGTAAATAATTGGCTGTAAATACCTTAAGAATCTAAGAGGGTTGGGAGAGCAATCATGGGTGACAGGAAAGGCAAACTGATGAGTTTCTCCTGGATGCTTTCTAGCTGATGAGAAGGAGCTCTGTGATAAAAGTTGTTGGATTTTGATAACTTGGTAAAAACTCAAGTTCTCTGGGACACCATAGGGAATATACACTCGGTTAATCTTTATTCCTTCTCTTTTGCATTGAATATGTAGGAGTTCTGGGAGCCAGTGTTGACAGTAATCCATCAGCTCTTCCATGTGATTCCATGCAGCCTGGCTGTGTGACTGTCAGCACATCCCATGGGGTGACCTGGCTGAGTGCTCTGCTCTGGGTCACTTTCCCTCTGCTTCTGGAACTCATGGGCAGTCAGCAGAGGGGATCAGCGACTCACAGGCACCACTGAGAGGGGTTTTTATCTCAACCCACAAATTTCCTTGCTGTTACTCCTTGGATTCTCTCCCCCATCCCACTGGGGAGTCTGAGCTGTGGCTGGGGTTAAACCACACCATGCTGGGAAGATTATCAATCTCCTTCACCCATTGCTGCTATTCTGCCTTCTGTCATTGATAAAACCCCACTTTAATGCTAGAGACAGGAAAATAACCCCCCAAAATGTTTTACTATCTCTGGAGGAAATAGGGGTTTTATTTTCTATATAAACATTGAAGATGTGTGTGCACTGCCACTCTGAGCACCACCTGTAGTTAAATGGCTGTTGTTTCTGCAGAGAACCAGGAAAGCTCTATTTTTCCAATTACAAATGGGGAAAATCCACAGGGTGATATTGGATTAATTGACAGACAGCCATGCATGAGTAATCCTGTACTTCCAAATGTAAATAACAAGTGCTTTGGAACAGTTAGAATAAAGATTTTTATATTTATTGAAATTAATCCAAAACTGCGAGCTGTGTCTGTACACAGTAAAGAAATAAGTGATCATTAAACAAAACCCACAGCCTTGTCTGTGCTGCACAGAACCTGTGTACCAGCCTTTTAAAAAAATCATTGTTGGAGTAATTGCTTTTCTTTATGCTTTAGCATAGAACAGCTCCAACATCACAGTTGAAAATGGGGAAGAAAAATGTGCTTTAAGTGGTTTTACTTAACTAATTACATGGTTAGGCGCGTAATTTAAATAAAATGCCTTGATTCGTTAATAAGTTGTTTAAATTAATAGGGGGGAAAAAGTGCTCCAGCAGTTCATCTTGTACCCCTGCAGTTTAACATGGAATACCATGTTTAATGTGGCAACTGACTTTGAGGGAGTAATACACCACCAGTAACAAAAAAACAAGCAAAGAGATGTTCTAGCCCTGGTAAGATAAATTCTTTTCTTTACAAAAATGAACCAAGGGAAGGAAATCACACTTCATGTGCACATTTTTATTTTGTGTACTTTTATGCAAATCAGGCTGTTGCAGGGGAATTAGTTGTAAACTCCAGGACAGACTAATTTGATATTGTCCCAGAAGGATGTACACTGGAATATTTAACAAAAGCAACGATGCCAGTGAATAGATGACATTGAAAGTATTACTTTTGCATAATTTATGTTCAGTGGTGCTGATATCAGGCCTCACTTCATCACCTGCTTACACAGAGAGTGCTGGATGTTTCAAATCTCATTAAGCTATTTATTCATTGTAATGAATGATTTTAATGTACTGTATTAAGGTTATGCCACACTGCACTGTTCAAAAATCCATCTTACTGTACACATTTTAATGTTTGCAGTCAAATTAATATCTTTATTACTGCCTCAATGGTTGAGTGGACACTGTTCATACATTAATCATTGTTGTCTCTGCTTCATCCCACTCCTTTGCTTAAGTTTCTAATGCCACATTCCTTGATAGAGATGTAATGATCTGCAATCACACAATTTGCATCTGTGTGCAAGGTCCAATGCCAGAGCCTGGCCATCATGTTTCTCAGATGTTCTTAGATACACAAAATGTATGATATTTCCATGCACCTTGTCCAGAAATACATTAAATTTTAAGATAATAAAGTGCACATCCAGCAGCCTCTGCTAACTTCCCCTCCAAAACCCTTCCTATTGTTGTCTGTGCACAGCAAAGACAGGTGATAATACTTCATAGCACCAACAGCAGGGAGATGAAATTGAAGTTCTTTTACTCCTGTAATAAATCTGATCAGATTTTAGATTTAGATGCATTTTAAAAGCATGCTAATTGCCAAGTGCCAGTACTAGGGTGGCTGATAGGGATTTTGTACCTTACTGTTAACACACCAAAGGGCAGATGTCAACTGTTACATCTGAACTTGCAAATTATATCTCTTCACTTGATATGCTTTAATAAATAATGTCTTTTCAGTTGATTGTTGTTCTCTTCCCTGGAGTTTTTTTATTCCTGATTCTTTATAACCCATCAAGTGCTTGAAATTCCAGCCATGTAGAAGGTGATTGAAAATTGCTTATCTGAGACGGGGGAAAAAAAGAGCTAAAAGCTGTATTTTACTGGAAAATGTTTGTGGGAAAATTTGGTTAAATGGGCTTTAGATAACTAAATGCTGATTCTGGTTCTAAGACTGTGAATGATTTTGATGGCAAAGACTTGAAGAAGGTCAGGAATATCAGAATGTGAAAAGCAAAGCTTCAGCTTGGATTGTAGCTAAATTGACTGCCCAAACCAAAATCTGAGCTTCTCACACATTAGTTACAATTAGTAGTAGCAACATCTTTTATTTCTTAATTCATCTAGTGCTTGTGTATTGCAACAGTATGAGAATGATGAAGGTTTTTCCTCAGAAGCTGTTTCCCATCATAATAGAGCAGAGCAGTGCTGGAATGTGTGCACTGCCTGTGGGACAGGATATTCCATCCCTGTGCAAGAAGGAAATGCTGCTTCTGTCTCTGCTCTTTCAAAGGCAGATTTTTAGCACCTGGTTTCTAGGTTGTGATCTGACATACAAATGCACTTCTACAATTTAACAGGAAATACTCCAGAAGAGCCCAAGTAAAGCCTTGGAGATTGACAGTTCCTTAGTTTACATCTCACTTCCCAACCAGTGCTTAGAAGTGTTGGTGATGCCCAGCCCTGGCAGGTTGGAATTGGATCCCTGTCTGAGGTGAAGCTGTCCATTTTGATCCAGGAGGACTGCAACCCTCTCCTCTTCCTCTTGGGGAAGGACAATGAAATTCCTGTTCCTCTGGGTGTGCCAATGAAGTTTGGAGGCAGAGAGGTGCAGCTGGGCTGGCATTGGCATGTTCTAGTATGGCGTTATTTATGTTTAAAAGACCAAAGAGAATTAAACCTTCTCTGCCCAAAAATGTCTCCCAATTTCTAGGCAGCATGCTGCTAAAAGGCATTAGTGGAGTTCTTGGACTCCTGACAGTTTTTGGGATCAGGCTCTCTTTGGGAGTTTACCCTGGGCAGATGTACACAGCATTGGCATGCTGCTCAGCAAGCTGAAAGAAATCCCAGTGATCCTAAATTTGGGCCAGGTTTTCTCCTAGTTGACAGAATGTCAGTGAGCCAGGGAAGAAATTTAAGGGGGTTATCTTCTCAAGATATTAAGCTCTTCCAAGCTGACAGCTTTGTTGCAGAGGTCAGCTAGGAGGAACAAGAAAGAGGCCCTGTGATGCAAAGATGGACTGACAGATATGATTTCTTTTCCGTTTATTGAATTATAATGTCAGTGGTTGTGTCCCATTACTCCTATGAGGCTGGAAGCCTCCATCTGAAATTGGAAAAAATGGATTTTAGTTGGTAAAGACAGATTTTTCTTGTTTTGTTCACAACCACTCTTAAAGGTAGCTCAGGTGTGAGGCAGTGCGTGAGCTGGGGCTGGCTGATGAAATCCAAATTAACTCTGTGTATGGAACAGAAACAGAGTGAATGCAAACCCTGAGGATGGGGTGTTTTTCCCAGTGATGAATCTGCAGAGTCATCATCCTTGCAGCCCCAGACAAAGGGGTTTGGGTAGCTCAGTGCAGGAAATGCAAAATGCTGAGGATTTGATCTGTTTGGCTGGGCCTGTGTTTGAAGACAAATCAGGTCGAGTTTTCCTATGTAAAGTTTCTCCATGGTTGCAGTAATAACAGGATCCTTCCCTAGTGTGATTTTCTATTTCATTTCTTTCACTTTAGTTGCTACATGTACAGCAGAAAGTTCATCTTGTCTTTTGTGCTCTGCTTTTGGTGGTGGTGGCTCCATTTTGCCAAAAGCTGCATCATCAGCTATAAGCAGCAGCCTTCTAATGTATTAAAGACAAGAAAATCCTTAGGAAAACTGCACTCAATGTACACAATTATTTTGGGTGACATGCTCATCAAAGATAATTGGCAAATTTGAAAGTGCATCTTTTGAGCCATATGTGAAATGTCCTGTAGAGTATGGCTAATACAGGAAATATATTTATGGTTTAAGCTTTCCTAGCGACAGCTCTGCCTGCTGAGTAATGGGATCAGAGAAGAGGGAACTGAACCACCCAATTTCTCTTTTCCAGTCCTAAAATCTCTTCATAAAACTGGGAAGGCAATTTCAGCTATCAGAACATAATGCGTGAATTAACTAGTTATATGTCAGGACCATTTTTTATGATCTCATTTGTTCATATTACCTTGTGCTTTGAGTGGCAAAGGTGTCAGAACCTTAGGAGATGAGACTTATCTGGTTGAGTGTGGTGATAATAATGTGTACAGTGGCTGCAGCAGCTTGAGCAGAAGGCAAACTGGTTCTATAGGGTTGTTTATAAGAAAAATTAATTAAAAAGAACACTATTAAATACACAGCATGTTGTTGTTCTTGAAAGAACATATAAATATTGGAAATAACAAAGAATAGAGTTCATTAGAAAAGTCTTGTGATTTAATTTTGAGACCTAGGATTTGTGGATAGGTGAGAAAGACCTGACTTCTTGTAGCTTTTCCCTCCCCAAGAACTTTTTGTTAACTGTAAAATTATACGAGATCCCAGCCTTTGAGAGCTCTTTACTCTCCTTTTTCAGAGAAAAAACCCTACGTGTTTTCTGTAATTCTGATTTATCTGATCATCTAACAAAGGTAAACATCCCCCAAGAGCTACACAGATAGGCCAAGGTACAAGGCTGATCACGGCATCCTCCAAGGGAAGCGTTTTTGCCTGAGCAGCTCTTACAAACAGGAACCGTGGAAGTGGGAGAAGGTGCAAAGGAGCTTCATTTGAGGGAAAATTGGAAGTGTAAGTTCCTGGCCTGGGCTCCTGGAGAAGGCACTAACAGGAGAATAATGGCAGGTGATGAACATGGTGTGGGTGTGTGACTCCTCTGGATTGTTGGCAGGGCACTGCTGGGAACACCAACAGCTTTTCCATGGGGACTGATGGGGCACAGGCACTTCTGTTGTGGCCCAGAATGACAACCTCCTGTGTCCTGTAAAAATGGTGGAAGCTTTTTATCAGATTGAGAAAAAAATTAGGAAGCAGTGAAATGAGTCCTGTGTAACCTGGAACACTTTCCATGGATGCTTTAGTACAAATTCTTCTCTTGCTGGCTCAGGAGACACCACTCAGAGCTTTTTGAAGGCAAGGCAGTGGATGTTGGTAGTTAGATGCCAGACATAATCTGTAGAAGAAAATTATTTTTTTTTGTGGGGAGCCTTGTAAGCTTGATTTTAGGGAAACATTCCATATCATTGTTTCTGATATGTGCAAAGTTAAAGCAAGAAGGACATTATTTCATCTGTGGAGCTTCTTCTCATGAGAAGCAGAACTCTCTCAGTACATCCTGTCTGCTGTTTCAAACTAATAGGGATGTTTTACCAAGGCACGCTTCTGGGAATTGAAAGAAATGTGGCATGAAAGAGGTTAAATCAATACCCAGAATTTCAGAAATGTATTTCAAAAGGAATTGTAGCAGTTGATTTTCTCCATTTTTCAGGGCGGTAATGAAAAATAAATGGGGAGACTACTTAGTACTTCATGTCAGATAACTCAGAGAGCATATATACAAAGCTGCAGTCAATTCAAAGGCATTTTTGGAGTGATATATTGATGGATGAAGGCAGCATGGACGGTGTCCTTGGCTGTTCCGTCTGGAGCAGGGTGTTGGCTGTGGCAGTGTGATGAGCTGGGTATGCTGAATTCTGGTTTCTTGATATTTTTGTGCCAGTGACCAAACCCTCTTTATGTTTTGATTCTATTTTCTCTGATATTCCATTTTGATACAAGGAGGTGTAGACAGAGATTTGGAGGCTGTGCTTGAACACCTGCAGGCAGACACTGTTTGCAGAGGTAAATAAAAATGAAATTAAGAGATGACTGACATTTCCATAACCTCACTTGTAGTGCTTCCTACCTTTTCAGTACTTCACAGTGCAATTTTTATATTCTTCTAATGGATTTTCTTCTGGATGTGGGCAATAACAGACCTTAAAGGCATTATTTGGGAGTGATGTTACTCTGAGGGTGGCTCTGTTTTATTTTAGTGTTCTTATAGATGTAGTGTCCCTTTGTTTACTCTAGTGTGAATATTAATTGCATGTTAATGTATTATATGCACAATAAAGTACATTACTGTTAAGTGTCTAATGTTATATTGTGCATGTAACACGTTAATATGGAATAATTAGCTAGGTCTTCACTTTGAGGTCCATCACAAATTCTTTAGCTACATGAATTAAATTCATCAAGTAATTTCATGAAATCTTAACCTCTGTAGTGACTAAAGGAAGCCTTGCTGAGAGCTGGAACATTTTATAGATAGGACTATTTATCCAAAGTTCTATTATTAGCCTAGAAAGAAGGGCTCACCATGTATTTTTATTAAAAATGACAACGTACTTAACATCTTTAATGAAAACTAACCATTGTGATATGAATTTAGAAACCCTGACACCTTCTTTTATAGAAATGAAGTCCCCTAGTATATTAAAATTAACATTTTTTAATAACAAAAAGTGATATAGTCCACTGGAGTAGGACTAAATTTATCTTATGATTGTACTTGTCATGGCTTTGAGTATTTATTGAGTAGTTTTAAAAGTTCATTAAACTCAAGAGATTAAATATTGCCCCGAGCAGTGCTCCATAAAAGAAAAAATATAGTGCTATTACTTGGTAAAATGTTGTGCTATGTTGTTAATTTAACTCCCCTGAGTTCTCATCTTCTGCCTCGAAAGACATTTCTTCATGCTGCTGGAGGTGGCATTTCCATGAGTCTGGGCTGTTGGTCTGGGCTGCAGGTCCCGTCCCTGGAGCTGCCAGGGGGATGCTGTCCTTGGGGTGGGATGCTGGCCCTGCCCCATTCCCAGGGGAGGGATGTGCTCCTGGGGAGTGAATGCCAGCTCTGCTCCCTGCTTGTGGCAGCTCTGCCTCTGCCAGCACAGCCCTGGCTGAGCTCAGGCTGCGCCCGGCTTTCCTTGAGCGCTCCTGAGACTCCTGCCAGGGACTCTGCTCCTGCTTTGACAGTTTTCTCCAAGGATACACCTTCAAAGCCTTCCACAGGCATCGTGTTGCAGATTCCCAAGCTGAAAGTGTGTGTGTGTGAGGAGCTGTGTGAAAAGGCTTTAAATAATGCAGCTGGTACTGCATGGGATTGCTGCCATGTCCAGAGCATCCTGTGACAGAACTGATGTGCTCCCCTTTGATTTCAGACCAATCATAAACTCATTTCTCTCTAAACAACTTAACATCAATTGCAAGAGATTGTCCTGAGCAGAAATCTTGTTATACTTTCTATAACTTAAGTAAAAGAGCTCTAATTTCTAAGACATACCCATTTTAAAGTTGTTCTAGAAACTGAGCGTAAGATTTCCTTATTTGCTGATGTGCTTTGTATTCTCTGCTCCCTTGAGTTTCCTTCCTTTTCTCCTTATGCAGATGGTTGAGGGCTTTCTTTAATTGTTATTTTTAACCCCCAGATCCATGTGTGCAGACATATGAGGTTGGTGGATATTTTTCCAGCTCTATATATTTGTGCAGCACTTTTGCCTGGGGACATGCACATTCCGCATGCACGCCAGGCACGATGTGTGTGTAAATCAAGGATTGATTTGAAAATTAAACTTGCTGGCCTTCCAGCAATATCTAAGTTTACAGTGACAAAACAATAACAGGGAATTAGAGAGAACCTCTCCTAAAATCAAATCAGGCTCTTGTTTTGCAGCAAGTAATTAGATTGCAGTTTGTTTCATTGCAAAACTCACCATGGTCAGTAAATTAAACTATCACTTGTCTTGCAAAAATAGTTTCTTTTGGACTGTTTGACTGTGGCCTTTTTTTTGCCCATATTTTCCAGCTTTGTTACCAAATGAAATTAAGTTTTACATTAGAATGGGAAGCAGCTGCTGCTGTTAAATTTGCAGTCTTGGATCTGTTGTACAATTTACTCTGGGCTTTATTATGAAATTTAACCTATTACTGATCTGCCTAATAATGTTATTTGTCTTGGGACAACCTGAATGCCTCAGAATGAGTCCTGAATGAATTGCCTTATATACAAGGTAACAATCTAACGGAGTTGCAGGACAGAAAAAACAATGTACACTTCATCTTTTGCCATAGTATCCCTTCACCTCCTCCGAGCAAAATATATTTACCAATTAGAGGAGTTACACAAAATATTCTATTCATCAAGCAATTTCCCTTTTCTTGTTTCTAATGCATTTGTTTGAGCCTCAAACACATTTTTCAGTTGTGAGATGTATCTTCTGTCTGTACAAATAAACATGAGCTTTAGCCTTTAGCAAGATACTTGAAAAGGAGATAAATACATGTTTAGCTCACTAAGTTATGCAGAAAAATGACAAAACAAAATTGGATGATGTTGTATTGCCTTTGTATATGCAGGGGGCATGGGAGATGCAGCTCTTCAGTGTGCAGCTAATAAAAGCTGATGTTTGGCCATTTGATTTTTCACTCCTGTGCACCTCGCAGGCTTTAAACGGCTCATGGAGAGTTTGGGAGATGTGCAAGGAGATGATATTATTTTGGAAATGAAGTATTTCACAGCTGCTCGTGCTGAAGCTTTAAGCTCAGCACAGGCATGTTTAGAGGCTGATCTGGCTTCCTTCTCATCCTCTCTGGTTGTCCTCCCTTTGTGTCCCATCTGCAGAACCGTGGGGCTGTTGGTGCTGACAGAATCCTCATCGCCAGCACTGAGCATTTGGAGCCCATGAGTTCCAGCCAGTAATTAGCACTGTGTTTGGTAAACCCTGGGTAATTAATTCATGTGGTTTTTTATTCATTTTTATCATGTATGGGCTCGAGTGTTGGTCAGCCTTTGAGCGCTGTGCCAGAATCGAGGTCAGTCCAACTTGGGGATCACTGTGAGTGTGCAGTTTTACACAGCAGCAGTGTTTTCTTCCTTGGGAAAGGCTGGGAGAGAATTTATACTGTGAAGCAGGGGGAGACTGAGGCTTTTATCAAGGTAGGAGAGTTGTTTGGTTTCACTGCTGGCTTTTTTTTATTATGGGCTTATATTAGAACCAGATAGCTTTGTAGAAATGGTCAAAGGATCAGTAAAATTGAATAGTAAATTTTACTGTGGTAAAATCAGTGTGGAACAGTAGTTATGATTTGATGGCATGCTGATCACAAAATACAGAGGTGTTTGTTTCAGCCTGATCAAAAGACAAGATTGGAGCCCTGTTGGAACAAACTGCAGGCTTATGCTTGTTATTTTATGATTTATAATATAAAATGAAAACTCTACTGCATAACTTTTTCAGGTGACAATTTATTTTCACAAATAACTCCTCACAATGTAGAGTAAGTTCTGAAATGCCAATGTGCACGTAAGTTAAATATTCAAATTTTCAATTGGCTTTGATGTGTTAAGTAAGCAAATTATTTCTGCTTGCATTTTTAATTAATCTAGCTCCTGCCAACCCTAGCACTGAGAATTGTGGTTCCACCCCTGTCAGTGTTGGGTTCAGAAAGATGGAAGCCCCCACTATTTGAAGTGGAAGCACTGGTTTAAAATGGGATGTTGGAGTGCAAGTCCAGACTTCTGTCAGTTGGTTCTCTTCACTTAAGCAGTGCTTACATGGTCTCAATTATTGCTTTTCTCCTTAAAGTAAAAAATGAATGTTACAGGAGGCAGCTTTTAGAAAATATGGAGGGGTTTTTTAAATTATTTTTTTGAAATACATAAATGTCTGGCAACCGTGGAAGATTAAAATGTTAGGGATAAGTACTGCTTTCACTTATATTGACCATAAAGCTTATGGAGTTGTAGCAAATACCAAGCTGGTTTAAATTGGCTGCCTGACAATGGGAAGATACTTGCTGGTTTATTCTTTTACCTGATTCCATTCCTTTGACTCAGTCTTCTGTGTAGCAGTAAGAATAAGCGAATTCCATTTTACTTTCCAAAGTGAGCTTTCCCTTTTTCCCCCCATGGAGGCAATAACATCGCAATGGTTGAGTATCCTTGACAATAACGTCTTTGGAAGATTGAGCTAATTTATTTAATTTTCACAGTTGGCACACTGTTGTAATGCTGGGTTGTTGTCACATTCAACATCAGAAAAATGTTATGCTTCTCAGCATTTCAGAAATGACCAGTGACATTAAAAATGTAGATAGCACCTGGCTTGGAGGTAGTTCTTTGAAACTTAATTGTAATTATGATGATTGCAAAGAAGCTACATGATGATTCTTGATGAGGATAGCACAGGGAGATGGTAAAGCTGTCAGCTGTGGGATGGCTTGATGGAGAATTTTCTCCTTTATGGTTTCCCTCCAGTTTTGTGGTTTTTCCGTTCCTTTATCATCTCTAGTGCCTTATGTGTATATAGCACACTTGAGAGAGAAAACTGCAGATGAACTCAGAGTTTAGGATGTTTCAAAAATTCCATGGTGTGCAATATATCATGGGTGCATGAGGCTTTTTTTTGAGTGGAGACTTTTTGTAGTTTTTTTATGCTGAGTTGAAGTCAAAAGACCTCGTGCAGCTCAAGTGAGTGCACTGGGAGAGAGAGATTATGTATTTATATATACCTCTGTGTGTGTATATATATATATATGTGGTACTAAAGGAATGGTTATCTCAGGGAAGCACAGGACTGATGATATCCTGGCTTTTATCATCAAATTCCCCTATTGGAGAGAAGCCTTTGGAGCCCAAAGGCTGGGGAGTCTGGCTGATGAAGCAGCCCCGGCACAGGCTGCATGGGAGCAGTGCTGTTTGGGAATGGATTGCCGGGGATTTGGAGGTCAGAACGGAGCATCCAGCCCCGGCATCAAGGATGGTTTTCCCAAACAGCTGGGGCTGGCTGTGCACAGCAGAGAGGATGAGCAGGGCCCCAAGGGCAGGATGGGCTCTGCAGCACCAGAGAGCCCAAACTTTGCTGGGATTGAAGCTCCCAGGGAGGCAGAGGGGTGGAAAGCAGCGCATGGATGGATGCACAGGAGATCAGAGGTGTGAGAGGGCTGCCACAGGCAGCAGGGAAAATGAGCCTGAGGAATTGCTCCTTGTGGGCAAGATTGAGCACCCGTGTAAACACTTCTTGCCATCGGGACCCAAGTTTCATTTGTTATTTTCTTAAAGGATGGGTTCTAAGCAGCTTTGTGTGGGAAGAAGCAGCATGAGCTGGCAGCACCGTTTTTTGCTGCAAAACTGTTAAACAAATAAGTGTTACAGAAGTAAACCTGTGAGAAATGAAACATCTTTGTACTTTACTGAGCCAATTAAAAAAAAATCAGGGAACCCTTCCTACATGTATTAGAAATCTGTTTTAAAATCTGTTAGGTGGATATTTTCAGTTGAGGGAAGTTATGTTGCTGTAATGTTTTCTCATTCGTTTCATCTCAAATATGTGAAACCTGCTGTTTCCTAAATAAGTAAAAGCAGATGGAGCAGCCTTGGTGATAGGTTTTGCTGAACACTTCAGCTCTGTTAGCTCAATTCTCACTTATTTAATGCCTTTACATTAGAGATCTACTTGAAGTTTACAGTGTGGAATGTCTCACAAATACAGCGTTGACTGGGAAAGCTAGTGAAATATATAAAAGTATTTATCTAATCTGTTTTATTCTCCTTAGTATCTTTAACTCCAAAGGATCCATTTGGCAAAATCATGACAGCGGAGTTGTGCCAACCTTGAAATAAAAAAACAGCTAAACCAACAGCCCAAAACTTGAGTCAGTCTCCAGATGTTTGTGAGACTGGTGAAGGGAGATGTGTTTTCAAGTTCTTTGTTTCTCAGTTCCAGGGACTTCAGATACATACTAATTTCCAATCTTCCAACGTTTGTATTGTATTTTTTGTATTCTGTATATTTAAAAGGAGGATTTTCCAGTAACCTAATTTCCAGAATTTAGCAGAAAAAATAAATGTAGGATTTTTGATGCCAGTGGTGACAATGCCTCTCAAAACCACAAAGTAATTTTCCCTTGATTTTGTTTATTTGTTTTTACTGCTTTCCAAGTGAGGCTGGGTCATCAATTATTGAGTGTCACGGTTAGCAGTACATTTTTAGTCATGCACAGTATGATTTGTACAAATTAAGGCTTTGACCTTTTGATTTTCTTTGCCTTCAGAGGAGAATTGCCAGTGAAGGTGTTGGAAAGTGTTGTAGAGGAAATGCCAAAGGTAAGGAGGGAAGGTTTCCAAATAGAAATCAGCCTGGAATCCTGTTCATCAGTCTTTGTAAACACATCAAATCCAAATGTTGTAATCCTGCCCAGACCAAATTTATCACTTTCCCATTGTTTCCAGTAGGTGAGGATTTCATCCCAGACTGCTGCTGGATTATTTTGAGCTTTGATGAAAATAGCTGCCACTGTCTGACATTGATGATAAGGTGAATAAAGTGAATGTTGTGCAGGATAATGAATTTTTCCCAGGTACATCTCCTCTTTCTTCAGGTACAGCAATTAAATTCATTCCTGAATTTTTGTGTGCTGAGAAAATCTCCTCTGAGTTACATAAATTTCCTCACATTCTTTATTTACTTTATTGAACATGTGTAGTAAAAATATCAACCCTAAAATTCATCTTCCTCTTGGAATTTGTTTTGCCATCTGGTAGTCGTGAATGAGAAACTTTTCATTCCAGCTGGGAGAGCTGCAAAGGCCTCCCTCATCTTTTCTGTTGTTGAAATAGAAAACTTTCCATGCAAAAAAAAAAATTCCAAATGGCCACGATGGGACTGGGATGGGATCAGTAGGACCTTGGCTTCATTCTGGTCTCACAGCAGGTGTGGGGAGGGTGATGCTGCCCGTGGTTGTGTTTGCTGTAGGAGCTGAGTCTCGTTTCTGTGCACGATGCCCATGGAACTCGTATATTTAAGGATAGTGGAGCAACTCGCGTTTCGTTAATGAGGCTCACGATAGTCAGCGTTGTGGGCCTTTGGAAATGTTAGTGCAAAAGCAGCTTTCTGGGATGGGTTTTGCATCTCCCTGTCTGCCTTAGAGGCTCTCTGGCAGATGGACTACAAGGAAAATAGTTTAAATGGGGACACGGGTTCAAAATAACTCTCCGTTTAATTGCTCTCTTTCAAAATCATTGTGTATCCTGAAGGTTTTACCACCAGCTAATGTTGCATTTACAGTTCTTAAGATGTTCATTATAGAAGCAGAGTCAAGAGCCTTTTCTGAAGGGAGCTGGTGTGAACATTCCCAAGATATTTTAGGCTGCAAGGCACAACTTTTTGTTTGGTTTGAAGCAAGGTACCGGCGCTTTGCGATGAATTTTAATTGATTCCAGTTGCAGTTAGTTTTCAGCTTGTCATTGTTAGGGAGAGACTTGTTTAGTGTGGGGCAAAACATCTCTGTATTTTTCATCTTGACATGCAGGACTTTATCCTCTTTTGGTGTAAATGAGCCTAAAGCCACTGATGTAATGAAACTGTGCCGATTTCCGCCACTTGAACCCCTCTTTTTGCTGCCTGACATGCAAAACACAAAGGGATTACTCACTGTGGAGTGACTGCAGAATCTGGCCCTTCAAAATAAATTAGTCACATCTCTGTCCAAGCAGATTGCAATAAAACAAGAAATATGAGTAGTGCTCTTAGAATAATTTTGAACATAAAATTTTTTTACTGTGTTTCTTCTCAAAGGAACTAAAATGTGGTCTCTTACAGATAAATATAAATGAGCAGACCAGTGAATTTGGATGAAATCATACCTTTTTAAAGATGCAAATTGAAAATTAAGCCTCAAAACAATAGAATCCCCCTGAGCCTTTCAGGAAGGATTGTATATTGCTCGTCAGACAGTGCTGCCAGGTTGCAAATTTCATTTCACAGTGAATTCCATGGGAGAGCTGCCGGAGCTTGCTTTTATGATGAAAAGAGAACAATCTATTGAAAAGATGTATAGCTTTTTCCACGATCTGGATCATCTCTTTTAGGAAAGACATTCTTTTATGGGGAGGAAGCTGTAATGGGGAGTGTTGTGCTTACCAGGTTTCGCCTCGGCCTTTGCATTAAAACCAGGAGTGTTACGGGGATGTTCCTCCTGATAAGGGAGAACCTCTTCAATTGGCCCCAGCTGGGACCCACAGCTATAGCAGATTTCAATTTTTTTTTTTTCCTCAAGTCATTTTAGGGTCATCTCCGTTCCATCTCTTGCTTCCCTCTATTCCTTTTTTTCATTCCCACTTTTTTTCTTGGGAAGAATTTTTTTCAGGCTTTGTGATGTCTTTTGACCACCGTCATTCAACATGAAAGTCCCCAGACTGAAAATATAGAAAGGGAAGAATCTGTTCAGGAGCTGTCCTAATAAAAATACAGTCATGATAAAGGAGGTTAAAATTAAGCATTTTACTCAGTTGGTAAACTCAAAGTGGAAAAAAGATTGGTTAAAAATTATGAGAAACTGTCTCTACAAAATTACAGGATTCTAAGTAAGGCAAATTCCACAATTTGATTCACTCCTGTAGGGACAGAGCAGGACTTTCAGAAGGCATTTGGCACTGATGTCGTCCTGTTTCTGGATTTGACTGCTGCTTTTTATGGGATATGAATACTGGTCAAATGTGGGAAAGGTGCCAGAAATGGATTTACAGGCATAAATCCTGAGGGTAACCTGGAAGTGTCTCACAAACCTCCAGCTGGCCATTAGCTATGTTTGAAATGAATCTCAGACATGGACTTAAATGTTTGCAGTGATAGGTCTTTGTAACTGAGTTCCATTAAAATAAGATACATAGAAGGAAAATGTTTTGGGTTTGTATGGAATAAAAAAAAAAAAAAAATCATGGTTAGTACTACGAAGTTGCTGATCACAGGAAGCATCTTAACTTTAAGAGAAAAGTCTTAATTGTGATTATGAAGGAAATATTTCCACAGTTTCCTATACTGCAGTCAGAAAATTCTTCTGCTTGTGACTAGCTCCTGTTGATGCAGATCAGGTTTAAAAATGCAGTTTAGGGCAACTCTGGAACAAAGTCAATAGTTAATAAGGCAGAGACTTGCTTCCAGCAAGAAAGTGTTCAACTCAAATTCAGCTGTTAGAGGTGTTGTTTGTGGGGAGTTTGACAAACTGACCCCTGTACGTGGAGCTTCAGTTTGGGCCTGGTTATATACATTATAGTTATATATAATTCTGGTTGTGCAGCTGCAATATTAATAAGTTCATGAAATAGTAGAAGTGCAGCAGTGAGCTGGCACGGAGAGGAAATTGGGGAGGAAATGGCTTAAAAATGTGGTTTTGCATGTGTTTTCAGTGTGCTAGAAATGTATTTTAACTTGCAAATTTCCTACTGCGGTGGTGTTATGAGCTGAGAAGGGGACTGGACCCTGTGTTACAAACCAGCTTTTTTTCAATAAATGGAGGCTTCAGACCAGCTTTAAAACTTGTATGTGGGCTGGTTTGGGGTTTTTTCCTTTTCCCTTGTAAATCAGTTTGTATTTAATTGCAGTCCCAATCTGTCTCTGCACCCATGCTGTATATGGGCAGAAAAAGCACATTTGTGTGAAGCTGTGCTGTTTGCCCTGGCTGTGAGAGTGGGATCAAGAGGTTGATCATCTTCTGGATCCTTCCAGTCAGTCACAGCAAATCCCCTTGGCACAGCCAGAATGGGATGGACAGAAGCAGAGACCAGCCATTCTTTGTGTGGATTCATCTCAGCAAGACTGTTTAGCTTTTTTTTTTGATATTACAGTTTAAAAAGCTGAGCTTGATGCAGATGACACCATGCAATTAGAATTTAATTTCAGAGAAGTACTAGAGAGCATACCCTGACATGCCTCCCCCATAGAAAGTTTATTTGAAATTGTTGGGAATATAGAGCATTAAGTAAATGAAATGTGAGTAATACCTTGCAGATTGCCAGAGAAGTGTATGCCTAGGCATTTTAAAAGTGAGGGTAATATTTCACCAGCTCCTGAGAAATATATCAAAGATGCATAGATTTTAAGGCCAGGAGGCACTGTTAGATCATCTCTTCTGACAACCTGCATAACAAGCTAAAAAGTTTTCCAGTAATTGCATCAAACATACACAAAAAAATATGAAAGAAAACAGTTCTGATTAAACAGCAAGAAATGTGCATGTTGAAGGTGTTGTCGTTTCTCCGGGCTTCAGTTGGCAGAAGTTTTGTTTGCTTGCATGATGCAAATTGGATCCACTGCCTGACTCATCCAGCAGTACCTGAATTTTGAGTCCTTGTTTTATCATTTGTAACCTTTGTGTGGATGAGACATTCTTAGAGGTGAAGGTGTTTCAAATGGGGGTGATGGAGTCCTGAAGGGGAGAATCAGGAGCTGAGCAGCTGGGGGTACCCAGTAGTGCCAGGTCTGGAGCTATCCAAACTTTCCCCATTTCATTGCCATGATTTCTTCTCAACAGCAAAAACTACCTAAAGGGGTATTTTTAGAAATGATAATTTTAAGAAAATCCCACAAAAAAAAGGCCTCTCTACTTTTTGAATGTCAGCTGTCTGTCTGATTTTGGAGCCAATTCTATTATTTCCTGCATTTTAGTTTCAATTTGAGCTCTTTGAATTACACTGTGTGCCAACCTTCCTGGTTTTTTTGCCCTTCACTGCACCCACAGTGATTTAATTTTGTTTGCTGTTGAAGTATGGCTTTACACAAACTCTGGGAATGGTATGCATATGGATCACTTACAAATAAATCTGTGTACAGAAAACATAGATTGCCAAGTAGGCAAAACATAAAGATGTCTGTGCACTCATAATTTCCTAGCATTACTCTGTACTGCACTTAGCAGGATGAAGAGCTGTGTATCTTCTCTGCAGAACATATGTTCAGGCAGGAAAACCACCTGCATTAATTTTTGTTTTCAGGTGTCACTGCACGTGAATCTTCACAGCCTGTTGGGATTCACACAAATGGCTGATGTAGCATCTAAAGATCACACGTTGTACTTGGAGGAAACAGTCTGTGTGAACTTAGATGCTCTTCATATTGGTGTTAGTTAGCTTCTCTGGACTCCATCTGCCCAGCTATTCTAGCACAGGTCTCCAAGGCTGCTGGGGTACTCACTTGGCTTTAACTGTAGATAAAAGGTGATCTTCATTCAGAATAGCTGTCAGGTAGGAGCCATATCAAATTTTAGATTTCACACAGGGCACTTCATAAAGTGCTTTTTGTTACCAGTAGTGTGTGCTGATGGTCATGATGAGTTTGTACAGTGATAAAATCGTTCAATGGTGCATTTGTCAACAGTGTCAGGGTAATAGAAATGACTTGAACATCATCTCTTGCAGTTTATGCTTTGAAGGAGCTGAACTATTCTGTAAGCATACTTGAATTTCAAATAATTATAGTATATCTGAGAATGATCATTTTGTTTGGCAGAATGTTTAGCAGTTGGTCTCTGCAGCTCCATGTAGGCGCCATCCCCGTGCCTCTGCATCCCATTCAGCTGGTGTGGTGCTGTCCCTTCCTCTCCTCCTGCCAGCTTTGTTTCCATATGCTTGACAGAATTGCTCAGGCAGATACACTGTAGGTGGATCATGGAAAGCTCACATTAGGATAACACGAACAAAGCTACTCCCTGAAATCACATTCTGATGTGACTGTGGTGAGTGAGTTGCTTGAAAATGCTCATGGCGCCTTGGTTAAGTGAGTGATCATGGATATGTTTTCCTCTGTATTTATTAGTTCATTAAAGACTCCTTAAAATACAGCTTTCCTGAGGAGCTGGAGATGGAAGGATGCTCTTGTGCTTCATGCTGATTGATATCAAATCAGCCAGCATCCACAACTAAAAAGAACTTAGAGCAGCAACCACACTATTAACTGAGGTGCAGCACCACGATTCACAGACGATATAATCTAAACTTAGTAGCAGCCACTTAAATTCTGACCACGGCTTGTTTGGACTCCTGTTCATGAGGAGACTTCCAGGGCTTAATTTTTCTCCTTAATCCCTGAAGCTTCCCTTCAACAGGACGTGTTGTAAGCAGCACTAAGAGCTCCTTCACAAGGTTGGACCTACTTCACATTCAACACATTTGGTGGTGTGATTCTCATTGGTTTTGGCACTGGTTAAAAAGCAGACATATTAAACAACATTTCATGAGGCTTTTTTAAACAAGTATTTAATCACTGAGTCCTGATTTGTTTCTTTGCAAATGGATTTAATGCAGAAACAGCTGTTAATGCAGAGAAAATTTGTTGGACTTAGTCCTTTTACTGCTGACAGCATGGTCTTTATTTCACGTCAGTGTCTTCCATCTGCACCTTGTCACAGAATTTCACCTGTTTTTCTCATTCTCTTCTTGGTAGTTCTGGATGGACAAACCTGCAAACATCTTCAGACTTAAAAAATGACAGCAATGCAAAAAATTTACTAAAAGAACCTGCCCAGACACACTTTAGTAGTTGCTTATTTTTGGAATTTTGAAGAGGTTTTTTTCTATCCTGGATGAGGTTTCAATCTGGAGCAGCACTTGAGAATTACAGCAAGTGTAGCAATGCCACCTACGAGAAGATGCCAAGAAATAAGGAAATAGTCTTTTTATTATGAACAGCAGGTGGTTAAGTTAGTGCAGCAAGCAGTGCCAGACATGTCTGAATTTGCAGTGAGCACGAGGCGATATCTTGTCATGGGATGGCAAAGGTGGAGTCAGAGATGCAGGTAGCAGTGATGATAAATGTTCAGGGCAGATGCTGCTCTTGCCAAGGCGTAGATCACCATCAAATAGGGAAATAAATCTTCCCTGTGTTGACTTGAATGTCCTGCTCTGCCAGCAGTTCTGCTCCCATTTAGGCCCATTACTGCCTTGGTTTGCTGCTCTTATGTTCTACTTAACAACACACAAATATTCAAAGCTTTGTTAAGTTTTATTAAGGTATTGAACAGCCTCTTCTGCCCTCCTTGCTGTGTTCTGTCTCTGTCCTCGTGGTGGAATTGGTTTGGTTGGTGGTTCTGCTGCTTCTGGAGTCCTGTGTGTGCTCTCTGTGCATAAATGGGGACAGGTTGGAGTCACAAGCTGGATCATCTGAATAAAGATTTTGCTGCTTTGGATGTGCAGCCTGATGCTGTTGACTCCCTCCTGAAAGGTCTTTGCTGTTCAGGAAGCTGGAGCCTGTTTTACAGTGGATGCACTGCAGTCCTGGTTTGGAGAAGTGACTTACCTGCATATGCTTTGATAAGTGATTTAATAAGAAAATCAGGTGTATGTTAAACATAATTAGTTGAGAATATTTTGTCTTTTTTTTTCTTAAAAGAACCCAAAGCTCATTTTAGGCAGCAGTGACAGCTAAGCTTTTCAAAGGTTGGCAATGAATGATAATACACCCTGAAGCATATTACAAAAGGTCCATGTTCTTCATGGATGGGGTCGTTGGAGAGGCACAGGAACAAGCTGTCAGTTATGGTGTGCAAGGAGCTGTTTGTTCTATTCATTTTTGGTGGCTAAAGCTGCTGCTCCACGTTTTCTCTGACAGTCCTTTTGTTGTGCTGTCTCACAGAGGTGGAGGGCACACAAACCATCTGTTATTTCAGGCCAGCCCAGGTCCTGTGTGTCGTTGTTGCTGTCATTGGATAAAGGGTGTGACTGGGGTGGCTCAGGTCCCTGCTGTGTGGCTGTCTGGGGGGACAGGTAGGGAGGGTTCTCCCTGTGTTCTGTGCCAGTGCTGGTTTCTCCTCTCTGTCCCAATACTGCATTGATGGTATCCCAGGGATGGGTTGTGGGAGAAGCCACCAGTGTGTCCTGCAGCTGGCAACACCTGGAGGAGTTTTGTGTGGTTTGTGTCTGTGTTGAGAGCCTGTGTGGGTGATCCATCTGCACGGCAGGAGGTGCAGATGATGTAGCAGCTCCTCCTGGGGGCTTTCATGCTCAGAGGTGTATGGAGGTCATGGCCAGTCAGGAGTGGCTGGCAATCCCCATATTGCAGATAGGACTACTGCAATATCCCACTTTTCAGCTCTCCTGGGACACAGGAGGAGTGTGACCCAGGTGAGAGCTGTGGTTTCTGGGTTGGATTTGTCCTCTGAGTCCACAGATGCCAGCAGAGTTGTGTTTGGCTCATCCCGGGATTCTCTGCTTTTATGTGGTTAAATATCTGGTTTTGAGCAGATCACGGTGCCAAGAATGGTTGAGAGCAGTAACTTTAACACTGCTTTGATTCCTTCTTACATCAGTGTCAGATATCTATACCAGAATGTATGAATTGCTTTCAGTGGAGCAACAGGAGAAATGATACAGTTTTGGCAGCATTGCTGTAGTGTGAGACAAAGTTTTGAGTGTTTGAAAACCAGATTCTTCTGCTGTCTGGAGTTCCAGGTAGCCTTGTAGGAAAAAAGAGAAGGTGGAGCTAAAGAAACATCCCATTTTGTGGAGATGTAATACTGTGAACAGGGTTCTTGTGCAGATGGTGGCTTGCTCTTGTGTATGCATGGCTTTCACCTCCTCGTAGAGGCAGCTCCAGTTAATGCTGATATAAAACTGCCTGTTAATTGGAGTACATGGAGATAATGGTAGGTATAATCTCTAAGTAAACTCTTAAAAGCTCTGGAAAAAGGGTATTTAAAAAAAAAAAAATCATCTCTCCCCAAAACCTGAGTTTGCACTCTGCTTTGAAGATAGACTCATCAGTGTGCGGAGCAGACTTCTGCCTTGAGGCCATTTATAGTGCCGAAGCTTGTGAAGCTAAAACAGTTTGATGTGTAATTGCAGGAGGAAATGGAAAACCTGCTGAGCATGGCAGGATATAGTGCCTTATCACCCTTTATGTGCATCCAGTGCTTGCTGAAATTGCCAGCGGATCCGCAACATCGACAGAACGGTGACATTTTTCATGGGCCGCCGTGTTCTGAATCAACACTGCAACAGCGCGATTAGAGTAGGCAAAGTAGGGGGAACAATCAAAGAGTTGCATGTGACAGATCAGGTTTTAGTCATTCCCTGCTCCTTATTGCCTGCTGTCGTGTGTGATATGCAAAGCAGCTTCTCCAGATGCATTACACCTTCACATTACCTGAAAATTGAATTTTATTTGGTGGCCTGCATATAATTTATAGCACTCTTCCAATGCACTTCAGTTCTCATTTAGCTAAAAGTGTGTTCTTTATTTCCTACTGGCAGGGAAACAGAAATAAAACTGAATATTCACCACCACTTACAGTATATAAGAAACCAGGCTCTTGAAGTTTTAAGCTGCTTGGATGTGTTATTGACAAGAACTGTCTATTCTGGAGTTAAGCACACGATGTATTTGATTCCCAGAGGTATCATCTCTCCATAGTAATTAATCAGAGAAAAGGCACTGACTCTGAATAGCACTACTTGAAGTTATGGGCCACTATTAGCACTCAAAAACTGAATGGTGATTGAACATCCCATATGGAGGAGAAATGGGGGTCCAGGCTAAGGACTTGAGATCCAGCCTTGCAGGGCAGAGAGGTAAAAGGTTTTTTTAATTATTCAAATAGAAGTACTACTTCTGCTAAGCACTTCACTACATGGAAAAATACCCTGTAAATAATTTACTGCTTGTATTGTTGTGTGTGTGAGGCTGTTGGGATAAAACTCCTGCACCAGCACGGTGTCCACCAGTGCTCAGTGATACAAATTTTGACTAAAGGAACCTATGTTTTACCTGATGCTTTCTCAGCTCTCTTGCTCTTAATCATACAGGTTCCTTCCTATAGTTTTCATTTTCTTAGATCAAATCTGAGGAATTGGTGTCTGCTTTTTTTTTTTTTTTTTGTCTGTGTCATTTGTTTGTATCCTCTTTGGGCTTGATTATAGAGCAGGTCATTTGTTGCAACCAAACATTTATTTCGATCTTGTCTTTACAGTTTGATCTTTCAAATAAACTCCGTTTAGTTTTGTTCTTCAAGAAAAATTCATCTCATCTAATAGGCTTTCAAGTTTGATAGTTTGAAAAAATGAAAACAGCTTAAATGGTGTTTTCAGGCAAAACTTGTGCCATGTAGGACAGCTAATAGCAGTGTGAATTTCAAAGTCTAATTACAGATGTTACCAACTATGAAATTTATGCCGTTTGTGGGGAATTTAACTGTGCAAAACAAACAACCAAACCCAACCACCTCTGAAAGCACTGAGTGGAATTCATTTGGTATAGGAATCCTACTTCCAGTGGGGCATTCCATTAATTTCTCTCTCCTGTTAGAGGATGCAGATGAACCAGCTTTCCCAGTACCTTAGAGACTCAAAGGCTTCCAATTTTGGCAGTGTTTTGTGATTATATTTATTTAGCAAAGCTGTCGCTCCCACAAGCGCAAGTATTGCTGTTCTCGCATTCTTAATCTGACCCTCCTGGCAGGGCTGTGGGATTGATGCACCCTTGGCTTGGAACTTGTTGAAACTAAAGAATTCCTACAGCAGTGGGAATTGCCATGCACAGCAGAGGCTGTGCAGCCTGTGGAGGGGTGGCAGGAGCAACTGGAATTAGAGCTTTTACAGAGTTCTCATGCATCTTCTGTCTTTGATGTGAGATTTATACCTTGTATTTAAGAGGACAGGACTTGATGGGTTTGAGCCATAAAGCATGACTCTCTCTCACTTGTAATTATTTTGTGAGTCCTTTACACCACAGTTGTAAACTTAAATAAACTTTCCTTAGGAAATGAGTAGCAAAGCTATTTTATCTGCAGACTCTCTTTGGCATTGCTCTGGGTTGTTTTACAATAAAAGCCCTTTCTGGTGTACTGATGTGCTAAGCACAGTAACAGATTTATTTTCTGTTATCATGAGAACAAATGCAGTTACAGTGTAGGCTAGAATAACATCAACACATATCTCTTCCCTAGGTAGAGATGAATTTTGTTCCTTTGCACAAACATAAACATGGCTTCGATGGAATAACAAGAATCAAAAACATTTTCCCCATATCCATCTGTGAGAAACTCCTTGTATTTTAGCTCAATAAAACAGTTGGTAAACAAAAATTTAGTGAAATGGAAGTTGATGTTAAGAAAAACAGCAGCAATGTTGTTCTGGAGATGCTCAAGTCTCAATTACAGTTCTGTGAAAACGTGGTAAATTATTAAAAAATTTCAGTTTCAAGAAGAGCAAACAACTTGGTTTCTACAAATGCAAATTTAAGGTTCACATCCTATTCTGTAACACTTAATAAATGCGCTTTAGCAGCTTTCAGTCTATTAAATAGCAAGCTTTGTTTAAATTGTGGGTTATAGCAGAAGTAGTGATTATCTTTTATGTTTATAGTTGCGGTTTTTGTCTTTTATTTCCTATTTATGTGAAGTAAAAAACTGTAGAACACAATCTGTCCATCAGAAATGATGAGAATATGTACCCCTGTCACTAATGGTATGGAGTTTCCTGTACAACACTTGTGCTTTCTCCTAAATTTTAGTTTTATAGACTAGGTTTTGTTCTCCTTGCAAGTACATTATAAATCAATAAGATGCATTTTTACGGCAAAAGGAAAACATTACATGTGTAGGGCACTCTTTGGGAGAGCTTTATATTTTATTGAACCCTTGAAAAGTTGCAGAGTGGCACGCTTTGGAGTAAGAGAAACTTGGCTTTCCATTGATGCTGGCTTGTGATTATGGTTTATCACCTTCAGTACAAATTTATTGCAGATCTGGGTATGTGTACTTCGCCAACGTGTGGGGAATGTTTATTGGAGCTGGCTCTCCTATGCAGCACCCACAGCAAACACTGGCCTCAGAACTGATGTATACATATGGAAAACCAGAGAAATTGGCTTCTGGAGAACTTCAGGGTGAAATCTTGGCTTGGTGAATGGAGTGGGAGTTGGGCTCCAAGGAGCTAAAGGGTTTTTTTGTTGTAGGGGAGCACAGTGAGGGTTCAGTGCTCACACCATGGCGGTGCCTGAGGCCCCTTCCAAAATCCCACAGGACAGCTCAGATCTTTAGAAAGCAACCTTGAGGATGCAGATAAAAGCCCCCCAAAATAAAAAGTACCCAGGGTTTTGGATGCATCTCCTCTCCCACATGGCTCCCAGCTCTATCTGCTGCTTTGGTCCTGTCCCCCAGGCTACCTGAGGTCTGACTCTGGTTCTTCTTCAGTTGAGTAGGAAACAAAAAAAAAAATAGTACTGTTCTTACTGTTTTTGAAATACAATGTGTGTGCCCTGAAGGAGAGAAGAAATAAATAATTCAGGCACTAGGAAAATTAAAACATCCAAATGAAGCTAAAATCCCAAATCACAGCAAAATACTTTGGTTATTTCTTCTTACTTTTGTGTGGTGGGTTTTTGTGTTGGTTTTTTTTTAGCCACCAGTAAGTCTGTCAAATCCAAGTGTTTATTTAAAGGAAATATTTACAGCAGTGTTTTCTTTTAGGAGTCATATATTCTAAAATTAGAAAAGAATCCCTTTTATCTGTGTAGTTAAAGACAGTTCAGCAGTGGTAGGATGTTTTATTTTGTTTCAGCCAGGTGACACATTGCCTCTCTGGCTGACAAGGTTCAATCTTTGTTTGAATTGTTGACCTTTTCCACAGAAACATCTGCTCTATTAAAAACCCGTGTTGTTCTGTTTCCTTTTGCTGTCTCATAAAAGGATGCAAGTGGAAAAGCAGAGGAAGCAGGACCCAAAACCATTTGGAATTGCAACTCTTGCTGGGACGCTAATGTCACTGAAATATAATCAATTTATTTGTCTTCCTTGGTATTTGTTCTGGCTCCTGGGGCAGTGGGGTCATGGGGACTGATCCTGTGGCATTGACTCTGCCTTGCAGTTGGTGGAAAACATTTTGGACATGCACACATTGGTATATTTTGATGGGGACTTGGAGAAACTTGGGTTTCTCCTTCCATGCCAATAATTGCCATTTTTACTTCTGTTTCATTCTATGCCTGTCTCCAAAGAGAGGGAAAATGCAGAATCCCTTAATCTGAAATATATCCCTGCCTGTGTGGCTCTGGAGCCACCAGCATCAGTGGGAGGATGATCCTCTTTGAGAGGGAGAGTTGATAGGAGAGGAGTTCTGTAACATGTTGGAAACAGCTCAGTAGCAAAGCCTTTCATTTACACCTTATCCTGGGAAAAAGCAAGTTTTTTTTCTTGAAAATATTTGTGAACCTAGATAAATCAAATTGTTTTTAAGTAGAATCTTCCAAAGGAAGGAGAAGTTGGATTTTTATTGAAAAATCAAACTTTTAGAAGCTTTGGATGCTGCTTGATTAGAGCCTTGTGTTTCAGTGCCAAGCACTTGTCAGGCAGTAGTTGCAAATCTTTCGCCATTAATGTCATCTGACTCAGAAATGAAAACAGGTACATCCCTGTGCCATGCCCATTGCCTTGCAGTCTGTGTGAGCTCTGGGATGGTTGTTTGGTGGACAATCAGCAGTGGAGCAGTCTGTGTTAGTCCTCTCACGCATGCAGCGTGCTCAGGGCTCTGCTGTGCAGTACCAAAGTTACTGCATGTGAAACGAGACCTAAACAAAATCCAGGCTCACTGTACTTCTCTCATTAGCTTCATTTCCAAGGATGCTTTGTTAGTGGAATAAATGCTTCAAAAGGTTGCAAAGCTGGGTTCATCTCCAGTGCTCTCCTGGAAGCAGTGGTGCTGTTTTAAGGATCATCAGGCATAATCTGCTGTTTGGTGCTCAGGCTTGCACAACTGTAACTTAGGGCTGGTTAAGGGATGACAGGCTGTCAGAGCTGGATAGGAAGGAGCTTCAAGGAGCCATTGTTCTTTCAAATTAAAACATTAAAACATTTAAATCCAAAGCCAGGACTTCAGGCTTGTTTTAATTATTCCTTTTGTCTTGTGGAAATACTTTCCCACTGATGATCACACAGCTGTCACATATACATTACCTTTAGTCAGGATACATGACAGTGCTTTCCTATTAACTGTCACTGTTTTACAAGGAAAACTAAAAACCACCAAGGCAGATGTATTAATTTCAAAAGGAGACACTGCTGGTGAAGTTATTAAAATAAAAATATCTGAAGACTCAAATTCACCTGATTTATAGCAAAGATTTGGAGTGTTGCCTCATGGCAGCTGAGGTGACAGGAATTTTTTTGGCTGTGTTATGAAGATGTCATTGCTGCTTGCTCCCACTCCCATCAGGTTGAGGAGTTCTACTCAGAGTAGCTGGTCATGTGTTAGTCATTCCTCCTTTGTGAATCAGTTCTGTCACAGATAAGTTTATTACTTCTCTGCTATTCTCCTGTATTACTATGATTAATGGATTCTTCAGAAAAAAAAAATCAGGTAGTGTTGTTTTGGCTTAAGGTCTGTTTAATTCTGGGTTCTGAGCTGCAGAGTTTACTTCTAAGACTTAAAAACCTACCTAGGTTAGCAATGATTCAAAATATTTTGCCTTTTTTCTGGGTAGCTTAAATAGATGCTTTTTTAATTGTTTCCCTAGGAGATATTTCAGTAGGTAACCCTGGGATCTGGTGCAGCAGGAATGTTGATTTTCATGAGTATTTTGTTATTTCTTATGAGACATTACAAAAAATAGAAAATAAAGAGTTCTATACACAAAGGCAGCCTGGAGCTATTTGCCATTTACTGTCCAGCCAGGTACAGTTAATTACATGTGCTTTTTTCATGTCTAATCTCCAAAAATATATAATGCCATTTTATTTTCATTGGTATTTTCTATGTTGGTTTGGAAATAAATGAATGCAGTATGTTTTCTGAGAGTTCCGGAGTATTTTAAAAAGGGCAAACCAAATTGATTTAATCACAGATATTGTTAAAAAGCTCAATTTTAATGGAATGTGCTGTGATTGCTGCTGCAACCAGCAGACTTTCATTTTTAAAGTTGTTATTCAAGAGAATATGCATGTCCTGAGAACGAGCTACAAAATGAAAATGAAAATAATAAGCCCAACACCAAACAAGTCATAGGAGGAAAATATTGTTGTATGGGAATAGTTTTATATAAGAACATTGGAGCATCTGAAACAGCTTTCCTGCCCCATAATTCATATGATAAAATCATGAGGAAACACAAACCTTCAGACTCCTTTCAGTTTACTTAAAGTTCATGGGAGAGGAGATGATGACTTTTCCTGGGAATCACCGAGTTCAAACAGGATCCTTGTGATTCCTGGTAATTTGCTGTGGATGTGAGGTGTGGAATGGTTGTCACCAGCAGCTTCTGAAGAGGCCTGGCAGAGCTGTGGTGGGAGCTGTGTGCTGGTGGATTGCTTTATTGCTTTATTGCAGTGCAGTTCGTGCCTCACATCCTCCAGGAGGGAATGTCCCCTGCCCTGGGGAAGCCTGGGCAGGGAGCAGGTGCTGACAGGAGAGAAGCATGGCTTTAACAAAGGTCGTGCTTGATGGCTACAGGTAGATGCCATCAGACTGGAGGAAAAAGAAATAATTAAAGCTTTTAATATCTTATATTACAAGTTTCCTCTTTAGCCTCATTATCCAGGGCTATGACAGGGAGTGTTTTCTGCTTACTTTCCCCCATTACATTAACTGAGTTGGAGAACATGAGCAGCTCTTGATGTAACAACTGTTCTGTCCCACAGTGTTTCCTTTACAACTCTTGGGCCTAGGCTTTGTTTTCCCAGACCAGTCAGTGTGAGCTGTATTTGTTAAACCCGAATTCCAGACCATTTTTTTTTTGCTTATTTTTATGCACAACACTCCCTTTTGCTCCTCTGTAGATTTCTAAGGAATTGTGCTTTGAGCAGGAGAGGCAGGCAGTAAGGACTCTTCCAGGGCTGTGTGCAAGAGGAGTCATGCTTGTAATCCTAAAAATAACCCCAGTTCTTCATCCAGATGGAGCACCCAACCTTGCAACGCCTACCAGTCAGCTCATGTGGTCAAGGCTGTTGTTGATAGAGAGGGATTTTGGGATTGGGAAGTTCCCAATTCAGACTGACTTTGTTGTCCACAGCAGGGCCCATCAGGGTCTCCAAGCAGCAGCACAAGTGAGACCATCATGTTTTGAGCTTATGCAAACAAATACAGGAGAGAATGAGCAGACAGCTTCACATGGACAGAGATGGTTTTCCTGGGATCTCAGAGAGAGCAGAGTATAAACACATCTCAAGATTCTTTCTCTTAAATGTGAACAGCGGGTGGTTTGTGGGTGTAAAGTCAAAAAGTGAGCAAAAAAACCCCCCACATTTAGAGCATGGCCAGTGGTGAAACATTTTTAGCTGTGTCTGGAGTAAAGGTGCAGCACAGGTGGCTGACAGAGACCAAATCCCTGCTGGGAACTCCAGCCCTTACTCAGCATGGACAACAAGGGGTGGCTTAATTGTCGCTTGGGTATTGGTGCTTATCATCATGACTTCAAGTAGATTCTGATTTATTTTCATATCTTTTCATAAAAATACAAAAGATTTAAAGAATGGTGCTCTTAGAGGGATAATGTGTGGCTTTGAGCATCTTCTGCCAACAGAAACATGAGTTGCTTAATGAACTGCAGAAGTCAGATATTACAAGGGCTCTTCATTGGTAGGATCATTATTCTTTTTGTGTTGTTCAAGCAAAAAAAATGAAGATACTACAGTGTAATGGTAAAGAAACCCTATTTTCTATTCAAGTGAAGGTTTGGAAATCATTGGTTATTTCTCTGGGTTTGATTTTCATAACTGCTGAGATGGGAGCATTAACAGGTGTTGCAGGGCAGAGCAAGCAGTGCATTTCCATTTTATGTTCTTACAAAGCATGTGTATCAGAATTGGCATCTACTTCTTGCATACAGATGCATTTTTTTTTTCTGGGGGAAACACTTGCATAAAAATGGAAAGATTTCTGTCATAATGCATGTTCTGAATTGTCTAATACCAATAAACCTGCGAGTGTCGAACCTTCTCTGGGCAGTGCTGGTACGAATTTTAATATGATTTTCTTCTGACATGTGTTTTGGTTTTGTTTTGCTGCTGGAATGTTGTTTCTTGTACTGGTACACTGATATCTGCATGGGATGTTAAGGTTCTGTCTTCTGTATGAGGAAATGTCTGTGTAATCTGCAAATGTTCATCAAATTCTGAGTCTGTATTAAGCAAGGAAATTAAGATATGCAAATGAAACTTTGAGAAATAACCATGTCAATTTATAATAAATGGTTAAATAACACAAAGAAATCAAGAAATACAGTCAAAACCCAAGCTGGGTATATTATTTTTAGCTAAAACCCAAGTTGAGTATATTAAAATATGCAATGCAATTAAAATGTCGCTGTAACATGAGAGAATATTAGTGATTTATATCTTACACATAGGGCAAGTTCTGACTTGGGAGGTAATCCAAGAAGCTCACTTAGAGACCTGACCTTTCACTCAAATACATCTTGTGTTTTGCTCTGATAAGGACCCTTTGACATAAGAGGGTGGAATGATAAATTCGTGTTTTGCTCTTTTCTTGTTACATGTTGGTGCAATTCCTGGCTGCCCATGTCATGCTTCAGGTTCTCACAGGCACATGAATGAGACAGAAGCTTCCTTAATCTAACTGAGCTGAAACATCTCGCTTCTGCACTGAAATCCCTCTGGAATTCCAGCAGTGATGTCTCCCCTGGCTGCCAGTTTTGCTGAGTTGTGCAAAGGCTTTGTGATGTACACAGATGCTCACTGGGGACTACAGCAGACCTTTTGACCTAAGGCAAATGGAGTTTCATCTCTGGCCCTTGGAGGTTTCCTTTCTAGTCAGCGTGGCCCTGTGCTCCTGATCTTGGGGAAATGGGCTCACCTCAGCCCTGGTGACTTGCATGGAGCACACCTGGAAACACCCAGGGATGAGTTTTTCTTTTGCTGCTTTTCCAGCCCAAAGGAGGAAGTATTTAACTGTGCATCATCCTGGCCTTTCAAGATTCCTTGACATTAACTGTGGCAGCTACTTTTGCAACTGTTGACCAAGTCCTGACCAAGCCAAGATTGAACACACATTCAGCTTTGTGCACTGACTGCTCCCATTAACCCACACAGCTAAATTAACAGTATAACAAGAAGTGCTGGTGCCAGTTTTGAAGTCATTTGATGCTTGCATTTGTGCATCCCTACTTGTCCCCAAGTAGTCCAAGGCTGTAAATCCAACTGCTTTTGCACATTTTAGTGGCTGGGTTCACAGGAGAGAGATAATGCACTTGAAAATATGTTCCTTTTTAAATGGGATGTAAGAATAGGAACTTTTTTTTTAATGTGCATCTATAATTTTGTAGATGCAAAGCTCTTCTACAAAGCTTCTACTCAAGCTTAGAGTAGTTAAGCTTGTAATGCACAGTGAGAATTGTTTATATGCACATATATTGAGCTAAAATCTGAATACCAAGAATATGAAACAAATTGCTTCAATTGCCTGTGGAATGACTGGGCAGATATTGTATGACAAATTATTTTGGGTTTGTGTGGGATGCCCTCCTTCAAATTGTGTACAGGGTCCATTCCCATCCTGGTTATCCCACTTCAGGCTCTGAAGGGGAAAAATAAATGAATTTCCCAGAGTTTATATGCTGGTAACGAAGACGAATCCTGCACTAAACAATTAGTCATAGCCAGCGTTCACTTTTCTGTCCTCAGCTGAGCCTTTCTCACATCTTTCCAGAGGTTAACAGCATCTCCAGATCGTTTCTTTTGTCCCCAACAAGGTGTAAGCCACGGGGAGCTGTCTCCATGGGAAACATTTTGATTCAGATAATCACACAGCGTTGCACTACATGAAAGCCAGGGCTTATGCAGGGCTGGGATGTCTGTGGTAATGACTGCTACATAATAGGGCCACCTGGTGATTTGTGTGCTGCATTGCTCGCTAGGAACTGCAGCTCGGGAGCTGCTTTGGGCTCTGCCTGACAGGGAACACGCTGGGCAGGTGTGTTCAGCTCATTTGCCTCGTCTCCAAGTGAGGTCATGCTGACCAAGCAGCACTTTGAATTTTCCTTTACCTGCTGGCAGATGTGAGGAGGAGGGAGAGTCGTTCCACAGGAAAGCTGCAGGGTGGATGGATACTGGAAGCTTTGTGGAAATGGAGAGCCAGCACAATAGCTGGATGTGTTTTTCCTGTGTAGCACTTAAGGGGAAGGTTATTACACCTAATCCTGTTTATAATTTCTATTGGTTGTCCCTTGTATTCTTGCATACAGAGAAGGGTACAGGAATGAACACTGCTGTCTGTGAATAAATACATTTAAATGGTATAACCTTTTTTTTTTGTTTATTTTTAGCAGCTGTATTTTGATGACAGCTGATCTGCATGCATTTCTTTCCAGAGTTCACAACTCTAAACATGAGTTTTAATTACTCTGCTTATCTCCCATCATCAGTTGGGTGCTCAGTGTTGGTGCAGCAAACCCCAGGATTGCCTTGTGCCGAGAACACTGCAGAGAGCAGAGCAGACATAAAAAGAACCACATCAGAGCAACATTATCAATTTATACCAGCTGAGAATCAGGCTCAGAAAGCAAACTCAGGAAGTCAGTGGCTTTTTAATATTGGAAACATGCTCTTACACCCAAATGAGCTTTGTTTTGTTTAAACCCCCCACCTTTCTGCCACTGCATCTGGTCAAATTATGCTAAATAGGTGAAGCTGTCTCAAAAATAGTAACATTTTTACAACTTTTCTGAGAAGTTAATCTTTTTTTTTCTGCCTCTCTGCTGCTTGGTCCCTTGAAAATCTGCTGATCAAAAGGGAAAGCATCTTTAAACTATGGGACTATGCCTCTTCAGGAGTTTGGGAACAGGGTACCAAAGTATTTGCCTTCTACTGGGAATAAGCTTGGTTTAGGTCCTGTACCTGTTCACATGAATTTCATGTCAGCCTGGACACATTCCCTAGGCTCATGGGCATGCTGTAAATGGAAGATAACTTTTCTTTCTATAGGAATGTCTATGAAAAATACACAAAGCATTTGTGAGCATTCAGCAAGTACAGGGATCTGGATTGTCTTGGAATACACACCTATGGCAGTCCCTGAAGTTGTGCTTTCTGATGTCTGTGGCAGTAATCCCTAAAGGAATGAAACCTTCAGGATTTGCCCAACTTGAAGGAACTTCTAGGTAATTTTTTTTAAAAAGAAAGGAAAAGAAAAGGAGTATTTTTCAGCATTCCCTTATGTCATAACCAGAGGATAAAACAGAGCATGCAAAATTCACCACAGCTGAATTAACAGGAGAGGAGGTTGTTATATTTAAGCTATGCATTTTTCTGTAATTAAGTGAGTTTCATAGAGAGAGAATGTTCCTTCTTGAGGAGAAATTCTCTTAATTGGCAGTTATGTGGGGTTAATGAACTGCTTAGAGTACCGAGGGGGAAAAAAGTGGGGAAGGAGGGGGTGAAACAACCCCAAGTGTCAGAATGCTGAGTGTCAGAACTCAGCAAATCCGTGATCAGAGCTTTATCCAAGCTCTGATGAAATGAGACTGGCCCTGGAGAAGGCCCTTCCTGCCAGGAATGCTCCGAGAGCAGGGAGGCTGCAGATCAGAGCAGCTGCCTACCAAAGGAACGCTCGAGGCAGAGCCAGTCATATTAAGGAGGCCATAAGAATGAAAGTCTTAAATAAATAAAAGGCGTGGGGTGCATATCTGGATGGAGATGGTAGATGTGATTATTTTCTTTTTTTTTTTTTTTCCAAGTGCTACTGTGGGGAAATTGGAACAATCTCAGTTTGTGTTATTTCTGCATTTGTGAGGTTGTTCACTTAACCTGTGCAGTGACCTGGAATACTCAATGCCACTGAGACAGAAAGAGTAACTGAGAGACTTGTGATTTCAAGGAGGAATTTTATTGAACAGCAGCAGATTTACTTTACACTTCAGTAGTAAGTGATAAGAGAGGAATTATTCAACATGCTTTCTTATTTCAGCCCTGGGAGGTGGTGTAAATTTTGAGGGCACAGAACATAGTGCCTCATATCATGAAAGTGAAAACTGTTTTAAAATTAAGATGAGAAGCGCCATGGTTCATAGATGTTGCTTGGGTTCCTCTAGCATTCCTCTGAACTTAAAGTTTTTAAGTCATGGTAATGCCTTTTGACAAGACATTTCGACAAGAGCAGAATGCTGAACTGATTAAGAGACTAAAACTGAAATTTACTTAGAAATTTCAGAGGGCAATGGTTTTGGCAATATACATAAACACTAGTTACGATGTGTCATTCTTTATTAGACCTTCTGTAGGCAGATGTTGCTTTTTTCACTTTATAGGTTTGTTAAGGATTTTGGTCTGCCTTTTTCACACCCTCAGGCTTCCCATCAACCCGACCACAAAATGCATGTCACATAGGATTCACCTTTTCCTGTTAGATGAGATACTCCTGAATGGTCATCTGGAAGCTTTTTTTTATTATTGTTTCCCCGCCCCGGTTTGTGGGTTTTTTTTGGGTTTGTGTTTTGAAGAGAGGCTGGGAAGCTAGACTTGATTATTGGAATTTGACTTCATAGCTGATAAGCATGAAGAAAACAAACAGAACAAACTGTTACAGAAAGATAATCCCTCTGACAATTAAAACAAGGCTGATTTGGGAAAACATACACACCCAAAAGTGCCATTTATGTGCTGGGTACTTCTCCACGTGATGTTCTGTGCCCGTATAATTGATGACAGTGCTCAGTGTAGCTCTGTGCATGCAGGAGATAATTTGTATTGAATCTTAAAATTCAAATCAGCTTTCTGCAATTCAACATGGAGTTCACACACAGAGTACTTTTGGTTTTTCACTCGGAGATGAAACAGGATGAAAACCTTTTTTTGTTAAGAAATGTTGACATCCTAAATAGACCTTTAGTAAGACACAAAAATATCACTGTGATTTAACCAATTTACTTGTTAAAGGGAGTAAATTGGGTAATCTCCTTCTGGCAAATCTGCTCCAGGTTGTGTGCTGACACTGCTTTGAGAGCTTGCAAGCTTCAGGTTGTTGAAAGGCACTTTTGGCTCAAATACCTGCTTGGTTCATCGGGCTGCAATGTGCCTTTGCAAGCAGTTTAATTTCTGGGGGTGTTGTACCAAACCTGTGCCCTCCTGGTCCTGGGCAGGTGTGAGCCTCCTGTTTGAACAGCCTGGACGTATTTCAGTGTTTCTCAAAGATATGGTTACAGAAAGGAAGCTTTAAAAGTTGATAGTTTTCATCTTTTGCTATTAAGCATGTTGAATACTTTTTGTCAACACAACGTTCCCGTACCAGTAAGGAGTTTTATCTGGCATTGCCAGGTGTCTCTTTCTTTCATAGACAATCCCATGAATGTCTTGTGTGCACATCTTTGTATACAAACTCAGAAGCTGAGAATGGCATTTGTTAAACACACATCTTTTCTACCCACTGTTCTTTCCAGTTTCTGAAAGACATGCATTCTTTTTTTGTTAACCCAAAAATGAGTAAAGTTTTGAATATGTATAAGTATATACATGTGCTCAGGGTAGAAGTGAACAATTCTATAAGATGCAGATTAATTTAATTTTTTTTTAATTCCATCGACCCTCTGTGCTTATTGTTTGGCTTTTATCTGCAGAAGAATTAGCTAACTTAGGTGAAAAAGCTGCCCGGGTTTGGGTAAGGTTTTTTTGGCGCTGAGGGGGAGTCTAATTTGAACCTTATAGAGCAACACTGAACAACATAGTAACATGCTGTGATTCAGTGCATATCAGATCATAACTACCTCTGAGAAACTACTCTGAGTATGAATTAAACAATACTCTTAAAATGTTTTATTATATTTAGTTCTCTACAGTGCGTACCGCTGGCAAAGGTTAATTGGTTTGTGTAATGCTAGAAATTATAGTCCTTGATACATCTGCTAGTCTGAGTTAGCACAAGAGCTGCAAGATCTTTGCTAAGGATCTAATAGCTAATTTGAATGCCTCAACCCTCTAAAGAAGTGCAGAATAACTCTGAGTTTAATCAGGGTTCTCTCTAGAGCAGAACTGGACAGTGGATCCAAATTAGGTCAGCTGTTCCATGACACAGATTTTCATCCAGTGGAGACAGAGTTGCTACCAAAGTAGTTTTGCTAAGAACAAAGTCCCCAACTTCAAAAACTCGGGAACACAGCAGAAAAGAATGGTGCTTTCATCCAGGTCATGTATTTTTACATTTTTCCCTATTTAATAAGCTAAAGCCTTGAGATGTAAAATTTGGTGCATGTATTAGCCAAGTCTTTGGAGTTACTTTAGGTCTTCAAAACACAAGGGGTTTGGCTTCAGTGGTTTTAATTTTTTTATTTTAACACTCCTTTACATTTAAAGGTTGTGTTTCCAAATCCCCACTGAACACCAAGAGAAACTTTGATCATGGGCATGGAGCACTGGTCGGGTGTTTGCTGAGGGAGCAGAGTGGGAGTTCTCTTGTGGGGCACGGAAATGGATGCCCAAGAAAACCATTCAGGGGACAGGATTTTTTCTGTCCTCTTTAAATGAGGAAACCCAGCCTCCAAATTTTAAAACCTTTAGATAAAAGTTAATAATGTGTGGAATACGCTGGGGTGCTCTCCTTATCGGATAGAGCTGAGATCTGAGTGCTCCTCTGCTGGTCTGAGGACCTTTCTGAATTAGGGCAATCATTCTTTTTCTTCAAGAAGAGTTACCAGCTGCTCACTGGGAGCTGCACTGCTCTAGGTTGAGGTCACAGTTGTGACCTGGTTACTTTCACCATCATGCTTTAACCTTACAGTTTAACACCGCTTCAATCTGCTGCAGTCTGCTTGCTCTCAGTTGAAGATAATGATTCTCCCAATGGCTCTTGTGACCAGTTCCCAATGGGATTTCTGAGCTGGGGTAGCACTGGGAATAGGCCTGTGGTCAGTTTCAGTGAGAATGTTCAATTTTTATAGAAATATTTAAATACTGTACGCATCTGCCTTTTTTTCCCCCAAATTTAAAGAGCACCAAGCTTGGTCTTGCTACCCACTGTAAGATGTTCTCCTCTGAGATCCTTGTGCTTCTCTACCCAGCAGGATTCTTTCAGAACTGAATGAAGGTACAGAGCAGCACAATGTGCAGGGCTCATTCGAGTGTTGAGATAGCATCAGAGCACAGCTAAAGACTCCCAGCACTGCCCAGGCATGAATGAAACTATTAAAGGAAAAGTGTCCAAGTGTGACTGCCTTTGATCCAAGGTTGGTGAGATCTGGTGGAACTGACAGCTGTTTAATAGGAAGCAATCATGTTTGATTCTACCTGGCTCACTCTTGGCTTCTTTTATCTTAAGTAATTTGGAGAAGAATTGTATGAGTAACAAGTATGCACTTAGCAGTGGTTACCATAACCTCACAGGCATGGGTCACTGCTTATATCTACAAGCTCAAAAAGAAACTTCAGCTGTCACTGTGCATTTTAGTACCATATAAAATTTCCTAATATAAGACAGGAATTAGGATTTACTGTAATTTAGGCTTTGGTCCACTTTTGGAACTCTGGTCTCAAGAGCCACATCTTCTCAATCAAGGAGTGCCATCAGCATTGAATTGATTTTCTGTTCTGGAAGGGGTATTTATTCCTAATAAATTAATTAGGCACAGAGTCACCTGCTGCAATTGATGTGGTACACACACCTAGTTCTGACTGTCTGCAAATCTATACTTAAAGGTACCTCTAGGCAGTCCTTTTATAGTGAAAAGGACTTAACTGGGCAAAATGTGCTAATCTTTCCTGAAGCAGGGAGATGACTTTATTATTCTCCCCATCCTCATGCCATCATTATGATCTAGTGTTTTCCCTTCATAAATGAGAACAGTAGCCTTGCCTCTGACCTCCATTAATGTGTATCATAAAAGCTGCCTTTATAATGTGCTCCTCTGGAAGACCTCGTTCCCTTGCAACCTGTTCCTTGGTGACAGTTCAGGGGAATGTTATGGATTCCCATGAAACTTATCAAATGGATGTGATAACCCCGTTGTCAGAGGCTGCCTGAGCTATTATTAAGCACATATTGGATAGTCCATTTATTATTATATAAACTCTTTAAAATAGAATTAGTAGGAAAATAGTTGGGTGAAGTCAAATGTTGCTGGGTCCTGTTGTAACAGGTGAAACATGCAACTCTCAGAGCTGGGATTTGGAGAAAAAAAAACTTTGATCCTAAGCGGAACAGGACAAAAATGTTCAGCTGTTGTGGTGTGTTGTAGTGTAGGTCCAGCTCTGAGTATCTAAAAAGGAGGAAATCTGAACAGAAATGCTGTTTGTATGGAGCAACATCTCTTCATGACTGCACATCTTTGAAGTGATGGACACAGCTTCGACTTCCAGCTGAATAATTTTGTAGCTATTTCCATATCATTTAGTGTTGCAGAATTTCATGGAGCAGTGAAACAAGAAGCAAACAGGTACAGAACAGCACCTGACATAAAACACAAACAAAAGGTCTGCACTGTACATGCATTCAGAATAAGAATCTGAATTTTCCTTTTGGCTGTAAGTTGCTGAAAGAGTTGCCAGAGCTAATAAAGTGCTTCATGGGTGTGTGCTGTGTGGAGGATTTCCTGTTGTTGCCATTTTTTTTTTCCCCATGAATATGGTGTCAGTTATTACATAATTACATATAACCTTGGGAAAATCACATTATAAGCTGTCCTCAAGTTTCCCTGATTTTTCTAATATGGGAAATATATTTTTTCTTTCACAGAAATGCTGTGAAATAACTTTATATAGAGATATATATATATACACACAGAGAGAAGAGTTAAAATGGTATAAAACACATGTTCCCTTGGCACAATCTATTTTGTGAGAACAGAAGGAAGCAGTGTGAGTAATGAATCAGGGATTGTATTGACCTGACTGTCACTGTGATGACCTATTAAAATCTAGGATGTTTTATCATTCTCTGAAATTGGATTCAAAATCCATATGTAGCTAAGGATACAGTTATTAAATATTGTGCTGGAAGTGCTCATATAGGTGAACAACAAACATGTTGGAAATCATAGAACCATTAAGCTGTTGAGGCTGGAAGTCACCTGTGGAAATCATGGTTTCTTCTTATGTTTAGATGGAGTTTCCTGTGTTTCAGTTTGTGGCTGTCATGGTTTAACCACATCCCCTGCAGTGGGATGTGGGAGAGAATGGGGAAAGAAAACTTGTGGGTTTAGTTTAATAGGGAAAATGGGGAATTCATTAGGCACTTTGCACAGGCGGGGGCTCGGGCATCCTTAGGAAGGCAGGGCTCCATCTCGTGTGGTGCTGACTGGGCAAGGCAGATGCCCTAATTCTGACCATTCCCTCCTCTCCTCCTTCCCCCAGCTCTGTCTGCTGAGCACCAGGGGTGTGAAATACCCTGGGTCAGTTGGGCTCAGCTGTCCCAGCTGTCCTTGTGCACCCTGACCTCGCTGATGGGGCGAGGAGCCTCGGTGGTGAGAGCCCTGCTCTGCTCCGACAGGCACATCCCTGTGTGAGCAGCACTGCTTTCAGCACAACTCCAGACCACAGCCCCTACTTACCCAGGACAAAATCGGCCCTCTCAGCCCAGAGCAGCAGCGTGGCCGTGCCCTCCTGCCCTGGCATGAGCAGCCCTGGCCCAGGGGACCAGCCTGGGATGCTGAGAGGCTGCAGGAGTACTGAGGACAGCACTCACCTCTTCTCAGCTGCGTTTTGCTGTTTCCACTGTTCTAATCCATTCTTCCCTCCAGACAGTTCTAGTCATAGAGCACTTCTGTTGGCTGGCCTGGGCTGTCAATATTAAGTATCAAGACACTGGTAATAGTAACTTTTTTACTAAGCTCTGCATTTCTTGGAGGAGATTTTCTATTGTGGCAGAAGTGCCAGGCATGGCAAATCCTGCTTTGCTAAGGCAGAATGAAGTTACTGTGGAGTAAATCTCATTTAATGCTTTGAAACGTAGGAGCACATTCCTATTTTGATACATATGGACAATAAATCAGGTCTCATGAAGCTGTTATGTGTCTAAGAATAGCAAAGTATAAAGAGGAACAAAATGAATTCATATTGCATATAGATATAAGTGTTAGCCCTTTCTGATATCCAGGATCTCTTTTTCTTTTACAGTGAAATGACTTCTCACAATTGCTCAATAATCAGTTACTATTCTAGAAGGTCAGTGATGCTGCTTATAGCTCATGAAATACTGAATTGATAAGTTCACTTCTGTTCCATAGGCCTGCTTTATGCTTTCACTCAGAAAATTTGGGGGGCAAGAACATTCTCCTTGGCTGCCTAGAATGCACTGGGCACGTTTTTTTTTATTTTTATTGGTAATACAGGCAACATTTTTTGTTTACCTGTATCTGTATATCTGTTGCTCACTTAAATGGGAAATTTCTCCTTTATTAAAGCACTTGAACTTTTCTTGGTTGACTCCAAGCTCAGTGGCAGCTGTGGTGGACTTTGTGGCATATGCTGCCCCAGGATGGTGTCAGGCCCATGTGCTGAGCTTGATTTTAGCACCTTCTGCAGTTTGGGTTGTGCCTGTGATAGCCTTCAGCTGAGGTGCTGTTTTCATCCTTGAGAAACAGGAATCTAGTTACAAAAGGAGCAAGCCAGATCTGAGTTTATGCATACTTAAATTCCCATTATTTGAATTGGTTGACTGATTCACTAAGTATTGAGAAGTCCCTCTAACAGAGGATGTTCAGTTTGCAGGTACAAGCACTTGGATGCCAATGCCATGGTAACCAGGCCCATTTGGGTACCTTGCTTGGCAAGATCTTTCTAGGTCTTTTCTCTTGGGCTCTGCCTTATATAGTTAATGTGGAAAGCAGAACACAAAAGAAAAGATTTCACAAAATTAACATCTCCTGTTAACAGTAGGGTAGGGATGCGTTGTCCTCCATGGCACCATCTGCTGCTGACATTCAAGCAGTTCTAATTACTTTAATAACTCCCACTGGTCCCCTCTGTAACTGCTGGATGATGCCTGAGGACACTCTTCAGAGGTGGGAGAATAAAGCCAGGGAGCATCCAGAGAGTGAAGCTGTTCTTCTTGCTGGCAAAAAATTGTTCCTTTGAAGGTCTGTGGAGTTAACAGGCCAGGCACTTCCCTCTTTGCCTGTCTCTTTTCTCATCCTGCTTTTAGGGAATGCTTGTACCTCTGAATTACTTTAGATTCCAGAATCAATGCAAAGTCTTTGCTGTCTTCTGTTTGTTTCTTTTACATACATATATATATATATTTAATTTTTTTATAAGCAACTCTAATTTGCTTAGGATATTTTTTTTGTGGAGTTTGGCTGTGAAATTTTCCTGTCAAACCCTGTAAAATATCTTATTAGTTACCAGTCTCCATTTTTCACCTCATTTTTATCCAGTGAGCTACAAACACCTGAGATGATTTGGTTGTTTCATCTGGTGGGAGAAGATTGACATGTTTTCTTGGGATCACAAGCTGAGTTTTGACTTTCTCCCTTTTTGTAGTCTTAGACAGTGCTCACTTTCTTGCTGTGCACTTCCATAATGGACTTGTACATTATTATTGGTGTTCTTTGATACAAAAGAAATTCAATACCTCTGGGGCTATAAATATCATTGATTTACTCCAAATAGAGGAAGATACTGTAATATTTTTTAGATTATTAAGACCTTTCCATTTTCTCTCTGATGGGGAAGAGTTATGAATTTTGTAATCATTCTGCCCTGGGTAACTGAAGTTACGCAATCAAACCCTCTCTTTAAAGCATAATTATGATTGTTTCCAACATTTAATTCTTTTGCTCTTTCAAAATATTATTTTAATGCCTTGAGTGGTTTTTTTTGTTTACTGTTTCAAGGAATTGCTTCTGTGGCTTGTGTTACAACAGAGGAGCCTTAGTAGCAGAATAGCAGATTATATTTCTCACCTACAAAGCTTTAATGGAATTATTGAGCATTTCAAGATGTTGCAGTAGGAATCCAAGCTTGAAATAAACGTATGGATTTCTTTTTCCCTACTGAATGACTAGGATGAAAAAAATCTCATTTTTTTCTGTGTGAAATTCAGTTCTTGGCCAGCTTATTTTTAAAAAAATGACAAAATTTAGAGAAAAGAGGGGAGGAGGAAAAAGTTTTGTGAAGATGCTAGCTTGAATCTGATTAAAACAGCTGTCACTTGTGTAAGTGATGTAAAAGTATACGAAATCTTATAAATCTTCCTGGTGCTTATTCATCAGTCACTAGTACATACAGAGATAGAGTCAAGGGAGAAGTTCTGTACATGCGTGCACATAAATTCTGTGTAAATTTGAGTTCTGAATGTCAAAACTCCCTTGTTTTAAATTCACTCACGCTTTTAGGAATTGTGATTGGGAGGGATGACCTGTGGTGCTCCTGCCTTGCTCTGTGCTGCTCAGGGGGATGTTCAGGGTCAGGGGCTGCACAGAGGATGTGCTGCTGCCTTTGCAGGCAGGGGTAACATTCCTTTGGAATTTTATGGGGATAAAGGTGTAGATATTAAAAAAGCCCAGGCAGAGCTCTTATCTTCAGCTGCTGTTCACCAATCCTGCATCCAAGGTAAAACACAAAAGTTCTGCTGTGTTTTATTCAGCTAATGCTCATGGAGCCTGGGCTGCAGAGAGCTCTCAGGACAGAACTGGTGGGGCTGAATTGCTTTCCATCACATCTGCTGCCTGCCCAGCAATGCCTCCAGAACCAAATCATCTCCTGTCAGGGCACACTCAGCCGTGGAGGAAACAAAACCAGCCCTTGTGGGATGTGTGCTGTAAAACCACCAGCCTCGCTTGCTTTGCAAAGTTCCAGAAAGTTTTCCTGTGGAGGGTGTGCAGCACAAGTTAAAGCACATTAAATGGTGTGTGGATGTTGACGCTCAGGAGAAAAGCAGCTGTAAAGCTAAAACCCAGGGGGGTGTCTGTGCTCTCCCATGGGAGCGTTCCCACTGGGATTTAATGTGCTGCGACTCCTGCACGGTGACTGCACACCATTAGTGGATTTAACTCAACTTTCCCGAGTGTCCTTATGCTGTTGATGTGACTTTTGGTCCTGCTCTTGCTGCTGCCTGCAGAGCAAAAGCCATGGATTTCCATGGGCAGACCTTACTCTGCAGATCCTGCACCGTGCCGCCCTTACGTGTCAGTCATTTAATTAACCTTTCAAATTGTCTCTTCGGTCCCAGTTAGAAAGGGCAAAGTCCCATGGCCTGTTTTAATATTTAAAATGAGAAACCGATGTTCATCACTGACGCTTCATTTCCTGTAGAATGATGTGCCTCAGAGCCCTTTTATCTGCTGGACCTGATGCGCATGATGATGCCTCGGATACATTAACAAACACTTTTCAGCAGGACTGCTCCTAGTTTGGGCTCATCAGGTTAAAAGAAGATCATCCAGAGTATGATGATGATTCAACATTTATGGATTTTAGCCATTGCAGGCTAAATATATTCTCAGCAGGATATTTGGGGGGTAGGGAGGGACAGCAAAAATGCTCTGCTCTGTTGTATTCCTAATGGGTTTAGTAATGCTCAGTAGAAATTGTATCTTCAGTTTTCATGGTGTAGACGTTTGCAACAGAGTACCCTGTGCTATAAAGGCAATTAATTGTCTGTCTGATGTGCCTCCTGCACATCAAAATCTGCTTTTTAATTATGAGTAGTATGAAGTTGGCTGCACAAAGGATCAATTTTTGATTTCCTAAGATACTTAATGTGTTATGAATAGGAAAAGAAGCCGCAGTCAAATTGAGCATTTTATTCCTGTTTGAAAGTAATTGTCAAAGTTATGAAAATATTTATGTAGAAGCCAGTGTTTTAGTTGTCTGATTACATAAAAAAGTTGTGGACCTATAGAAATTAATGGCAGAGAACGAGGTTTTGCTCCCTTAGGAGATCTAGCAGCTGTAGACATTTTTTCCAATTAATCCAATTGAAAACATGAGACAATGACACATCTCAAAACAGGCATCTAATTTAGGAGTCTGTTGGGGACTGAAGTCCTTTAGATAGTCCAGAAAGTTTCCTGAGGACTCTGACTCATTCCTCAGAATCTGCAGTAGTGAAATGGAAGCTTGGGTTCCTGTCTGTGCCTCCCAACTTCACACCCCTGAGAAAGGGGTGAGCTCTCCCCTGTGTGCCTGAGGCCACCTCTCCAAGCAAAGGATAAATAATAGTGTTTGGCTGATGGTTGGAAAGAAACATTGTTCTAGAGCTTGAAAGCAAAATTTGAAAAAAAAAAATAAAATAAAATTGACATATGACAACATTTTATCAAACTGAAGGTTACATTTTAGTGGGATTTTGCAAGAAATTTGCAAGTGGTACAACTAAGAATTAATTTGCTGTTAGGTTTGGGGGTAGAGCAGCTTCAAAATTATTAATAAACCTAGAGGGGGAAAATGTGATTTTTAAGTGCTTTATGAACTAATTTTGAAGAAGGATTAAATACTTTGTTCTTTTAAGTTTTACTGTTGATATAAATCTGTGGACAATTTGCCAGCATAGAATTAGAAGTTGATCGAGTTAACCTGGAGCAACGTGAGCCAACTGTGGAATAAACTCTGAAAGTACTGAAAAGTGCTCAGCAGCATTCATGGCTATCCAGAAAAGAAAATGTATGTGTTTATCCAATTAAAACTCCAGGAATAAATAAGCACTTTAGACACAATCTAATTATTTAGCTGGAATTTGGCCAGGATTCTAGAAGTTGACAGCCCTTGAGTTAGAGGTATCAACAGGGAATTGATAGTGAGGGTGAGAAGTTGAATTCTGCATCCCTCATGTGGGGTGCTGGGCAGTTCTGACAGTGCCCACCAGAATGAGCTCTGCTCCTTTATCCCTGCCCTTCATTAGTGTGCCCTGAAAAAGCGTGAAACATAATTAAAATAATCCTGAATTATCATTATTTTAAGTGCCGCTAATGGCACTATTGGAGACAATGAGATGAAATAGTATCTAATTTTTCTCATTAATATTGTCCTTTTAATTCCTCTTGCATCAAAGGCTTTTTCTGCATAAAATTGCTCTTGAGGAGGATGAGGCTGCATTAAGAGGTATCACGGAGTTTTGGGTTCTTCATCTTCAGGTCTTTAAGGAGGAAAGATTTATTTTTATTTTTTTTTTTAGCTTCTCTGTGGGCTAGTCTTTGCAATAAAATTTCCTGTTTTTAATAATAGCAGTTATCTATGCTAATAGTACCATGTTTGTAAGTGTTTTTTCTCAGGCTGGTTTTTGCAGTTATAGCTGTCTCCCAAAGAGCAGCTGAGTTACAGAGGGAAAACTGGCAAGATTAATTTTTAATGTGATAACTTTGGCTGGAGTTTTATTCCTCAGCAGTGAACACCTATAAACTCAGGGAATGTGTCTCAGTAACTAAGTTTCAAAATGTCCTTCTTCCCCTCCCTCCAAAAGAGGGGGAATCAGTGTAATTCGAAGGGTTTTTATTTTTGTGCTTTTCTTTTTTCCCCTCCTGCTGCTGGGTGTGGCCAACATGCACAAGTGTGTGGTTTTTGGGTCCACTTTTGGGTCCACTTTGGAATTGCAGAATCAATAGCTGCAGGTGAGTCTGTGTGCTGTGGTCCCCAAACACAGAGCTGTGGTTTCCAAGTGAACTAGCACATCCTTCACAAACATTTTTGTCATCTGATGATGGCTCCAAGTTTGAGCTACAAAACCTAATCTGCATTTTGTTGTCTCCTGCCTACTGCAGCCCTTTGGATCCCTGTGGCTTGGTCATCAAGACAAGCATTTAATTGTTTCCATTGCTCTTCCTGCTGCTGTGTGATACTGGTGGGACTGGGAGGAGCCCTGAACGCATTCCTGGGTATCCAGAGCCCCTGTTTGAGGGCTGTTTGCTCCAGGATCTGAGGTGCCAGTGAGGCTCTGGTGAAGTTGTGCTCACAGTCACTGCCTCAAACACAAAACTGGCTCGCTTGGCAGTCACCTCCCAGAGATGTGAACCAAGTACTGGAATATCTCTGTCTGATATTCTCAAAGCCAGGCTTTTGTGCATCTGTGTGTAATGAGCTGCAGTGGTGGTATAGCAGAGGCTTTATAATGGTTGTCTGGACAGGATGATGCTTATCCATAAAGATAAGTTCCTTTTACCAATTAGGGAAAAAAAAAAAAAGTATTTATTTTGCTGAAGCAGTACCTAAGAGTAATAAGAGTAATGCCATTCTCTCACTTGGTTGCTCAACTGTTAAGGTGATGTTGGGGATATTATTGAATGAGACCAAAGTAAGTACCAAGGGTGAATTAGCTAATTCAGCTTAATAATGAAGCATTTCCTGTTTGGGTGGGAGCAGGATTCTGCTTCTCCTCCAGGGGAAACAACTGAATTACATTTTTATTAAGAGATTAGTCCATGTCACTACTTACATCCTTCTAAATTTTCTGTTGCAGCAGAGGCTGGTTCTCAGCAGACCCAGTTCTGGAGACTCTGCCTGGTCTTTCCAGTCTCCTTGTGGTTCCCTTAATGTTGGGAAATTGGCTGTGGAGTCTCCAACAGTTGCCATAAATACCTGAGTGCCAACCAGGTATTTGTGCCCCAGGCACAGGTGTTTTGGAATGTGCTGCAAATCCTGGCTGTGTCAGAGGGGCACACACCACGGGGATAGTGTCAGGGATAATTCAGGTCCTGACAACAGTAGGGAACCAATTCCTGCAGACCCTGATCGTTTCTCCAAACGGGAGTGTGGTCATTTCTGGACTAAGGGAGTGGCTGCTTTTTCTCCACTCATTATCTCGTTTATTAATGAGCTGCTGCAATTCTGCACTGTCCTTCCTATCCACAGGAGAGGGAAACCACTGTGTTCAATGTCAAACATCTGCCCAACAAACCTGTCCTTCACGAAGGAGATCCCTCCTTCAGCTTCCCTCTGTGTGAATCATCCATCCCAGTGCTGCCTGCTTTGGAAGGACCAAGAAAATGAGCTTTTTCTTGTTCTTCTCTTAAGAAAAATTGTTAAATACTTAAATGCAGGCTATTTTTTTTTATCTTCCTGTGAAATGCCTCAGGGCAAGGTTACAGTAATTGTGTGTTATGCTGCCCTGCTATAGAGAGTCCCATTGTAATTTGGCTGGTTTTTGTAGCATCTCTCTCTGGAGAATCAGCTGGAGCAGCACTTGCAGAGTGTCAGTGTGGTTACAAAGGGGTCTGCTCTGTGTGCACGTTCCTTGGGAGGATGTCTGCCAAGGTGTGGTGCTGAAAAGTGCTGTGGGGTTTGTGACTGACAGGGGTTTTTTTTCCTCCTTTTTTAATTTCTTTTTTTTTTTTTTTTTTTTTAATGGGACACTGAAAAATTAATAGACCTTTAAACAAAGAGGGAAGTTTTTGTAGGTTAGGTAGAACATTGTGGTGTTGTAACTGTGGAGTAGTTTATTGTTCTCTGGAGGAGTAAACAGTGCATGGCACTGATTCCCTGTGATGCTGCAGTTTTTCACTCAGCCCTCCTATCCACATTTTTCTTCCTACCAGCTAATTCTGGTCAACCTGACCCATTTCTGACCAGAAGTCTTTTTCTCATTCAGGAACAAATTAATCAGGCATTACATATAAAATGTCAGTTCTTAACACAGTAGTGAAATTCCCCTGAGCTCATTTTTTACCTTACACAGAAGTGCATTGCTGCTGGAATGGGGCCCCTTTTTAGACCTTCCCTTGTTTTGGTACAGGTAGTCCTCTGGGGACTAAAGATCTTTCAGGACAGACAAAAATCCCACGTGTTTTGGGTTTTTTTTAATGATTGCTAAGCCTTTACTGTTACCAAAGAAGAATTTAAGGAGCTAGAACAAGATTGGTTTTAAAATCTATTTGTTTTCCCTCAAGTCACTGCAGGTTCAGGGAATGGGTTGGTTTGTGCTTTGTTTCCTGGCAGGAGCACGCTTTCAATAAAATCCAGCCCTCTCTGTACGTCCTCATTGTTGGGATTTTGCTCCACAACGTTTCAGACATGAGAGCAGTTAATACGGATTGTTCCTCTTGACCCTGACCACATTTATCCCCAACAATTCATTTCATTCCAGTGGATGATTCCCTTTTGGCTGAGAATGAGGTGCCTGGAAGCTCTGCTTTCCCCCAGTGCTTTTATGACCTATTTCAGATGCCAGAACACCTTTATAGCCGTGTCACACTGTTCTGTCCTTCCTGCCTGTGCTGGGTGCTTTAATGGAAGGACAGCTTGAAAAATGTGGGCTACAGCCCAAAATTTTAGTTTTTTCTCCAGTCAGTAAGGGTTAGTCTCCTTGTGTTCAGCTCTCCTGACCTATTTTACCCCAGCAGCCAGAAGGAGTCTAACTTTCTTGATGTGCATCACCCAATTCCTTGCAGTTGTTAAAACACAGAGGTGGTGCGTTTCAAGATGTACCAGCAGCAATATTGCCTAGAAGCTCCCTCTTAGCAAAAATAAAAAATTCTGTGAACATTGGGGTGCATTAAAAATTTAAAATGCAACTAGTGTTTTCCATATTGTAGGCACATAAAGGTGTAATAGGAGCTTTTGCTTGGGGATTGTGTCTTTGATACGTGTGCGTGTGTCTCGACTCCGAAAGCTTTCCTGTCTCTGCCTGTTAAACTTGGCCGAGCTGCTTTAGAAATCCACCCCACACTGTGATAGCTCCAGCATCTCCAGGGTAATCTGGGATGCTGCATACAAATCCTTGTGCGAGTTTTCAGACTGACAGGCTCGAGCTAGACCAGGCATATCTGTGAGAGGTGTTCAGCACCATTTGTACTGCCACTGGACTGGAAACTCAGCTCAGATGTTTATCGCCGGCGTCTCCAGCCCGAGTCCGCTGTGTTCCACACAGCTTCTTCTCCTGATGGGGTTTTTCTCAATAAAACTTCACGCCCAGCAGCTTCCCTGCTGTCCAAGGATATGTTTGTTTCTTCGCCTCTGAGCCTGCGGTCAAGCTCTGTTGAAGAAGAAAAAGTTTGATTGTGGGCTTGAGTCCTTTTTTATAAAACTGTGAAAACGCAGAAAAATGTTTATCGAGAATTTTTCTACAAAACGCAACAGCTTCTGGCACTTGCTTTTGGCTCTGCTGCACTTTCACCGTTACTTTGCTATCTTGTCTCACTTCTGACAGCCTGAGTTACCTTAGCAGGGAGCTGAGTCTGTGCTGGCCAGGTTGGCCATCCTTCAGGGACTGGTTTAATTTGTAGAACTTCAGAATCCTGGAATGGTTTGGCTTGGAAGGGACCTTAAAAAACATCTAGTTCCAACCCTCCCCCTGCCATTCAGAGAGATCCAAGTCCACTGCCTTTGTTGTGGCTCTCTGTGGTAGGGAGGCACAGATTTCAGAGCTGATGCTTTGCAGAAATGCCAGGAGAAATGGGGTCCATAAAAACTGTGCCTGGTGGCCCTATCCAGCCTGCCCTGCAGTGCAGGGTGCTGAGGAGGAGACAAGGCTGGAACAAGCTGAGGCTGGACAAGATCAAACCAGGCTCCACAGGGAGAGGAGCTTGCTCTGCTGAGATGAGCAGAACAAACCTCTGGGTGCAGACACGGCAGGAGAGAACAGCCAAAGCCAAGCAAAGCGTTAAAATGAATTAAACAGAGAACCATTCTCTGGATTTGCAAGTTTTCAGCTGATCCTGGTCTCAAAGTACATGTTTCCCAGCTCTGCAGAGTGTGTGAGGCTGTTCCCGAGGGACCCCAGGGCTGCTCCTAATGAATTACAGGCCTGCCAGGCCTCCGAATTTGTTTAATTTGTTTTTCTTCTATAATATGAATTAATGAATTTCCTTTGGTTTGATACAGTGGGTGGAATCAATTTTTTTTTCCCAGCAAGCAGAGCACTATTTCATAAATTCTCTAAGAGGATTGAAGTATCAAAGCTCTGGATAAGTCTTGCATTTGAATTTTTGTGACTTCTTCGCAAACGGATCATTATTCATTTTCACCTTTACGGGTGCTGCTTTCTCTATGAAATGCAGAATAACCAGCTGCTAAGTGAGTTTCAAATGGAGCTTTTCATTTTCTTCTGAGGAAATAACACGAGCTGTGGTAGTAATAGATCATCTGTATAGGAGGCAAATCTATTTTTTATGAGCGTGATATTTTGATGGTAAGTGCCAAAATCATATAAAAATAAGAATACATATTGCAGATAATTAGTTCCGAGGGTTTGAGGTTTATTTTATTTTATTGTACTAAACTCTAACTTTTACATGAGCAGAGATGAAGAGCTGCTTGCTGTACGTTGTCTACTGGAGTTTCAGCTAAATGGGTACAAGCTGAGTGTCAAAGTTCGCAGGGTTTAGAAGGATGGTAGATGTAGAACAGAGAAAATCTCAGCCAGATTTTGAAAGCAAATCTCCCAACTCCAGCTGCCTTCAGTCTCAGGCTGGGTTGTGGCTCATCCCTCGTAGCTGGAATGAGAACAGATTTTGGTCAGTATTCATCCCAGCTGTAAAATCGTGTCACTTCAGCTCCTGTCCTGCCCTCCTGGAGGGACAGAGGGGATGCAGCAGCCAGGAGTCCCTGGTAGTGCAGCAGGAAAGGCAGTGAGGGTGTCCCTGGGCAGAGGGGTCTGCCCTGAGTGCAAATCTGTCACGTTCAGAAAAAAAAAGGCTGAAATAACACTTGTTACAACCACAGCAAAACGTGAAATGTTGCTTGGATGTGACAGAGAAAAACACAGTCTAGAGGATGCTATTTTCACGCACGTGCCCCTCTCTAATTTGTTCATTGTAGTGTGTTTTATTTGCCAAATAATGAAAAATATTATTGCAGAAACTGAAAATGAAAATTAAATTTCTGGTAGGATATACTGGAGTAATGAAGAAAAAGAGAATGTAAAAGGGATTCTTCCATGGTAATTAAGAATTATAAAGTCATTACTTAAACTTGCTTTCTGAATTACAGAGAGAATTAAACTGCTTGTTTCCAAGCAGAATCCTTGTAGCATTCCTTCATTAAAATTCTACATTGTCAAAACGGATAAAAATGCATATACAATGACTAATTTTGTTCCAACCTTGCCTCTGCTTTGGGCCTTATCTCTCCTCACAACAAAGCTCACCTTGAAGGGACTGAAGTAATGATATATATTTGCTGAGCTGGAAAAAGAAAGAAAGAAAGAAGCATCTACTTTTTGCAATCTGTGTTCTTTTCCCCTCTAGATACTGAGGAGGAAAAGACCTGTGGCGTACTAAAGCTCTCATGTACCATAAAGTGGTATTATAATGAAAAGTATTACTTTTTATGGCATCCCTACAGTATTAAAGGAAGGCATTTTTTCTATAAATGTTAATCTTTAATCTTTATAAATTGCACTCTGTAAGACTAGAAGGTCTGTAAAGCATTTGTCCCGAAGGCTTAGAAGGATCAAAATAACATTGCAGACTTTCTACTTATTCCTTTTTTTTCCCCTTTTTTTTTTCCCTAAAACTTATAACTATTACCTTGTTTGGAGGAGGAATGGGTGAGAGTGATGTAAGCCATTAGCCCTTCCAGGCAGCCCTTGAGCTGGTTTTCAACTTTATGTACCTTCATAGGCCCAGCTGAGTCACTGGGGTTTAAATCTGTGCTAAAATCCAGTCTGGGACAGGAGGATTAAGGACTGAAAGCCCCACACACACAGAGCTCCTCTCCCAGATCTCTGCCAGCTCCCATCACAAGACACTTTGGGGGTGTGAAATGTCCTCTCTAACTGGAGTTACAGGGAAGCTCTGTAAAGGCCAGAGTGGAAATGAACAGGTTGCACAGATAGTTAAACCTGGTTTATGTATTTCCTGCCTACAAGTTTCTTCCCCCATTCCTCTTCCCAGTGAATTTTGTTATGTTTTATGCTGTGCCACGTTGCACTCAGCCTTTGTTTGCTCCACGTGGTGTTTCTGAGGGTGCTGATCTTCATTGCTGAGACGAGGCTTCCAGAGGTGGAGCTGGCGTTTGAAAATTATTGGATTGGGTTGCACCCTGAATTTGAACCTTAAATGTTGAAGTTTTCCTTTGATATCCGTTTGCCTTGTGTATATGGATTTGTACAAGTCTGGGCTTGGGGCTTGTTTCACCAGCTGGTGAGCAAGGGGTTGATTAAACCTAAATTGAGAGTATTAACAAATCCCTGCTGAAAGTTGTGATAAGCATCAGCAATTTCCAGTTTTGTTGAACTTTTTAAAATTGGTTAGCCATTCTGAAAAATATGCATTAATGGTATATTAATACTTGATATCTGTTTATCAGTGAAACCTTGCTATAATGAAGTATTTATGAGATGTAATTTTAATCTATAATGAAAGTTTGTCCAGTGGAATCTCATCATTTAAAAAGCAAAACTTTTCTAGGAGTTTTAGACTCTGCCTAATGTGTCCTTTAATACCTTTTTTTTGTTGTTTTTCTCTAGGTAAGTGTCTCCATTCTGAAACTGTAGGAAAGTTCTCTGAATTCGGAACAGTCGGATGCCTGCTGAGCAAGTAAAGTTCCTTTGCTTCAGTTTTTGGTAAAGTCTGTCACAGATTTTCAGTCCTTTCTGAATTTTTATGGACATTTTTACCTCTGAATTTTGTCATGTTTAATGGGTGTTGCAGGTTCTTGAAGAGAAGGCAGGTTTGTGTGCAAAACATTTTTAATTTAGATTCAAGTTTGAGGCTAACTACTAAGGGTAAAGACTGAATGGAGTAAAATTAAGAATATCACCTTTTAAATGTTCTTTTTTTTTTTCATCTGTTGTTGGCTAAAGTCCCATTAATTTAAATTGCCTGTTAGTGTGCAGACAGGCTGAAAAAGTCTGGTGCTTGTTCATCTCAACCCATCTTGATGGTGCTGCAGAAATATTGCTGTGTAGGTATCTGTGATTTTATCCTTCATAGTGAAAACCATGGAGGGACGATTAAGGGCTATCATAGGATTTTTCTTGGACACAATTTGGTTTGGAAAGAATTTTATTTTTGTTTTAGTAGTGGGATGGATTGGTTTGCCTGGAGTTCAACCCTCCCAAAAAGCAGCAAGCCAGGAGGGTCTGGGTTAGCAAGTGGAGAAAAGTATCCTGATGCTATTAGATTTTTTTTCCCCTTTTTTAAAGTGGGAATTGCTCCAAATCTGGAAATTCAGTGAACGTTTTTACTGAATCCAGGTTTCAAAGCCTTAAAGAGCTGGTGCTGTGGTTTCACTCCTGAACCCAGATCTCTCTGGTTTCAGAGCAAATCCAGTTGCACTGCGTTGTTTTCTGACTTAATCTGCGGGGCTCAACTACATCTTGTTTGAAGATGGAAATGATGAGGATGTGTGTGGGAGAAGGAAAAAGGTTTTTGTTCTATTTTTTTACGTGAGGTTAGGAGGTAAATGTATCGTTCGACACAGATGTAAATTGTAATTGTGGCTTTACGGTGTCTGTATTAGAATATTGACCTGAATTGATACTACAAATATAATTACATTGATTCTTTCCTGATGGCTATAAACAGTGACATTTCCCTTGATCTCTGAACAGAGTTAGTTATAAAACACATGCTCCACTTTTGTATTCACACATTGCATTCTCATCACTTTTGTCTCCTGCTCCCCAAGGGCTTGATTTAGAAGAAGTGTCTGATTTAATGGAAAAAATGATGAAACAATACAGACAGCAGTTCAGAGCATTTCTAATGTAGAAGATGGTGTTTCTTTTTGATTACGTTCCTCAGACTTCATTGCTTATATTTGAATATTTTGCTTAAGAAAAATCTGATGCCAGGCTATTTTCACTTTTTAAATTATTTTAAACCGTGTATCTGCCTACATTATACATATCTGCCTTCACTGATCTCAGAAATGACTATTGCTGAAGTAAGAGCTATTGCTGTGATCTGATTTAACAAATTGTGCTCCAGACTCCCCATCAGGTTACCAGGCTGGAGAGAGCTCTTATTTGAAAGGACAGAAATGAGGCACAGAACCTGAGATGCTGCAGTTTTTACTAGTGGCAAATACAGATGACTTAAAAATAGGAAAATGCGTTTGGTTTTACAACTTCTAATGCAGTCTGGTGGCTTCATTTCAGATTGTGCAGAGAACCCCTCCAACTTGTGCTTTACTTTCTTTCAGGTAGATATCAAGAAAAAAATGCTCACAGTTACATATTTCAAAGATGGAGATTTCATTCAAAAATACTGCTCTTTTAAAGTAGCTTCTTTTGGCTTTCCTTCTTCTGTGTTGCCAAGTTGTGCTTGTATTTCTGGAAACAGTTCCTGAGCTCTCTCCTAGCATTCTCAGAATCATCATCCTGAGGATATTGTGAAATGAGACCAAGTAATTGTAACTGAGATTGCTCAATGTGCTGTCAGTGCTAAGATTGTAAGTGTGATTGTTCTGGCAGTCTGCTGTGATCAAGCCACCATGTTGTTTATCCTTATTTAGAGAGGAGTTTTGTTGGAATGTTATTTTAGTAGGCTACAAAAGGAATGATTATGATGTCTTATTTAAGGAGACAAATGCTTCTGACTGCTTAAACACAGAACAGTTTTGTTCATCACTCCTGATGCAGTAAGTCAAGAGAATTTTCAGTCTGAACAAGAAAAATACGTGTATTGGCATCATATTAAAACTTTTTTAGCATCTTTCCTCTGCACAGGAAGCAGAGCTAGTAAAGCTGGTGTTTGTGTCAGGTGTGTGTGTAATCCAGTTTATACATAAAGAAGTAAAAAATAATGAAAGGGTTTTTTTCCTCCTGACAAATTCTGGAATAACATTTTGCAGTGTCTCTCATTAGAAGATAGAGTACAGCAGAGCTGTCTTAATTATAATAACGATCTTTCAGATAATGCAGCAGTACATCAGCACTTTACACTGGTTTTGTAATTAGATTTGGTTTTTTTTCAGTTCCTAGTAGAAGCCAAATAAAGGTGGCTAATGCTTTCCAGCACAGCAAAGAAATCCCACCCAATCTTTGCTGCTTAGAAAGTGACAGGTAGTTTTGGGGCAGAGGGTGCTGGTAAGGGACAGGGTCAGGGAAAGGAGAGCCTGGGAAGATGAGGAGCACATAGGGACAGATTTTAGCAAGCTGGCTGGTACATTGTGCTGGAGTTTATTGGTTTTTATCTGTTCCTGTGCATTATTCCAGAGCAGCACCTTGTTCTGTCTGAGCACAGGCTCTCTGAAGCCTTTCACTGCTGCTCATCCAGGGCACAGATCCTGCTCTTATCACCCTGGCTATTCTGTAAGGGGTTGAGCAGCATTTCAGGAATTCTGAGAGCACTTGCAGGGCTGTTCAAAGCAGTGCTTGCCCCTTCCTTGGCATATTTGGGAATGTTCCCCATCCATGGGCAGTGCCTGCGTTTGTGTGGGTCCCTCCTGGGGATGGCTGGAGGCGCTGCCTTGCTGTGGTCCAGCTGCATCCATCCTGTCACCCCTCCCTGGGAATGCTCTGAGTTTCTCACTAGACAAATCCACACCCAGCCCCTAGAAAGCAGTGTTCAGACTGAAGTGGCTCATTTTTGTAGCTCCTGAGATGCCCTGTTGAAGTCACACGGGGAGCACCAGGGCAGGTGGCAGCTGCTGGAGCACAGAAGGGCTTGTAACTACGTTTGTGGTTTAAGAGCTGCATAAATCAGCCAAAACTAAAGCTCCACAGTGCTGGCTGAACCTCAGAGGAGGCAGGAAGTGTGGTGAAATTCATCTGGTGCCTCACCTTGAGAGAAAGAGAAAGCCATGTCTAGGCAGGCCCAGTTCATGTTGGTTTGCGTAGGTTTGGGCAGAGGGGTCAGGGTGGACAGGCTGCTGTGCTTAATTAAACACTTCACTTTTGTCCTCAAAGACTTTGCAGGCACCACCTTGCCTTCGTCTTGTCCCTGCATTTGTCCTGGTTTTGCTCTTTTGAAGCACCAGCTGTGGGAATTACCACTAAGGAGGAAAAAGCAGTTGGACAGTAGAGAGTACATATGAATTCAGTTATAATCCCAAGTTAGGTGAGAAGTCAGCATGTTTCAGTCTAAAGCCCTTAAATCAGAGAAGGAAATGCAGTCTCAGTTTCAGATAGAGCACTGCCTGGGTTCCAGCAGCATTTTCTGCACTGCTACTTTAAATACCTGGGGCAGTTATCACTGGGGGTTTAATATTGCCTATGATATTACTTTACTGTGATTAGCTCAGTGATATATTCCATATATATATAACCTCTGGGCTATTTCTTTGAAATCTATTTCCATTTTACAAGTATACTACTATGACCATACCAAGAGGAAAATTACCAAGTTCAGAAGTCATTGCTGCTGAGTATCTTTAATGGCACATACAGAACTGTGCTGCCACAGTTTGCAAAATGTGCTTTAAACATGCACCTCTCCCTAGCTGAATAGACACTGTCATTTTTTGTGTCGTGAAAAAAATATATTGCCCTTACACTTATGCCAATTAAAAGGGGCTCTTGTATAGGTGATATCTTGAATTAGCTGATCAGAAAGCACCAGGAGCATGCCTGGATGTTTAAAGCATTGCATCTCTATAAATCACGTGTCAAATACACTTTCCAGTGGCACTGGTGTGGGTGAGGTTAGAAATTGATTTATCTGGTGGAAATATTCAGCCCTTTCAGCATTCCCAGAGTATGTTTCTTAGCAAGTCGTTACACACAAAAATACCTGCATTAAAGGATATTAGAAAGGCAGCAAAACAGAGCACGCAAACCTTAAGATATCCTTAAATTGAGATTGTCTGTGCAACCTTTATTTGCATCTTATGTGCATCTGCATTACAATGATGCTTTTATATGGTCTCATGCTATTTCTGCACAGGACCAGTGCTCAGTGCACAGAAAGTAGGATGCTTAGTTAATGAGAGGCTATTCAATATTTTGTTTTCCTTTCATTAATCAATGTGTCCCCTATGCCTTATTTCTGCTTATAATTCAAACCATGTTCTGGAGGCAGAATTATTAATTTCCTTTTGGGCTCCTCTGTAGTGCTCATCATTTTAGTATTTGGCTTGATCATTAGCACCTCAGAGTTTCTTTTTTTGAATTAAAACTCCTTGTGAGGTAAGGGGGAGTTCCAGTTTGCTCCCACCTTGTAGGACTGAATTGACCAACAAGAGATTAAGGTCAAAACTACCCATTAATTTCAGGTGTCCAATCTGAGATGACTTGGACCTGTTTTTTTCAGCTTACTTAGCAATGTACAGCACTTTACACAACCAGATTGTGGCTCCCACTGAGTCCATTTGCAGCTGTGAATATTTAGCCCCTGCACTTAAGATAATGAAATCACAGACAGGAGTGGAAAGATTGCCTTCCTCTGTCCAGGCTGGCACTGGTGAAGGTGAGGAATGACTCCATTCTTAATTAGGTGTGTCCTGGAGACCATTTGATTGGGCTCTGTGATCTTCAACCACCAACTCCCCACCTGTTTCATCCTTTTCAGCCCTGTGAATATCCCTTCCCTTCTCCAGCCTGTGCCCTTCTTGGCAGTCTTGTCCTCCTCACCTCTAACCCCCCTTCTTTACCTGACTTCTTGCCTTGCCCTGACCCATTCCTCCTTCCCTGTCAGTGATCTGTGTTTTCCCCTGGAGCTCTGACCTGTTCTCTATGGAAACCTGAACAGGGAAATACAGATCAGCATTTGCTGATGTTGTGGGATCCAACATCCCAGTTTTCAGAGGGCTGGAGGAAGGGCATCTCTCGTGTTCAAAGCCCCCCCTGTTAAATTCCCAGCTGTTGCTCAAAACTGTGCAGATGCCACATCTCTCTCTTCAAATAAAAGATTGCCAGATTGTTTGAATGCATACAAATGTTTTACTCATGTTGAACCCAGTTGACCTCCTTCAGCTAGGGCTTTCAAGCTGGGGCAGGCACTTGGAAAGACACACCTTGGCCAGCCAGATACTGCATTGGTTAAAAACAGCCAAGAATATGGATTTTACAAAAGAAACATTTAATTCTAGTCAACTTGAAACACATCTGAAAGGCACCACATGCATGAGATATGAAGATTTGCATGATAAGAACATTTTTTTCAATTGTTTATATTGCACAAAAAAAGGTACTCTGATAACCTGACGTTAAGGGTGACAGCAGATAGTACACATTTAGTTTGTATGAAAATTAAATATGATCATTGCCTTTTCTTCCTTGTATCTGTGAAAGAGGCTGTGATGTTTGCTGTCAGAATGACAGTGCTGGTTGGGTTTCTCAAGGATTCTGGCTGATGAAGAGTTGTGTCTCCACCTTGAAATACAGCCTGGCATAAAATGCCAGTTTCCATTTCCCATCCTAATGGAAAACATTCCTGTTTTCTCAATCCTGTCCTGCTTTTATTCAGTAAAAGAGACAGTCACACCTGTAGTAGATTAGAATTGATCATACACAATTCCTGCTCTGCTGTGAACCCTTGTGGCATCATTATTTCATGAACTGCCACATTCCCTGAGATGCGTTATTACTACTTTTTAAAGAACACCTGTAACATCCATTTTTCTTTCGTGTCTGACAATGCAACACTGTGAAGGATGTGAGAGGTAAACGAGGCAGCAACCATTGTGAAAAGGTAATTTTGTTAATTGGTGATTGCTGCAGTGAGAACAGCTCTCTTTGTTTTGCTATAGAAAAACTGTATGTTTTTATCCTGAAAATGGGTTGAAGCAGAATGGATTCCTGAAGTTTATGGCTGGAATTCTTTTTGACTACTTACTAAATATATAAAAATATCCTAATCTGTTGTATACTATATATAAATATGTTATAGCAGTGTATATATATTAAAAATGGCATTTTAAATAAGAAAAAAACCAAAAGGCCTTTCACTGAGCATCTGTAGAGTTTTACATCTCAAGACTCATCTCTCTGTATAGTGAATGTAAGGGGTTTTCCCCTCTTCACTGAGTTCTAGAGAGGCGCTCTTGACGCTGTTTCATAAATGAGATAAAATGAGGACATGCAGTATTTCCATGTTCTCAGAATATCTTCTGTGACTGTGGCTATTCCATGCTACTTGGGGACCTGTTCCACTTTTAACAGTTTCCACAAGTACAGTGGGCAGAAGGTATTAAAAAGAATTACAGACTTTTGCAAAGATTGACAAAATAAAGCTGATGGGATTTTCTCTTTCCTTGAAGACTCAGTTGGGTAATAATACCTCTGTGTGGTGTTCAGAGGTAACATTAATTTTAATCAAGTAGGGATAAGTAAACTTTTCCCTTTCTGTCTGTGATACCAGCAGACCTGAGAAGTGGCAGAAAGACATTTCTCTTGTGTTTAGGGAGGAGGCTTTGCTGGTCCCTGCACGTGCTTGGGGTGGTGGGAGTGCTCTGGAGCCTTGGGACTGAGGGCAAGAAGTTGTGGGAACAGAAAAGGATGGATGAAAATCTGTTCTGGTGGTGTTTTCAGGAAAGGAGGAAAAGAAAGAGGGAATCTCATAGGTACAGAACTCCACATCTGTGTTTATGTGCTGCCTGACCAGCCAGGGTCATGCTGGAGTCTGTGGGGGCTGTGTGCTGAGAAAACCTGTATTTCTCAGTATTTGTGTTCAGCTAGACTTCGTTGGGTTTCTGATCTGTAAATCAAGAGGAGACAGACTGGTGGTTACTGTAAAAATACTGTATTTCCTTCTCATAAAGTGAGCTGTAACTAGAAGGTCTGAAGAAGAAAAGAATTCCATTTTCAATGCCATGATGGTGCATTATCATCATTGCATAAAGTTAAATACCAAATGCACTGGTACAGCAGCAGCAACTGAATATTCAGTTCTTTTAAGCTGAGAGAGTATATTAAATGTAGAGTTAACTTTCAAATATTGCCCTTTAAATCATTATTAGCAGGTGAATGTGTTCATAAATATTATCAAAATACAGGAAATACCCAGTGAAAGATGCTGGAGAATGGCAGTCTCCCAGTGGAACATGAAGTTGGATGCAAAACTTCACTTAAAGGTCTGATTGTGAACAGATGCCAGAGTGCTGTGAATGTTTTTTATTAGCCCTCTGAAGTGGGTGAATTCACCCATGGTGATGAATTTCTGTTTGAAATGAAATTCAAGCAACTCCTGAATAGCAGCCTATATACTTCATCTCCCCTGTACTCACTGGGTTAATTGAGGTGGATCTCACCTGGAAAAAGAAGTCTTCAGAAGGCTCCCCGTGCCAGTGTTCCTAATAGTATTCACAAAGACAGAATCTATCACCTAAGGACATTGATACTACAATAAATTGGAAGGAACTGTTTCCACATCTCTCATGTATATTGTATATAATGAGTCTCTGGGATGTCTCCACGCTGCTGATAAGCAGCCTGCAGCAAAGTAGATACAGCTCGTTTTATCTTGATTTCAGACTGCAGCACTTGACTTCTGGGACTTGGGAACTTAGCAGCAAACCAAATAACGCCCTTCACAGACACTGACTTTCCTGGGCTTCATCTTCAGTCCAAAGTCGGATGGTCCCAGGCTGTTTCCATGCTCAGGGTTTTGCAAGGACACTCGTTCTGGTAGCGGAGACTTTTACGTAGTTGAGTCAGTTCCGTGGACTTGCAGCTGAAAACAAAGTCCAGCTTTAGTGCTCCTGCCTCACTGCAGGTTATGCTCTGAAACTATGCTGACCATTCCCCATTGGGCTTCATTGACCTCTTTTCCTCTCATTTTTTTCCTAAATTATTCCTAAATCATTCCTAAAACCTCCCACCATGCTGCTGTGGCCACTTTGGTCATGTCTATGTGCAGGAGCACTGTGGGGCTCCCTTGTTGGGATTGGTTTTGGTGCACTGGATGTCAGTATTAGGGCTGTAAAAATTAGCTTGAGTCAGTCCAATTTACAGAGCTTGGTCCAAGCAGTCCAGGTCCAATTGCTGTAATAGGCTTCATTTGGGACAGAGCAGAGAGGAATGAGAGGTTTAATACCAGGGTTCACCAAAATGTACATTACTCTGCTGTATTACTGACATTATGACCCAGTTCTGCTATTGTGAGCCTTATAAAAGATAAAATAGGTCATCAGATGGAGATAAATCAATGAAAGTAAAATTGAATGTGTTCATAATAATTTCAAGATTTTTATATGGGCAAAACATTAATTAAATAGACAAAAGTAATTTTCAAAGAGCCTTTTTAATGCAAAGTCTCAGATAAAAGGGCAAGTGGAGAAATATTCTGCCAAGCTTCTAATGGTGTCCTAAAAGTGCTTGTCTGTAGATGCTCAGTTGAACAGGAGGACAAGTGCAAAAGGTCAGGGGACTGCTGGGATCTGGCTCTTGGCTTTGCTCTCAGTTTGGCCCCAAAATATGTGATTTCTCCTTGGCCCTGTCTAACCCAGGTGAGCAGGAGAGCTCCTTATCTCAGCAGCTGCTTGGGGCTTGAGTGCTGGGCTGATTGCAAGTGCAAGTTTAGCATGAAGGAGGAGAATTCTGTAGGACAAAAAAAATGTGTTGGTGGTGATTCTCAGAACTCCAACCTGTGCATGATCCTCAGGACAATTTTCCATGTACTGTTCATAAAGTCATTTGAACATTTGCTTATTAAAGTCCCTAGTGGGCCAAAGGACTGTTCATCCTCAGCTTGGACATTCTGCTTGGACTCCAGCAGCCCTACTGCTGTGGTAAAAGGTAAACAGACTCTTAATCTCCAACAATTCTCTGTGATGTGGTGATATAAAATAGAAAATGTTGTGTACATAACCAGAAACATGAAATTGAGGATTTTCTGATTGCTTAAAATAATGTTTTTTCTGGAGGGAGGAAAGCCAAGATGAGTGGTGTTTAAAAACTGCTTTACAAGTGTTGATTTAAAATTTAAATTAATTCACCTTGGCCACGATTGCATCACTTTGTTTTTTCCTTTCTGCACACATTTGGGCAGTCAACTTTCAATGCTGAAATTCAAAGCCAGGCTGCATTTGTCACAGTGTGAAATCAACTGCATGGGCTGTGGAAGAAGAGAGAAAGCATAACTAATTGAATTTAGACGTTTCACAAAACGGAGGCGGGGGTGGGAAGTGGTTCTTTCCTCAGTGCTCAGGCCCCACTCTTGTAGTAAACACCCGGGGAAGGCAGTGGGAGCCTGTGCAGGCACTCGCTGTGAGAGCTGCTGTCACAGCAGGTTTGGGCTGCTAAAAAGCCAGCAGCTCCCATCCTCAGCCATGTTGGTTCCCTGCACTCCCTGAGTCACAGGTCTGCAGCCTTTGGTTGGTTGTCTCAGCCCTGAACGCTGCGTTTGTGTCATGGCACAGAGTGAAAAATCTCATTTCCAGGGAATGGGGAGAGCTGTTTCCTGCATAGCATGAACCAGAATGTGATGCATTCAGCTGTGCAAGTTGTGTGTGTCAATAAGGCTGAAGAAATAATGACTTTTCAGGAATAATAAGCTAAACACCCTTCACCCCAAGCTGCCACATTTATAATGCCTGCTGTTGTTGTTAGGCATTAAGCTGTTTGTCCCCAGTTAGCGTTTACAGAATATGGGATCTTACTGTTTTCTACATCTTTGTGACTTCTGCTAATAAGAGAATTCTGACAGGGTGCTGGCTATGATGAAAGAGGTCAAACTGTTCTTGGTGTCTAAGCAGAAGGCCCCTTACGTGGCTTTGTGTTTTCATTATAGAGACATTATTAGAGCACAGCTTCAGCTGCAACAGGGTCACACTTTGCAAACCCAAGGTTTTAACATTATGTAGAAGCTGTAGCTCTGGAATCTGCTCAGCAATACTCCTGGAAAGCAGTTCCTGGGTTTGGGAACTGGTTTTGGTGTCAGCTCTCTTCCATATGTGTGTGCAAGGTCATGCACAAACGCAGGAAATAGTATTTACTTCTCTCAGGAAGGTTGAAAAGTGAGTTCAGGCAGAAGGCAAGGATATACTTTATAGTCACAAGGTGTTGTAAGGGAAAGTGCTGCTCTGTCACCTGCTGTTGCAGTCACGAAAGTTTAATTTGATCTTTTTTAGTATCATACCCAGGTGTGTCTGCCTTGCAATGAAGTGGTTAGCATAAATCTGCCCTGTGCATTGGTATTTCATTTTTATTGGCTTTTATTTAACTTGGTAAAAGGTAATCTGTTTTTATCAATTGAATCGCTCTCCTTCCTCCTCCCGGCGGGGGCAAAGCTTCCCTTGGAAATTGTATTTAAGGGGGGAAACAAAAATCAAACAAACAAGAACCCAAAACACTGATATGACTGAAAGCCAGGAGCTCTCTGTGTTTTCCACCCTCGTCCTTGCTGCTGCCTGTAACAGCTCTCTTGGGTTCTGGGTGACTGCTGCTGCTGTGGGCTGCTCCTGTCAGTTCTGGGTAGCAAAGAGGTGACCCCCAGCCTCAATGTGCTGACCTTGGGGCTCCCACCAGCTGGGAGGATGCTCTGGCCATCCCCCACAGCCCATCAGAGCTCCCCATGGTTGGGATGGAGGTGCCTTTGAGCCTGTTTGTTGTGTCTGGGTGTTTCCTTGAGCCTTGCTAAATACACTGCACAGGGCCTGATTCCTGTCCCAGGTGGTGATAAATTGAAGAAGAAATGTCATTTAGAGGGAACTGGCTTTTGGATGATAATCTTTGGGTTTGTCCAGTGCCTTAGCTGAGCTATTATGAACCCTTCAGGAGTGACTGCTACAGCTGATTGATTTTTTTCAGGGCAGCTGAGACGTCTGAAAGGGAGCGAGGAAGATTTGAATTCCAGCAGCGGTTTATTGTGCAGAGGGAAGTAAATATTGATACAGAATGCTTATTTACTGAGCAGGGTTAGTGTCAGCAAAATTAAGGTGTGTACTTTGCTCTTCATTGTACAAAAGAAATAAAGAAATTGATGGAGTTCAGAGTGATGGATGTGGCAGTGTAATTCAACCCTTTCCTGGGTTTCTTTTCTTTACCTCTGTTGAGAGATGTGACTGGGCAGGGATTGGAAGAGATCTCCCTAAAACCTGCTGATTATTTTTTTTTTTCTTGTGGGCCAAATGCCAAGTAGTACCAAGCTGATTCTGTTTCTAGGATGTGCAGCCTGAAGGGATATGGATATAATAATCCTTTCCACCCCTCCTGCACCTGCCAGGAGCTTGAGTGGCATCACCCCTCCAGTGGGCTTCACAAGGGGGAAGAACTGAGAAGGATCCAAGCGAATCAAAGTGCACTGACCTGTCTGAAGTGCTGCCCTGCCTTGGATTTGGTGCTGATGTGGTGTTTTTACTCCAGTCTGGGTCACAGGGAGGGAAATGGGGCAGAGCCCGTGGTACCTGAGGCACATCCCTGCTGGCAGTGGGATCTGCAGCCATCCCACAGCCCCAGAAACAGGAACCCAGCGGCACAGGGGGGATATCAACACCAGGAATGCACAAATGTTCTCCCACCCAGCAACTGCTGCCAGATCAATGCCGTGTGTTAGCAGGACTCTGCTACAAGGGGAGCTTCAGCAGCACTGCAGTGTAGGCACTTCCACTGGGAATTAGCACAGTCATAAATGTAGGAGAGCTTAAAAAAGGAGTAGCAGGGGAAAAGTATTGTATATCTGTTAATTATAAACCATAGATTGTACTCGCAGCAGCGGTGTCGGGAATGAATAGCTCATATTGTCCTATTTCCAGCAGCACTTTAGACTATGAAAACTGATTTTATTTTAAATGGTTCTTTTATTTTCAGCGCTGCTCCGCTCAGTTTGATCAGGGAAGGTTCACCAGCTAGTAATCATGTATAAAACAAAGCTTCTGACTCAGTGCTGGTGGTAGTAACCGTGGTAGTTTTATGATGATAGCCAGTAATTAAGGTCAGGGTTTCATTGTGCTGAGCACAGTGAAAACACATGCAAACAGACTGATAACCTCAAATTGCTTACATTGGGAAGAGCTGAATGGGGCAATCGTCCTTTTAAGAAAAGATAATCTGTGTTGCTCAGATTCTTACTCCATGTAACAAAAAGAATCTCAGTGAGAATTCCATACCAGTGGATGGGGTGGGAAGAACACCGGTGAAGGTGATACTTGCACTAAAAAGGCTTTAATTATATTAAAATAACACACCACTCTCCCCCCTCCAAAAGAAAAATTCTGCCTACAGTCAGAATTTCAAAGACACTTCTTTTTCTACCAACTCAGCCTCCAAAATTGGGCTGGCAATTAATTGTATTTGAACATTTTGAGGCTTAAAGGCTGATATTAAGCATCTGCTCCATTACTATTTAGCTACCCAAACAGCTTCATTGTAGAGCTGAGCACTTTATTAGTGTTTGTTCAGAGTACGTGCAGAGGAGGTTAGATAGCCTAGAAATTTTAAATGCTAATTTGTCATCACAGATTGTTTATCTACTTTTTTTTTATTCATGATAGAAGAGCATTTTATGGAGGCATAAAAAGAGATATTTATCACACATGCCCCTTCTTGGCTGTAGCCCATAATCACTCTAGTAGAGTTGAATATCAAGAGCTGGTTAATTCACAAATTGAGATATTGACAGAATTTTGTACAATTTTTTTTTTAATTTCAGTTACATCTTTAATATGATTTTAAATAGCGCTGTCTTTCAAAATTTCCTAAAAATAATTCCCTACTAAATTGTACAACTCCACTAAGAGAACTACTTTTCTGCAAAATTGAAATTACTTACATGCTTATTTCGGTGACTAACTGCAAAATTATCAAATGATGTGTTTTAATCCAATTACATTCTTACTGGAGTGAAACTTGCCTAACACTTCCCATGTATACAGCCAGGGCTTTGGATTCTGGCATGAAGTCTGTGTTAGGAGCTCAACAGCATTTAAAGGCTTGTCAAGTTATCTGTTAATGCTTTTTTGAAGTCTCAGAATGAGCTCTAAGAAAAAAAAAATACTCTGATGGATTTCATGTTACACTAAAGGAACTTATCAATACCAAAGTGTTACAAAACTATTCTAATACCCTTACCTTTCCCAGTATCTATGTGAAAATACTCATGAGAGAGGTGTGGACAGGGAGAAAAAAATCATTGTATTGGCAAGATTTCATATCTTTAAATAAAGTTTTAGATTAAAGGAAAATTAAAGGGTGAAACACTGATTTTCCAGTCTTGTTTGAGACATGTGCAACTGCCCAGGGTGTATGGTTGCTAAAAATTGTGGGATGCTCTGCGAGGGCGTCTGCTTATAAATCTGTGTGGTCAAAAATCCGCTTCAGAAATGTAGAATCTTATTATGTCACATTATTTTTTAAATTTCTTGATGTATGCATGTGCTTTGTCCTTGTTTTCAGGGCTTTTTCAGGGTTCAAGGCTATTTTAAGGATTCCATTGGTAACTTTGGCAAATTCAAATAAATCATTCATGTGTGTATTTTGCATGGTGTGTGCCAGGTGGTTTTTGGAAAGCTTCAGTAACAGTTGTCCAGCCATACTCAACAATGTGCTTTGCTGACAAAAACATCCTGGTTTTACTCCAAGCTTGTGTCTTGATCTTGCAGTTTTTAGGGTCTTGTGTAGCCTTTTTTTGGTGCAGAAACTTGACATTTGGCCCAAGGTTGGAGAAGGCAGAGGATTGACTCTCTCAAGAAGTTACAACCAAATTTTCTTAGTCTTCGGAAAAAAAAAAAAAAAAAGTGTGTTAACATCATCAGTAGAGATGGGTTAAACCACGGATTCTGTTGTGAACACAAATTCAGGACAGGTCTTGGTTTTTAACTTGGATTTTGCTGTCACTCCTTTGGTGCCAGTGCAGGGCCTTGTGAAACTGTGGTAAGGAAAAGTAACTGAGCAAAAATCCCCAAACCCACCTGTCAAACCCATCTGTGCCCGGTTTAGGGACAAGGATGTTGTGCAGGACAGTGGCAGATGCTTTTCACAAGCCCAGGTGACAATGTCAGTCTCTCTTTCCTCACCCACCACCACAGTAACCCCCCTCTAGAAGGCCCACAGATTTGTCAGGAACGATTTTCCCTTCATGGAGCCCCACTGGCTGTCATCAATCACCTCTGTATTTTCTGTGTGCCTTAGCATAGTTTCCAGTATCTGAAAGAATTATAATGAAGAAGAGCTAATTATGAAACAGGTAATAAAATAGCTTATTCAGGTGATGCTGTTTTATTACCATCTCATTATGATTAAATAATTCCTATTAAGTTCTGGATCAAAGAGAAATTTCTCACAGGAGAGTTTACAGAGTAGTTTAATGGAGTCTATTTATTGTGTAATCCCAGGGTGAGTACTGGCTTTTATACTGTCATATTAATTTATTGTGACAATTCTGTGCAGCGCTCCCCTACGAACACCGGCGAGTGTAAGGGTGAGATTTTTCCTTTCCTCTTTTTTATAATACTGCTGTCCAACAGGCTCTAGAGTGGTTACTTTGCAGAAATATTTTGATCCTGAGCTTCCCTGGCTTTAAACAAACCAAAGTGACAATAGGCTGTCTTAAGGCTGAGATTAACGAAAAATATCTGGGCAGCTTTTTGTGTTATTTGTGCTGATATTTGAAAGGATAGAGGCACAGGTTCTGCCTATCAAGGAGACAGAGAGCATTTGACTTTAAAACTAAATAAGATCCCTACAGAACTTGGCATTCACTTACTTCCTATGCATGATGAGCTCTTGGCACTTTATTTTTCATTTTGTTTGGATGGTTGGTGCGGTGTTGTGTTGGGTTTTGAGTGTGGGGCTTTCAGCTTGTGAGGTTTTAAGCTTGTGAAGGCTTCTTGTAGGCTGCAATGTCAAAATTTTGCTGTTTGACATGTTTAGGCAGCGTGGCTGTCTCTGGCAGTCTGGAGCTGGCACAGCCTGGCAGGGCTGGACGCGAGATGTGGTGGTGATGGCTGCTGAGAAAATGCCATCAACAAAAGTAACGAGCTAGAATGTGAAAAGAGAAGTCACTGCAAAGGCATAACCCAGATTAAGCAGCAATAGGAGCTTGCCTTGGTGTGTTTGTGGCACTCTGACATGCCACATTCTGGGATCTGTTCCCCTTGCCAGGAGCATTATTTACCTGGCAGCTCCATACCTTAGGGTCCCTTGCAGTGCCAGTGTCATCGTGAGTCCACTGCCTGCTGGATTTCACTGCCTGCAACCAAACAAGTTGTGTGGGAGTCTGGAAGGTTCCAAATCACCTTCACAATCAAGGAGCAGCCAACTGACCTTCAGGATTCTCTCATCATAAATGGTGCATTAACCCTCCAGTTCATGGAATAACATAAATGTGAGAACATGTTCCTTTTCACATTTAATATATTAATTTTTGTAGTACATTCTGTAACTTTTTAGTGGTAGAAAAAGGCAGCTGAAAATGAGTGGTGTATATTCCTGTGAGATAAAAGGCAGTTTCAAACGAACCCAAGAATTATGTATGTTGTGTCTCATTTTAAGTCACTGAAATGATTTTGAGGGGAACTGACTCATGATGTTTGAGTACTTCAGGCTGAAACACTGGGCCTGGAACCAACACCATGTGATGGATATGAACCATCTTCAAATGAAGAAGAGCTATTGAAACACTTGGCACAAACATTTCACAGTCATCTTGATTATTGGAAATGTTTGCACACATTTTTAATGCAGAATTTCAAATGTATGTGCAGTTTGCTCTGTTTGGTTCATAAGCTGAGAAACAAATATGTTTTAATGGAAAAAAAAGTTCTAATGTATTTGCCTTGTAGATGAATTTGTTTGGGAATAGATCTTGCCTTGTTGTTTATACTCCTTATTTCTGAAGATCTGGTTTCCCTTATTCCCTGAGGAGGAAAGGAATTATTCATTCATTTCCTTTCATTTTTTCTAATTGAAGATTGCAGCAAGGAGATTGTTTAACTGTACTCAATTTATTTTCAGAACTAATTATTGTCTTTCATCCCCTGTATTACAATTACAGCTTACTGGGTTGGGGCAGAGAGAGGCAGGCAGAGGTTTTCACATGTGAGGAGCAAACCCTCCAACCACATTTGCACACCTATGAGTGCACTTCTTTTGATGTGGCTGCATTAATTAGGACCACAGCTCCAGGAGCCATGTGAGGACACAACGAGCCACAGCATCAGGAGATGCTGATGTGATCCAAAGTCCTGGACTGCTGCTGGACCGGCTCTGCCAGAGCACAGCCAGCTGGAATACAGTCCTGTGCTGCACAGTTAATCCTCTAAAAAGGGCACAGAATTAAAACAGGAGCCGGGCAGAGTTTCCACAATGAAAACGTTTTCAAGCTGCGGTCGTGCTCCAGCTCTCTTTTGAAGATCTGTGCTGCAGTGACACACTGAAAGCTCTGCAGGTCAGCCCATACCAGCACAGCACAATTTAGTCATTGCACAGCTCTCCTGCCTCACCCTGGCACAGCCCCTGTTTGCTATCTGTAAAGGACAAGCCTATGGTGCCCATTTCCCCACTCTTTCCCAAGGGCAGGTCCCCAAGCTGCTGTCAGGATTTAATGAGTCAGATGTGGGAGTGTGGCCGTGCTGCCCTGTCACTGCAACCGCCTGGACAAATTTGGAGCAGTCAGACACAGCTCATCAGCTGCTTCCTGGGCTCATTTCTGGATTAATAACCTGGGTGCTGTGTTATTTGAATTAGTGCTGTGCACTTAGGCCCCAAGACCCACTCTAGCTCCTCCTGTTAGAAGCGCATCACTTGGATTCAAAGTTGGATTGTGGGCTGTGACAGGTTTTGTGTAGATGTTGTTGTAGTTTCCAGGGATGTTATCATGGAGTAAGCCTCTCAAAAGATGTTATTGGGTGGAGATAAAGAAAAAAGTACCTTTCTTTTGTGCATGCCTGTCATACTGTGAGGAAATGCTTGCCGGAGGATCCTTTGGCGAGTGTTTTGCATTCAGTGAAAGGTTTGGAACATGTTGATTAATTAACTGACATAATTTGGATGAAACTTTGCTTCCTCCAAGAATCCTGATCCGTTCTCACCAGGTGCAAGTGCCTGAAAATGCCAGGTGAGAAAGCAGCCTCCCTCTGAATGGAGACACAGGAGACTCGTGGCTTCACTGAATGTTGTGGGCTCTGCTCTGGGTACTGAATAAAATAACTTGTTTAGTCAGAGCTGAGGGCCTCAAAATATAAACATCTTTGCAAATCTCTCTCTTCAGCTTCCTTTGCTGCAGCTCCAGAGCCATAAAAGCATAATTGCACTTGTTTGCCTCTCAAGGGTGCTGAGAGAATAAGTATTTTGTGATAAAGCAGATGGGAGGCTGCATTAGGGCAGCCAGTGGGAGGGGGATACCTGGCACCATAGGGAGGCAGCCTGGAGAGAGCTAAACCTCAAATTGTCAGGAGAAAGGATGAGGATGAAACTCCTGGCAGCTGAGATGAGGAAGACCAAAGAGCCCCCACGACTTGGCAGGAGCTCAGGTTAATACTGGTTGAATAGAGCTGGAAATTGGACGTGGTAACTTCCTTCCCCCAGCATCACTCAGGGAAGCACGATTTTTTAAAGGAGGATTTAGATAAAATTGCTTATTAGTAAAGTGAGGATTATCCAGGATTTTAAAGTTCGTTCTTATCTCTAGTGTTGTTCAAGTGTGCAAACTTGAGGATATTTCAGCCCTTCATCATGGATCTTCAGCTGTAATAAGCCACAGACAGTCTTACTGGACTGAAACCTGCCTGTAGCTTGAGGGCTTTGCAGCTGTGGAAGATTCAGGGTAGAGCAGGAAGAAAAAGGGCTGCAGACTTTGTAGAGAAGAAAGTACAATTACAAGCCAGAGCATCTTTCTTATTGTTCTTTGATTCTTTTCTTCTTTTCTTCTTTTTGGCATGAAATAGATTATTGCCATTTTAAAGTGCATGAGTGAAACGGGCCTTTTTATAATTTGAACATTTTCTTCTCCCTTGAAGTGTCTTTCACTTAAACCATCAAATCATGACAAATTCTCCCCACACCCACTTTTGCCATCATCAGTCACTGAATGTGTGTGACATCAAGAAAGGCCTCATGGCTGTGTGAGCACAGGGAAATCGCTCTGCTGGTGCTGCTTTGCTTTGCAATCCCTGGGAGCTCTGCCCCACGCTGCAGAAAAGGTGGGGTGAAGTGGAGGTGCCCTCGTTCCTTTCCTGAGTGATTTTGTGGCTGCTTGTATCACTTGGAGCTCTGAGTCTGTCAGCACAGAGTTTCTCCTGCCCATCCCTGGAGATGTTGGAGTTGGGCACTGCTGGAAGTCATCCCTAATGGAGCTGGGGTCAGTACCTTTGCTGAAAGGTTTGTGGGACCATGTGGCATTTGTGGTGTCCCAGCAGGAAATTCAGCTGACAATCCCTTTCTGCCTACAAGTTTGGCTGCTTGAATAACATGAATAATTGATTTTCCAAGTTGGCAGACAAACCAAATTCTCTGTTTGGAGTGATGCGCTTTTAAAGGTTTTTTTCCCATCTCTGTTTTCCTCGTATGAAATGGGGTGGGGGGGGAGGCCAAAACCAACAAAACTTGCCAAAAAAAAGTTGTCAGGGTGGGACAAAGAAAAGTTGTGTCAGACAAGCCCTTCCACCAGAGCTCATCCAGGACAGTAATTTCAGACACTTGTGGGAGAAGTGGCGAGATGCTAAATGGGAGGAGCAGAGCTGTGGAAGGATGTGTGCTTGAAGGATCTCTTTGTCCTCTGTGTCACCTACAAGCACAGAGTTCAAAATCTGAAAGTTTATGACTTGCCTTCCCTTCTCCTCATGCAATTCTGGGGCTCAGCTCTCATGTCCTAGGAGATCATCCTGATTTCCACATCCCTGAGGATCAGACGATGCTGGTGGCTTCTCCTGCTGCCACTGCTCTGCTCAGATGAAATATTCAGATACACTCACTCTGGAGTCCAGATGTTATGTTTGAACACATCTCAGTGGGTTGAGCACCTCTCCTGTGAGCTGTTCCACTCTGCCCTGGATACTGAGCCGAGTTCAGACGTGTTTAAGGGGCAAATTTCCCATTTTTTCAGCCCTTTTTTGCGATTGTCCTGGCGCCATGCGCGGGCTCACAGCTCCCGTCTGGCGGGCGAACACAGGAGTTCACAGCTCTCCCTAAAACGATGCACAGAGCGATGTTATTTCAGCCTTGGCAGCAAAGCAAGCTAGAAAGTTAGGACAGGAAATACCAGGGAGAAACAGAGATATGTGTCTTTTTTAAGGCTGCAGCTCCTACTGGCACAGCTGCTGTCGCGGGGAGAGCTGTAAGCGCTCCTCGCTGGCCTTCTTGTGCCTGGAGGGAGGAGTGTGGTGTGCGAGTGTCCTGTGGTGCTCATCCTCCTCACTCACACTGGTGCTGCTCCCTCTGTGGCTCCCTCTGCCTTGGAGAAGAGCAGAGTTGGTGGCAGAGCTGCTGCCGTCTGGGCTGTGCTGCTGGCACCCTTCCACTCAGACAGAGTTTCTGTGTCATCCCGTTCCGCTGCTGAGGGCGCGTCTTGTGGGGCATGGAGAAAAGAAATCTCCATTTTTCAATGTAGAAAAATTGGGGTGAATTTCTCTCTTTCGTGTGGCTTAACCCAAGCAAGTGAATGTTGCACTGCCACTGTCAGCTACTGTTCATCTATGGCTGCTCAATACATGGCGCTTCTAAAATGAGAATTTTTTAGAAGGATGATTTGAATTCTGTCTCTGCTTCCAAGAGTAAGCTTGAATTTTTGTGCTTTTTTTTTACCTTTTAAAGCTAGCACAGACTTTGATTGATTTAAATCCAGTCTGCTTCATTTATGCCAAGAGAAAAAAGGCTGGGTTTTTTGTTATTGTTAATTTTTGGTTTTTTTGTGTATCAGCATTGCCATCCTGTTTCTACTTCCAGCTGATAATATTGATTTTTTTTTTTTAGAAGTTCTTAGTTCATGTTACATGCAAGTGCATTGGCATTCCACTAATGTAATATTAATGGATTATCTGTGGATTAGAAATATTATTTAGATTGTTATTCAAGGAAATGGTAGGTAGTGGAAATAAAGGTCCCGTTGTCTCTGTTGACAGAATTAACAGTGCATCTTTAAAGAACACTACAGCAGGAAAAGAAAGGGAAATGCATAAGCTGAACAGGAAATAAAATAGATATGGAGATAGACAGTCTGCTGATGTCATAGGGACAAAGCTTAGCCTCAACAAAAAAGGGAATTTAAATAATTTTCTGAGTTTATGAACACAATCCAGTTTTGTGGAGGCATCTACATAGAATTTTAGATTGGGTTATTTAATTTTATTTCATTGGTGCTGCTTCTAGTACTCTTACTACTATCAAATCTTGCATTTTACCCTTTATTTCTCTTGTGGCATCCATTCATAAAAACAGGGTATCTACAAAATGCTGTGTTCTTTGATGATGACCTCCAATATTGATGAAGTTAAATGTAAGCCACATGTTCATTTCCTTCTGCTGTGCCTTTGTGTCCTGGACACTGAGCAGATCCTGAAATAGTGATATTCTTCCCCTTTGCCCCAAATGCCAATTTTTCAGCTTTGTCCAGCAGTAACAATGTTACATGGACACATGCCTAAATTTGATGGCATAAAGGCTGGAATTCCTCAAAGCTTAAACTGTACTTAATCATGTTTTTGGCACCATTTCTGCACAACTCCATGCTTTGACACATGTTTTTGTCCCATTAATGCCAGTGGGGTTTAGGCATGTGCTTCAAAATCTTTTGCATGGACATTCAGCTACCCATGAAAGAGTGATTCAGGGCAAAACCAGTGCCTGGTTAAAAAGCAGGAACAAATGGGAAAACCCATGAGTCCTTACAGGCTTATCATCACCAAGATTAGAGTGAATCTCGCTGTCTTTCTCCCTGTAACAGTTATTTAGCTGGTTTATAAATTGGGAGCATGTTGTAATTTAGCAGGGAAGGTGCTGACCATCAGCAGACACTCGAATTAGGAGCAGATGTTGCCGTGCTGATGGGAGAGTTTGCCTTTGGTCCTGCCTGTCAGCACTGGAAATGAGGGGCCTCTCTCGAGGCAGAACCCACCAACAAAATGCAAGTGCTGCCCAGTGAAGATTGCCAGCCTGCACAGCAGTGTCCAGCAGCAGAACTTTGCTGAACATTCAAAATAGGAAACAATAAATAAAACATACCCTCGGTGAGGGGGGTCCCATAGCTTTCATATTCCTTGGAGGTAACAGTTGCTATGGAAACTCCTCATTTACTTCCATTTTTTTTTTATCCATATATTGATAATTATATTAAGCAGCATATAAAGGCTGCTGGCTGTTGCAGAGCTCTGCTGCTGTAAATTCTGCACTTTTCCATTTGAAAATCTGCCCCTTCACATTTGTGGCTTAGTGCTGTCCCCTCATCAGGGTGGACTGGCTGGTCCTGTAGCCCAGAGCAATCATGGCTGTACAAGAATTGTGTGTCTGGGGTTGTGCTCAAGCAGCCCTTCCCAAAGGCTGCTTGTTTCTCTTCTGTGCTCACTCCAGGACCAAGAGTTGCTTTTGGAGGTGTTCTTGGAGCTGTGCCCTCCATAGCCCTGCTTTCTGCCTTCCCATCTGCTGGGCTGGTGAATCCTACACAGCCTCACTGGGAATCAGAGCTGGGAGGAGAACATGAAGCTTAAACAGGAATGTAAGACAGGTGGAGCTGCCTGGCAGATGTGTAAACTGAGTGTACGTTCCTACATCTGCATCCCCAGATTTGCTGAGTGTTACATCCTTGTGCTTGCTTCTTCTGGGGCCATCCCATGGGAATACACGAAAGAAAAATTCTGCCCTGGGTCTCTAAAGACACAAACCTTTTCCCAGTTTTGGGGCTGCATTGGTGGCAGGGGTTTTATCTCCCATGAGAGCCGTTTGATCTTGGTAAATATTCTGTGCATTGACTTAGACCATGCTTTACAGTTGTCTCTCCCTCCTGTGTGGGTGCAAGTACCCGTTACCACAACATGATGGGGTGTAAAATTGTTGTATATATTCTCAGCTCCATGGCCAAGTCAGCAACCTTAATTGCTTTGGCAGTGTTCCAGCAGCACTGGGATTGAATGGCTCTGGCGTTATCACACCGACTTGCAGTTGCATGAAGTCGTAATCAAACAGGATATTCAGTTTAAAGCTTTTTGCCAATCTCTTGAAAACCATTTTGTCTCTGTGCATCACCTGCCACAAATAACTTCTCTTCCAAAAGGAAGAGTGGGAGTGTAGGAAGGGGATTTGGCCATTCTGCTTGCACAAAATAACTTGTTAATTGTGAGTACCTGAATACCTTTACACTTGGAAAAGTTGTGGTTTCAAACTGAAAGCCTGGCAAGGGGAGTATAAAAAGGGTGTGTGTGTGTGAATTTTCACCTGCTCATCAGATGCAGCAAATTACAAAGAGGACTATTTAAAAGCTGTTTGGTTTGTGGATTTTTTAGTATCAAGCTGACAAATATAAAAGTGGATGTTTTGGGTTGTAAAGTTTCTAGTGGTGAGTTTTAATAGGGAAGATGATGCTAATTTCATCTGTTTGGGGTTCTTTTTTTACTTTCTCAGCCATGATACATTACCCTTGTGACAGTGTAAACACAGCAGTATTCTCTTTAATTTTAGTGATAAAAATAAATTGTAAAACATTTGTGATTTGTTGCTGCTGAGAAAGACAGCTGGGATATTGTAGTGAATGGCCTACTTACAGCTCTATGGCAGAACAATACTAGACTGAAATAATTTCTTAAACATTGTGTCACTACACATAATCTTGGAAGTGTAAATCGGCCTTTTGTAATGTTTATTTCAGCTGAACTACAGAAATGATATTTTCTTTAACCTTAATCCTGTTCCATTAGAGACACAAACACAAGCCCATTTATTGTAGCATGCAGGGCTAATTTTTTACAACTGCTTGAATTATGCTAAGTGGTCCTGTGCAGTCTGAGGAACAGCAGCAGAGGTCCTGACCTTGCTTCTTTCCACGGTCAGAAAAGTTGAAATTAAAATATCAAGAGCAACAATTTCTGCAGCAAAATTATAAAAGTTAATAGAGTTGAATCTACTTTTGCATTCATGTTCCCGTTAAGTCAGCTCTATTCACATTATATTTCTGAAACACATGAAAAAAATAAAGCCACTACTTTTTTGCTATCTTTGATGTAACAGATAAAAGAAAACAGAAAAGCTTTAAATTGAATTTACTTAGTGCATATTTAATTTGCATTTAATGCAGCAGGTATTGTATGTTAATCAAACTGAAGATTACTATTAAAATATGCATTTAAGAATTAGCTGCTGTGTGTTCATGGCAGTTGTTGCTCAATGTGCTTAGAGAACCTTTATCTACAGGCTGGGGGACGAATCCTGTGCTGGTTTCTATCCCAGCCAAGTTTGATTTAGTAACAGCCTGGTTGAATTTGCTCCTTTGCCATAGTTGAGCAGAGTTTATTTTAATTAAAATTAGTGGATGGCCCACAGGCTGGTACTTCTCAAAGCGGGCGTGGGCATGAAGGGGCTTTAGTATTTTATTTGTTTGGGCTGTGGGAATGCCTGTGTCCTCTGGAGTCCTTGCCCAGGGCATTGAGGTGCCCTGAGCTGGGAACAGCTCAGGCTGAGCCCCTCCTGCCTGATCACCCATGGGAATGAGCTCAGCAGCACTTGAGAGCATCCCAAAGCATGGTCTGTTTGTTTTATTAGTGTTAGCAGTGCTGACAGAACACAGGGAGTGGCTGCTAAGACTCCTCTCCATCCTGTGTAGGCTTACTGTGTGACCAGATGAAAAAACAAGATGTAAAGTTGTCAGCCTTGAGTGAAGGACAGTAAATTTTGGATCATGGATAACAAATATTATCTTTTTGCCTCATGCAATTGGGCTGAAATAATTCTGGGCTGAAATAATTCTGGGCTGAAATAATTCTGGGCTGTAACACATCAGGCTGCCACTGATAGCTGGAGCAGGATATTCCTAGAAAAACATGTTTTAAGAAGACTTGGTAATCTGATAATATGTATTTTTAAGGATTTTTTGCGAGAAGGGGAAATTGCACTTGTCACCATCTTGATCAATACTTTCAACAAGTCATAATAAATGCTACTTACTGCTGCTTAGGAGAGCACAATTAGTATTCAGTAAACCAATATTAAAATGTATGCTATGCTTTAAACCGTTTGAGTGTATTAGCATTTAAATACCCTATTGTGTATTTGCTATTTCTTCTCTTCTTATAAAACTGTATTCTCCAGAGTTCAAAATGATTAATTTCCTTTAGAATATGTACAATGCAAGGATTTAACAATTCCTTGTATTTAATAATTGCTCAGTAGCCGGGCTTATTATTTCACATAAGCACTTGGGTACAGAGTCATCCAATATTAGGTCAATCATGCTAATAGGGAAATCTGCATAATGCATTCCCTGTGCTCTGGGCCCAGGCTGGGTGCACCACACAGGCACCGTGAGGATCCCTCTCACATGTCAGCCTTCATTTTCTGCCTACCAGAACAACTGACAGCTGCATCAGGGCCTTGACATGTCTTCAGAGAGTTTTGCCCTCCTTGGCATTTGCAGACAATTGTACATCTCTGTCTGACAAACAAAACCTTTCTTATTTTATTTTTCCTTTTTTTCCCCCTCCAGACTGACTCCCCCTCCACCTGCTCTTGCTTACAAGCAGCGATGTCCTCCCATGCCCAAACACCAACATGATTTTAACTCTGGCTCCACATTTAGCCCCTGCAATGTGATGAAGGGTTTTCCCTCCACCATAATACTGTAAAAAATTATGGGAAGTCCTGTATAACTCCTGGAAATTATATTCCCTCTTTGTCTACCCCCCATATAATCTCACCTTTTTTTCCTCCTGCAACTGTGAATAAGTTATTAAATACATGGCAGCTGAGCTGGTAAAGTGATTTACATCCTGCTTGCAGGTCTAGCCTTGAATATGATTAGTGTGCCTGTCTGAAAGATGGAACTGAAAAGGAAAGTTCTTCGAAAAAATGTGGTGAGGCAACTTTTTTGTTAGCAGAGGGTGTTGAGAAAATCTGGTAATAAAAGTTAACGTTGGGTTTGGCTGGCTTGAGGGCAGATTATTGTACCTACAGGCTATTTTAGGAAGCAGCTTTCTCATCTCCATATTTCCATGAGATGGAGACGAAGCAGTTGGAGCTACCCTGGCCATGGGGACCAAGCATCTCTTGGTGCTGAAGGGAGGGAACAGGAGCCAGGCAGAGGTCAGCAGTGCTGGCATTTTATCCTGACCAATCTGTCTGTTCACGTGAAGAATTAACCAAAACAGCCTCTTTTTTCTTGCAGGCTTTGCTCTGCTTGAAGTTTGGAGATGGGGATGTTTCCTCCTTGCTGCTATTTCTGGGAGTGGGAAGGAGACTTGTTCCCAGACTTCAAGAAAAGTGATTGGGTTTTTTTAGCTAGATACAATTAGTAATTTTTAAGAACAGTTTCCAAGCTCAGCAGTTTTTAAAATACACTAAAATCCATCTTTTCTTTGATCCAGACATAATAGCAGTTGAAAATAGAGTTGAGGATGGGATTTAGAAGGAATGGTTTGGCTTAATAAAACCACAAATGTATGAAGGTCTCCTACCTGGCTTTTTTTAAAGGATGCTATGTGTGAATCAGGTGCTTCTGCCATGTACCATGTGTGCCATGACCCAGGTTGGGCTCTCTTCCATGTGTGCCCTTGAATCCTTCACCCCTTCTGCCAGAGGGAGAGCACACTGGGGGAGACATCAGCACTCCCCTTCTTGCAGACTTTTTTTTTGCCCTGGTATCTGCAAAGGCGCCCAGGCATAAATGATTTTGTATTAATGTTCTCCTGAGTGATTGAATAATGAACCTGTGTCTCTGCACCTTTTTAAGGCGGCCTCATTCCTGGGCAGTTTGGTGGAAAACAGGACTCTGCCCCACCCTCACAGGTACAGAGCTGTCCAGAAGGGACATCAGAGAATGTGGGCCTCAAAACACCCTGGTGAACACCAGCAGTATCGAGGGTTGTAAATGAGTATGGAAACGCTCATCAAATCTCCTGCCCTGCTACAGGATATTCGCTGCTCCTGCGCGTCCGTGTGTCAGGGATATGAGACTCCCTGCTCAGATAAGCCTCTGAATTTGACTTTGTGGACTGAAAACGTAGCTAAAAACCACCCACAGCCTTGCAGTAATATTTTGTTTTTCATCAATTCAGGCTTCCCAGCCCATGTCAGTGCGTGCTGCTCAGATGGGCAGGGCTGCTCTCTGCTGCAGGAGCTGTATTGATAAGTGCTTCAAGAAGCACCGTGCATCCTTCTTTATCAAGGGGATTGCATCTCCCGTAGGGGCAGGAACAATAGGAATTGGACTGATATTTGATTTGAATGAGAGGGATTTCTTAGATCCCTTAGCCTAGCTGGGAGATGAGAGATAAGCCTTACAGAAGAATCACACACGGTCTCTGAAATACCCAACAAAACTCCCGGCCCTCTTCCTGTAGGCTACTTAGCTGAGAAACTCAGCCCTGCATCTTGTGTAGATAAAATTGCTGTCAAATCCTTCTGAACTCTCTCTGCTTTCTGAAAACATGTCACCGAGGTGGAGATTTAAATCCAGCTTTCAAACTTCAGCAGGACTGGTAAAAACACATTTTTTAATACATTAATTGGTGAATTACAATTAATTTCCTGTAGAAGTGCATATTATGTTCTCAATGATGCCACGTGAAACATCACAATTAGTATTGTTACGGTGAATTCTGAATTAATTATTAATGCCTTGGTGCCTACTTTAGTGTGTCTGCTTGGGTCATTTGCATCTCTGGCAGGAAGTTGGGGGTCTAGTCCTGCCACTTTAGCTTTATTTTCTTTCACTTTTCCTTTACTTTTACAGTGATTGTAACAACTGTTGGTTGGGGATCTGCTGGAATTGTGTTTAACATTGTCCTTTAGGAAAGGGAAGGTGCCTGTTTGTGGTAATGGACTTTTTAATGGCAGTGAGACACCAGGACACTGCCTGTTTTCCATGGTTTATCTGAATTGTTAAGATAGACCATTGATGGAGGCAAGAAATTACTATTATAAATACAATACTTTGTATTGATGATGATCTTTTGTAATACTTCACACTGTTGTAAAATCCCAGTATCTGATGAGTTTTATACCTGACATTGTCAGTTCTGGTGATTTTTTGAAGATATTTTGGAGGTAGTAAACTGAAAAAAGTAAAATTTTTATTTGACTATTAAGGACATAGAGATGAAAAATGCAAAAAATATTCACCCTGATAATTATCAAGTAACAAACGTTGAGTTTGATGTCAGGACAGAAATCCATCTTTCTGCCAAAAGACTGGAACTAGCCATGGCTTTTCTGTTTTGCTGCAGCAGCAAGCAGATTCATCAACTTAAAAATCAAGCTCCTGTACAGAGTTAGTTCTCAGTGTTCTTAAACTCCGAGTCTTGAGACTCAAAGTCCTCATTACTGTTCTGGTCTTTGGTACCAACATCAGCATATAAGACAAGGCTAATATATTTTAATTATGTATTGCTCTTCATGATAATGTTCTCTGTTCTCCTGTGGTCAAACGTGGCACAAAGCAGGAAAATCACATTGTGTGATGTGCTCATGCACTGTTAACCCTGAGCAGGCTCTCTAATTGCAGGCAGTAATTAGTACCAAGTTTTTATAGATCTGCTGAGTGTATCTGTGGGTATGTGAAAAGGAGAATATAATGTTGACCAAGTATGCATCAGTCTTAAAGAGAATATTAATCTTAAATCAGGCATTATAGTTCACCACATTGCCTGTTAGGATTGCCAGCTGCAACAATTAGTTTGGGCTTCAGGTGAATTAATGTTCCATATTTAATGGACAAAAAACCAAACAGGCAAACCAGAACAAATTCCCAGATTTGGTTATTTCCATCTACTTTCTGTCTGGCCCTCAGGAGGTGACCCTGCTATGGATATTAATCCCTGGCTTTGAGATTGCAGCTCCTAATGGGGGAGACAGTTCCATGCTCTCAACAGATGGCAAATGTTTTCATCTACTTTTTTTTTTTTTGCTTAAGTAGGTTTTAGCCGTAACAGTTTTTTATGTTATTTCTACCAAATTTTCTTGGATGCATATACTGTGTTTTTATTTCCTTTTGGTTCTTACTTGGCTGTAAAATTAATCTTAAATAATATGGGTTATGCTTGTTTTAATTTTCCACTATAATTTTAACACAGCAGCTTAAAATATATTTATGATGCAATCCAGTGTTAGAAAATGAGCTGTAATGTACATTATGGTTGGTTTCCTACAATGTAAAAATATCTTTGCAGTTGCATTCTGAAGGAATAACTGTCCTTAGGGGCTAAAAAGCACACACAGTTTACTTTGTTTCTTAAAGTTAATCATCAGAGCTCAAATATAAACTTAAAAAGCATTAAACACTGAGATAAAATGTAAGGAGTATTTTGTGGTTTAAAGCCATGAAAGATAATGCAGAACATTTTACGGGGGAGAAAACTTTGTATTTCCTTGTGTGGAAATAAACCCTGAAAAATGCTGGTCAAGCTCTTGTGTTGGCCCCAGGTAAAAGTGCTGTGGCAGAGCAGCAGCAGAGGTGCAGTGAGTGGCACCATTTGGGCTGAGCATCCCTCATTTTTATCCAAGTCACTGCTTACTTTTCCAGTTCTTTCTCCTATGTCTTATCCTCAGTTTGTGGAGAATGTAAACTTCACTGTTATGGCTTTTAAATTCAATTTTATTAATTTAAAGTGTATTTTGCAAATAGAGAGGAAGCAGCAGAAACATGGAACAACCAGAGCAGGGATTTCACTTCGATGTTTTTACCCCGTGTGTGCGTTTCCAGGGCTGTTGGTAGAAATCCGCCCATGCAGCACTTCCAGTGTTGGGCCTCCTCCTCTGACTTGTTTCCTGCATGATTTGTGACTCATTCCTTGGTGTGAATAATTTGAATTCTGCTTCTTGCCTAGAGAATTTGAGTCATGTGCCTTCAGAATGAGCTCAATTCTTCAGTGGGGAAATATCAGCTGAAAGAAATGGCCTTTTGGTCAAGACCTGCAACATCTGTGTCACAAAATACTTTATTCTTGGAAAGTTCTGCACAGATCAGCTGTAACAAGAGTGAAATGGGATACACAGGTTGGCTAAAGTATATTTAAAATAGCATATGAGGAAAGGAAGGGAGTCATCTTTCTCACTAGATGAGCCCAGCAAGCAGGAGGGCATTGTTAGTGTGGTGAAAGGGATATTTCCCATTATTAACTACATTTGTATGACATGAAATGTCTGCGACTAAAAGCAATTTATATGTAACTTAAGGAATAATCGATATTGATTGGGAATGAAGAATGCTATGATCTTGTTTCTGAAAGATTCATGCAACTTGCAATTTTATGAAAACTTGATTCTATTACACCTTCCCTGCAGCAACAGACCATAAAGATTGATTATACATTAAAAGCAATATTTGGGTGAAAAAATATGCTAGGCAGATTTTCAACTATCTTTTCTCTAGCTGCTTTTGCTTTCTCGTCTCAGATGTACAAAAATGAATTTCCAAGAGGGGCCACAAGCTTAGACACTGGTAGTATAATAATCCCTAACACTTAGCATTTTACATCTTTGCAGCACTACACAAAAGAATGAATTCATTCTTAAAACACCTTTGAAAGAAGAACTCTTTGAATATTGCATGTGGCATTAATGAACAATCATATTTGTAACTTATTTTTCATTTTCCAGGAATACTTCTTCAAACAAGTTCTTGCTTACAAGGTGGCTCATGAATAAGAAAAACATTTGTAAATACTCAAGCAGAATACTCTGTATGCTCAAGAGTTTGCATCAGTAGAATTTGATAGCTTTGAAATCTCTTTTGGCGATTAGGGAACAAAAGCAAATCCTGTTTCAAAAGGCTACTAGCACACAGCTCAAGGTGTAAATGATAGATACTCAAAGTAGTAATTGTGGCAAGTAGACTATCATGGGACCTTTGGCTGGTATATACTAGTGCAGACACAGACAGACTTTTTTTTATTTGCTGTAACTTGTGCTTTAGAACCTACATTTTTATTAACTTCACTAAAAACCTTCCCCTAACACACAAATAAGGATGTGGTTTGGCTTGAAAAACTCACCTTTAGAGTGGAAAAGAGAAATGTATAATGATTCATGTTTCATTTCTGCAGCCAGCTAGGGGTGAAACTTCTGGGAAAGGGAAACTGTGTCTTGCAGGTTTGGGGGTTCATGTTCAGCATGAACTGAACCATCAGTGCTGCTTGAGTTGAGTGCAGAGCAACCACAGCAAGGGCAGGAGGCACAGGGATGTTACAAAAAGCTGCAGAATTTGGAGCGTGGCTTTGCTCCACCCAGTCTGTAGTTAGTGGTGCTGGTAGGAAGGCCCTGCTTGGGGCTTCTCCCACAAACCAAAGTCACTGCTTAGGACCGTCTGATGAGGCAAAGAGAAATAATTCCTGTAATAACCCGGTGGCTCTGAACAAGCAGCCCAGCCCTGCTTCAATTAGCACACAGCAACAGGGCTTTCATTTCTCACCCTTTGAGTGCACACACCTTCTTTTAGTGCCTTGGTGTGTTTGTCCAGGAAGGTTTTTGATGTCTCCTTTCTTTGTGTCTTCCCAATCAGTTTCAAATTCTCCATGTCTGGCACTTGGTGGGAGCTACCTGTGCAGTAGCAGTGAGCAGACATACCATCCAAAATCCATCCAGCCTTCTCCAGTCAGTTTATTACAGGAAAACTCCTGCTTGGGAACTTCTGTGTTAAACAATTAATTTGAACATGCATGGTAGGGCTGTTTCTTCCTCTGAGGTGCTTCTGTACATATTTATTATGGGGAAAACTGCACAGAAATATGGCAGCTTCACTGCACAGCAGTCCCCTGGCTGGAGCTGGGGTTTGGGTTATTTGTTGTTGCCGCTGAAGTAGTGCAAGTTTCTGGGTAATTATTGGGACAAAACATGACATTAGCTATTGCCACATAATGTGACAGCTGGTCTGGGTCACCTGTACCAACAGTGAGTGGGTGGGAACAGAAGTGGTGTGCAGGAGGCGTTGCCCATGTGTTGAGGAGGATGAGGGTTATTTAATAACTGACGCAAGAAGAAGTGAGAGCCTCGAGTAAATGTGGAAGGTTTCCAGTTTCGCCAAGATTGCAGGGAACAAGACATTTGTACAAAGCCTAAATTGAGAATGTACTTGGGAATTGAGCTTGTTCTCAAGTCTTCAAACCACGTGTGTGCCGCTCCTGCTAGTGCCGCCTGTTGTCTCATAAAGTTCATTGGTATTTTTCCAGAGAAATCCTGCTGACCACTTGCTGTAGATTGCACTGTGCTATTGCTTGAAGCCGGTGTTCAATACTTGAAAACATTTGAAGTCCTTAATGTAGTTAGAGGTGTTTGTTTGCAGCAGACAAGGATTTTGCAGCGAACATCAGGGAAGGTTTTTATCAGGAGATGCTGTTTGGCTGGTTCAGGACTTCGAGGCAACAAGTGTTATCACAGACTCAGAATTTAAACCAACCACTGCTGCAGTAATAGATTAGATTATAATATTAAAATGTAGCTTCTCTGTGATATATAACAGCCTTTTTTCCCCCTGTTTTTGGGAGCATACCTGAATATTTTTACCCGATAGAGATGCTGAAGGGTATGCATGCTTAGGTGATAAGGGGATGGGGTTCAGAACCCAAACCTCAGAGATCCATTATCCACACAGAAACTGCACTGCAGAGACAGGAGCTATGTTGCCATCATGGCAATTCCAAACTGATTTCCAGCTGTGACCATAAAAAAGATCTCAAGGCAGGTTAGATGTAACTTCTGTTATTTTTTGGTTTTTAATGCGCTTCTCTGATATAACTTCCCAATTTTCGAAGTTCATTGCATTAAATTCCTCAAGAGTCTTATCTTTTACATTCAAATGATGTATTGGCTTGGAAATAAATGCATGAATGTCAAAACAAATCAATGAAATAAAAGAATAATAGGAATAAATCAGGCAAACATCACTATAAATGGGAAACAATGAAACCATGGTCATTCCAATTTGACATCCATAAATTCATAGTGAGGCTGTGTGTATGTTAAGTTAATCGTGCGTGTAAGTGTTTGTAGGGTTGAGATTTGACTTAATTCTGTCACAGAAGTGCGTAATTAAATGCATATAAAAATTAAATCACATGTGAGAAAATAGATTAAAATTGAATCAAGTAAGCAAGACTTAAAACTGTCCCCAAACTAATATCGTTGTGTAATTTGAGAACAGTTTGGAACCTATTTTTGTATGTGTAGTACTGTATCTAAGCAACATTCTTTATAGGATGCTGTAATCGGGGACAATAAGATTGTTTGCTTCAGAAGTGTAAAATGGTTTTATGTTTTCCTTTATTTTTCAACTCCCTGAATCAAGGTGACTGCTGACAGTCGCTTGCTGTTATGGTGCAGATGGTTTTGAAGACACTAAAACAGGGGTCAGGAGACTGTGGTTCTTACTCTGTTAGTGACTTTCCGGGTTACCTTCAGCAACTTACTTGCATCTATTTTTTTCCCCCCCTCTCTTCTCCTCTGCTCTGTATAGACACAGGTTTGGAGGGCATGGCTCCCTGTGGTTGGTTTGTATGGTATGTACTCTATGTTTGGCTCTTGTCCTTAGAATAGTTCTTGCTGTACTGCAGTAGTATCAGAAATGGTGTTCAAAATTCCTCTAGTGCCAGAGCAAAGCTCAGTTGTGTTCCTTCATCACCTTTCCCAGGGAAAAGTGATTTTGCCCTAGGATCTTACAGCATAACATTATCCTTGTCTTCCTCCTGTGGCAGCAAAACTCTACTGAAACTGGGAAAACAACAGGTCAAAAACAATACACACACAGTGCTTGGCAAGGATTGGTCCTTATGTTTTAGTAAAAATAAGCACCATTTAGAGAGTCCACAACTGTAAAGCTGGGGCTCGTTTCTGGCTTAAATGTGTGTGAATTTCATGATAATCAAGTCAATGCCAAAACTTACCTTTGAACCACATCAGGAGGGAGAAAATAGATGCTGTGCATAGCAGTAGTCCTAGAAGCCTGGCCCTGAAATACCAGTTTGTGTTCTACAGCCCCATCAGCTTTTGGATGTTTTTAACCTTTCCGTTCTCTTTTCCCTTTGTTTGGGGAGGGGGGAGTAAAAATAAACCTATGAAAAGAGGTGGCTGTTGTCATGCTGATCTGAGGTTTGAAAAATGTGAGTTGTGGGGATTGGGCAGAGGCAGGATGGTCTGGGTTTTAATCATTCTCTCCCACCACCTCTGTGTGCCCTCCATTTCCTGCGGAAGTCTGTGCCGAGCGACCCGAAGGCAAAAGTGATATTGTAACACCAGGCAGTGAAGTCACAGGGATATAAATGATATATCAGGTGAGCACTGGCTGTACTGCAGCGAGACCTGGACATGTCCAGTAGCATTGCTGAGCGTGTCACCTGTCTGTAGTGGTCAGCAAACCGCTGTTCCCAGGGTGACTGCAGTAGGCAGCCCCTGGATGAGGATTTTTGGCAGCCCACTGACCCCCAGCTCCAGAACTAATCTCTGATCAGGAACCATCTGCTCAGCGCAGCCCAAGCGAGTAAGCACTTTTTTAACTGTCAGGGATGACCTGGAGAAACTCAAGGGGGAAATAAAACCATCAGCCACTGATTGGAATACTGATAGCCATCATTTGGAGTGGTGCTGCAGGAAACCAAATTATGCCTGTGCTCCCTGCCTCGCTGCTCAGCAATATTGTCAATTTGAAGTTAAATCTTCTTGATCAATCCAGGCTCAATTTTGCCACCTTTTGTTGTATTGAATTATGTTTCCTAATGGGAACAGTCTCCTGTAATCCAGTGGCATGCATCACTCGGTAAGAAAGTGCAGTTACGGGATGTGGTGTTTTAAAAACGGTTTGTGTGTTTTCTTGCCTGACTTGGAGACAGCTCTGAGTTATTCTGCACGTCTGGAGTTACTTCTTTGGAGTGCAAGGAGTGCTGGTAGTCGCACCTGTGCAGCACAGGGAGAGGAAGCTGAGTCCCTTCCATTGTATATGGAAGAGAGAATGAGATTTTACTTGAATTTGCCATGGATGTAAAGCACAGGGGCTTCTGCAGTTGCGCTTCTTGGAGCACGGAACATTCTTTTTGGCAGTCATGTGTAAACCCATGGAAGCCAAGCACCTGAAACAGGGATCCTTTGTCAGTCAGCATCTGCCAGTGTACACAATTTCCTAAACATCTGTTCAGTCATTACCATATTAAATCTGCAGTACCACAAGTGTCTGCATGTTAAATCACAGATCCGTATTTGAGATGCTTTAATTGAGTTGTAAATGTTATTTTATTACCTAGGTCACAGGACACGGGGAGAAATAACGTTGTTTGTGAAAACTCAGAGCCAAATACTGCAATCCTCTCTTGGTGTTTGCTCTGGCTGGCTCCTGCTGGGGTTCAGAGTCAGCAGCAGAGTGTTTGATCTCATGTGGCAAGGGTTGGTGGCAGCCTGTTTACACCCCCAAAGCACTGTCACAGTGGTACCAGCCAACACAGACACGGTTCTTGGTATCTACGGGACTGGTTTCCCTCACCTTTTCTCTGCTGTCCCAGGAAAGAAAGTTTAAGAAGAAATTCCTTTATGTCATCTAATTCTAGGCATGTATCTTGGAAATTAAGTTTCTATGTGGATTTATGGGGTTGACTTATAACCATATCATTTTACTATGTCCTTTTGATGCATTGATTAATGATTGCAGGTGAAATAGTTTCTCTTTCCTGTTGAGAGTCTTCTTGCAACTTGTGCAATCACTTGTACCTTGAGGTTTATTCCAAGATGTACTTAATACCTATTTATATATAAATATATGGATCTTCTTATCCTGAATAGTCCTATAAATACTGAAGACCTCTTTGAAATGGAAGAAGGAGTTGAAGGATGGACCGTGTTTTTCTGGCTGTTTGATGGCCAGTGAAGGAATGCATGGAGAAGGGAGGTGCATCTGACAGAGCAAAATGATGAGAGGAGATTGCAGAGATCTGAAGTGGAGAAATGTCTGAGGGGATTCAGGCACTGAGCTCAAGATGAAAGGGGGTATGTGGTGGGATGAGCAAGAACAAATTGGAGCTGGGAAGGGTTTTCATGCAGGACTCCTCTGTTTTCCAGCTCTGGTGCTGTTTGGTGGCCCTGCTCCATGGTTCAGCACCTGGGTGGGACTGACCCAGCCTGTGCCCTGAGCCTGTGCTCAGTCCTGCCTGGGCTGTGCTCAGTCCTGCCTGGGCTGTGCTCAGTCCTGCCTGGGCTGGTGGCCAGGGGTACTCGGATGCCGGTCGGGAGCGCTTCCGCAGGGCAGATGGAGCACAGCTCCTGTGCCTTTGTGTTTCCATCACAGTCAGGGCACCGTGTACCTGCCTCCAGCTCCCTTATGTGGAGGCGCAGTCCACTCATTTCTCACTGTCTGGAGGCAGGACCTGGCTCTGTTCCCACCTCCAGCGGGCTGGGAGTGTCAGGATTTCTCAGCCAAGGGCCAGGAGGAGGCTGGTGCCGAGTCAGCACATTGGCAGCTGTGGTTGGAAGATGCTGACCCGTTTATTGTGCTGTGGCAGCGCCTTCCTTCCCCGGCCTCCTCTGAGGATGCAGTGCCTGGCTCGTGTGCCGGGGCCTGACGGTGGGCAGTGAGTTTGCAGCTACAGACAGAGCAGCTGGAATTTAATCACTCCAGCTACCCTTGATTAAGCCCCTGAATGCCCCCATCTACTGGCCAAGCCAGCATTAGCCCAGTGCTGCAGATGGTGAAAGTGAGACACAAGGAGGTTAAGTAACTTGCCCAAGGCTGTGCAGTGAGTGGTGACAGATCTCGGATTAGAGCTGCGAGTTCTTGGCTCTCAGAGGCTCCCGCAGGCTGCTGGACAGGGCTGCCCAGCCCAGCAGAGTGCCCGTGCCTGCTGCTCACAGCACAGCTCTCCCAGCCAGAAAAGCTCCTCTCCCATCTCCAGGGGAGAAAAGCTCTTGTCCTCTCAGCACAATCAAAAAACTGAATGTCTTCGGTTATTTTTTTCATTTATGGGTTTAGTTTTAACTGTTACTTCAGCTTTCCAAGTGGTTTCCCCAGTCCTCCCAGGATTACCCAGCTGATCATAAAGGATGCTTTATCATTTATGCACTACCAGGAAAGTCTATAGGTGTGGAATAGCTCTCATTGTTCACATCTGGCTTTACACAAGAAGCTGTTACTTCTCAGAGATACTTTGTGCTGCAGAGACCACCTCCCGTTACAGGCAGTTTCATTTTTCCCCAGTTAAATTCCCAGCTCCCTCCGGAGGTGTGTTCCTCCTGTGCCGTTCAGGGCAGGCTCCATCAGCTGCTGTGTGATGCTTTCCCAGCTCACCACAGCTCCCCACAGCACAGTGAGACCCCAGAATGCAGCAGAGCCTCTCCATCCTCATCTGGCCTTGATCCTGGTGGTTCCCCAGAGCCGCCATCCTCCCCCTGGAGCCAGGACTGCCGTGCCAGCTGCAAAGGAAAGTCGAGGTGAAGCTGCTCCAGCCCTGTTTTCTGCCAGCCATGGCTCAGCTGGATCAGGCTCTGCCCAAACACTTGTGTTGGGTGCCTCAAGCAGTGTTGTTTGAACACAGTAGGGTGCACCCCTCAGATGCTGCAGAAAGGCACCATTTGGCCCTCAGACTTCCCACTGCAAAGCAACTTGTTTATGTGGTAATCTCCTCAGGGTTAAAACCACTAAAAAAAAAAAAATACAAAATATTTGCTTAAGTGATTTCAACGCCACGCGAGGATGACAAAGAGCAGAATGTGGCTCCTGGCTACCAGGCTTTCCCTGCAAACTCTGCTTCAGGTGGTTTAAATGCTTTCCTCTTTCATCTTGCATGTTGTGCATCTCCACACTTCCAGCCTCCTGCCACTCTGACAATAGGAAATGTCAAAAAAGAAGGATTATTCCTGCAGTATCTCCAACCCCACTGGAAGCAGGCAGTACCAGGAATGTCAGACTCCTGTGCTGAGGAGAGTGCCAGCTCCATTTTTGCTGGCCCAAAAGGTTCAGGTAGGTTGAGTGAGCCTTGGATAAGAACCCGAGCTGCTGGGTGCTCGTCTGAACCGACAGCCAGACTGTCTGAGGTCTGCCTGCTGCTTCTTGAGACCAGCTGTAAACCCATATTGTGCTTGCAGGGCTGCAGGGAGAGCTGGCCCGCTTGTTCCTGCATGCTCAACATCTATGAGGGTATTCATTCCCATTATTTAGCAGCATTTTACTCTTAGATCACAACTTTAAAAGAAGCGTTTCTGATTACTTGTTTTCATCTGCTTTATTCTCTATTCACTTCCTTGGGGCTGAGTAAATAATTCAAATATTTTTCTTTGAGGAATTCTTTATTAAAGATTTGACCACAAAATCCTTAGAGTGGTTCCATATTTGAAATTATTTGTAAAAGTCTTTGATGCATCTTTCTGGGGTTTGTTTTCTTTCTGCATCACAATTACTGCTGAATTTTGTAGTACTGAGATTTTGTATTATCCCGTGTTTAAGTTTCCTTTTCTGTATTTGACTCTTATACAATAACCCAGCATAATATAAACCGAAATTTAGAATTGAATACACAGTTGGAAGTTATTTACAAGCTCAAAATCTGTTGCTGTGTTCCTCGATGTTAGCTGCAAGCCCTGAATGCTCGCCTGTTTGTAGAAAGTGGGAACAAAAGCTTTTTAAATACTGTTGAGCTGAAGCTCAATCTCAGCATTCAGATTCAAAAAACCTTTTTCCCTCCCCTCTCTCTCTCACTCTAATTTCTATTGTAGTCCAGATTTATAGAGGCCTCGAGTTTATCTGTAAATCTGATTGCATTTACCCTGCTGTAGTTTGCTGTGTTCACAATCTATAAATATATTATTATGCCCACAATATATAGATACCCATCACTTTGCTGCTAGGGAGCAGAGATCACAGAGGGGGAAGGAGAAGGAGAGAGAGGGATGATTCTGCCCCTCAGCAGGAAAAAATGCAGCTTTTTTCCCCTGTTTTTATCTCCAGCAGCTTCTTCCCCATGTTATCTCAGCATGCAATGACACAGCCGTATCAAGGGAACCAATAATATTTGCTGTCCCCAAAAATAAATACATAAACAAATAAAAATCCCTATCTAAGAGCTTGAGATGGAAGGAAATACAATATGAAAGAGAACTAAATTCCAAGCCCAGGTATGCTTCAGGCGTTCCAGGGCAAAGAATTGCTTTGTTCTGGATGGGGCTTGAGGGAATCAGGGGCCATCATTTGTCATTGTCAACACTTGGATTGAAGTTTGGAGAGTGAAAATGTTTTCAGAAGGGAAGTGGTATCGTTGCTGGTTTGGCAGAGCAATAAAAGGAATGCTCAGATGTCCCAATTAAAAGGTGTGAATGGCATTTTTATGGCCTTGTTCTCCTGCACTCCCAGCACTGGATGCAGCCTGTATGGTAAGCCTGCTCTGGTCTGGCATTATTCACTCTGATTTATATTCTTTAATTAAAGGCTTTTAACATTGAATTATATTGGGAAAGTAGTATTGGTGGTTAGGTCAGTTTATGGCACAGGAAATAATCTTATTTTTATTTTCTAGGCTGTGATTGCAAAGCAGAACTGCAGACTCTCCCCAAGTGGGAAAACCTCCCAAAGCATTAGGTGTGCAGAATTGTGCATGCACTTGCACAGCTTGCACAGCAACCCAATTATTGCACTCACCTGCTTTGAATGCATAATCACATTAATTACTAGGGCAAACTAGCTATGCATTATGCATATTTTTACAATCAGTGGTTGAACTGTATGCTTGTAAATATAACTGAGCTTTTCCTAACTGCAGTATATAATGTAATGAGAAAATTATCTGTGGAGTGGTAAAGTGGTAGCTTCTATATTGCCAGGAAGGATTTCCAGCATGCAGCAATTCTAGCTGTGAACATATCTGATTAAATTACATGAGTTTAGAATGGAAGTTGAATCAGTAAAAAGTGTTTTCATCTTCTTACTGAAGGCCAGAATTTTCAAGCTGGGTGTTCAGGATTCTGTACCAATTTTTCTCTTCATCATAATCCCCCCAAATAATATAAATAAAAGATCATGTAGACTTGATACATACTTAACAATTAAGAAGAATAATCCAACTGATGACCCTCCAATTGTACAGTGCATGTTTAGCTTCCAGGAGGTGGATGTATTCTGCAAGTCTGCTTAGCTTTTTATCTTAAATTCTTTTATACCAGCCTACCCTTCCAAAACTCTCAACACAAAACCATCTCACAGGTTGTCTATCTGAGTGCCAAAAGCTGTTGAAGCAGAAAGGGAGGAAGATGTGGACTGCAAAGGATCCACACTTCTGTCACTCCCTAGGACCAGGGGGATTATCCTTTTTGTTCCTGACACTGTTACATTTCCTACCTTTGGTACCATTCCTCCTTGCTCATCTCCATTTTTTTTTCACTTGATTAGGTATCCAATTTGAATATTAGTGCAAGACTTTTTCATTCATGAGATGATGTCACGATTTCCAGGCACTGCATATGCTGAATTGCTAGGTAGCGCTTAGCAATGTTTGGATCCCCATCTGTTACCTCAGCTTGGCACATTGTGCCTGCACTTTAAACTCCAAAATGTTATGACACTGCTTCCTACGTTGCTGGGTGCCAGGTGGATTGGAGCCATTCCTCGAAGGATGTGCGTGTGCAGCGTAGAGGAGTGAATAACTTGGAATGGGCATTTGTCCTTGCTGTGACGGTGTCATTGTTCAGTACCCAGCACAGCCCGAGCCAGCCACTTCCCAGAGTAATTCCTGCTAATTATTTACAGAACAGATGACAGCTATTTGGACATTGTTGACTGTGTTGTGGCTATTGCAGTGAACTGCTCACGTTTCTTACAGCAGAGGCGCTTTCCCACTACGACACCTTAGCACGTGGCAGAAGTGCACGGTTCCATTTTCATTGTAAACATACCAGCACATGTTTGCTGGTTTGATGATCCCCCACAGCTAATGTGTTGTTGTGTCTGTGTTCTCCATGTGGAGTTAGTGAGAGGTACATCCCTCCTTGCCTTGGTGTGCTTTCTGCCAGCTGATGAGTGACCTGGTAAAGCTTTGGGACAGTTCTCTCTGCCTCCCGGGACATCTTTGCCATTTCACTTTCCCTCTGTGCCTTCTCATTTTGTTAAAACTGATCAGCCAATTGTTCTGTAAGGGCTGTCTTTCATCAAATCCATGTACAAGCCATCTTTCTCCTTTTCTTTTTCTCCCATTTTTCCCCTGGTTTGAGTGGAGGGTTGGGCCTCATGGCCTCCCAAGGTCCCTTCCAACATCAAGGATTCCACAGTGCTCTTCCTCTCGTGCTCTTCTTGCCCCTCTTGGGCACCTTGTCAGCTTTATGGAGCTGTCAGAACTGGAGGAGGGAAATCAGAAGAAAGCATTTTCATTACTTTACACAAAAATTATGAAATCCCCTCAAAATAACTTCACTAACAGTGACCTAAATACTCAGTTCTGTCTGTATTTCTTTTAAAATTCATCAGAACTTAACTCCCTGTCGTGTTGGTATACTTGAGAATTGGGTTAAAAGAGCTTGAAACTGGAGGAGATAATAGACCAGTTTGTAGACAGTACAAATATTTCAGTACTGACCCATTTCCAGCACATTATTTTTAGTGTATGACATTTCGCATCACTTTGTGTTGAGATTTGATGTGACAGTATTAATAAACTTTAAACAAGGAGGAGGAAGACATTTTTTTTTATTTTTTTTCCTGAGCAAGTACTGTTTAAAATCTGATGGACTGAAGGAGCTATGGGTAGAGAGCAGCACCCTCAGGGGTTGGAGTTTCCCTTATACCTAAGAAAAGCTGGTGTAACACGATGGCACATCTAACCAAAGCTCTCTAAACATTTTCATAATTTAGCAGTCAGTGCCTGGGGAGCCCAAGGGATTTAAGCACAAAGAACAGTGCAATAAGCAGAATCCCATTAATGGAGAGATTAACAGGGCTGGAAGAAAGGAGTGTTTTCTATGAGCTGTTTGGGGTGCTCTGTCTCACCTGCATCTCCTGACAGCAGAGTGGTGGCTCTGTCCTGAAGGGAGGGGCAGTGACAAAGCCAGAGCTGACTGCAGCAAGCAGGGAGAAGCAGCAGGGGATAAGGAGGAGATATCTGCTCTTGGGCAGAAGGTGGAAGAGTGGCTGTGCTGCCACTGCAGCGCCAGGTCCTGGTCCAAAGGCAGGAGGCTTACTCTCAGCAATTCAGCTCTCATGTTTTCACCACTGCTGTGATGGAATCCTGTAAAACACAGGTCCTGAGGATGACTTTTTTCCCCATACTTTTTTTCTGATTGTTCTAACTTTTTAATGAGCAGAGCTTAATGGTGGTGACAATAAATTTGAGAGTTTATGGGTGAGAATCAGGAAAGGCCAACAAGGCAGATATCCTCGCGGGAGTCTTCTGCAGATCATCCAACCAGGATGAAGAGGTGGATGAAATATTCTGTATAGGGCTGGGAGGAGTCTCACAACCCCTACCCCCTTTTCTCATGGGGGATTTCAACTTTCCAGATGTCTGCTGAAGTACAACATAGCAAAGGAACAATGGGGTTGGTCTCTTCTCCCAAGTAACAAGCATTTGCTCTCCCTTTTCTTCCAAAGGAATTAGAGTCCAAATGATGTTTATTTCCTGCAGTCCAGGTCATGATTGAAATACAGTTTTGAAAAATTGAAGTGATTTCTCTTTTTCGGTGTTTGGTCCTTTGCATTTTTTTCCAGTGTTTGCCCTGTGTAGATGTTCACTCTGCAGAGGAAGTAACAGAGCCAAAAAACTTAACTCTAAAAGAATTCTCTTTATAATAAGTGTTTGGTTTGGAGTTGTTGCCCAGTTAACATTGTTGGGCTTTCTGCCCAACTGTAGCTGTCACCAAAACCAGAGAATGAATGCTTGATTAAATTGAAAATGTTATGATTTAGGCAACAGCTGAATTTCTGACATCCTGTCCTGCAGTAGCTAAGTGGTAATTACTTCCTTCCTGTAAGTTTGTGATTGGAAACTCTCTGTGTTTCTGAAGTGGAGCTAAAAAGTGGACATACACCTGATTCTAGAAAAACCTGTGACATTTTACAGGAAACCATTTTTTTTCTGGACAATTACAAAGCAGGAGGGATTTCAGCACTGAGAGAACACGTTATTGTCTGAACAAATGCATACTATTAGCTAGGGAGCAGGCCAGTGTAAGCAGCACTTTAGCATCTTTTCAGTTTGACTGTGAAATACCAATTTCTGTTTTCCTAAATTCTAACACTGTCCGTGAGCAGTATTTAAGTCAAAGAAATCTGTTATGAATACTCATCCAAAGCAAATTCCTGCTGTTCCAGAGAGGAACTCTCCCATTTACTCGACTGCTCGGTTTTGCTCTAAGCTGACCAGCTGTGTGCTTCTTGCTGTATGGGGGGAAGGGGGTTCAGACAGGAATGTGTGAAGAAATCTGAAGTTGACCGAAAATGTGAGCAGCTTGAAATATGACTTGCCTTGCCCTTAATTCATTCCTTTTGAGAAAAGAAGTGCTACTTTCTGAATGATAAAACTGCGCAGCCTGAAAAATACATTAGAAGATATTTTGGGGGTACCTGGCTGAGTATATGTAGTGGGAAAAGCTTTTAAAATTCAGCTTCCATTGAAAATAATTATTTGTTTTTATTTTTTGAACGAGATCTCTAGAAATACACGGGTAGTATATAAAAGCCATTATGAGATGGTTTTATTTGTTAATTGTGGAGGTTTTGTGTAACTGTTATTGACTTCCCTGTGCCCTGCTGTTCTCAGTACAGCTTTAGTCTAAAGGCAGGGGTGATACTGAATTGGTGCAGTTTCTGTCTCGTGTGTGTACTGTACATTTAGAAACCACTGAGCCAGATTTAATCCAGGTTCACAATCCAAGTGTCTGCATTTCCAAGGATATGCTCAGCCTTCCTCTCAATCTATTGCAACTCATGGCTTATTCCAAGAGGGTTTTTTCTCATGGATTGCTTTTCTGTAACACAGGCAAATAAATTGTCAAATGCCCAGAAAAGTGCTGTGAGCACAAGCAGGTAATTAGTTTTAGGTAGAGCATTCATTAAAGTGACTCGGTGAGTTCCTTAAGAGCTGTGTAACTGATCCTCAGGGTCCTGGGCTGCTGTGGCATCCTGATGTATCCACCCTGCATCTGGGAGAGGAACCAGCTGCAGAAATGGTGTGTGAGCTCTCCCAAAGGCTGCGGGCAATGAAAAGCTCTGCTGAAAAAGAAAAAGGGCTGTCTGAAGTGATAGAACATCTCAGGGACTGCAAGTGGTTTCAAGCGCTCTCTCCCTTGCTTAGATCAGGTTAAATTCACTTTCTACCTTTAAGTAAGTAGGAACTGAGTTTTAATTGTGGCTGCCTATGGGTCAGCTGCAGCTTGGGCTCATGATTGATTGGGTCTTCCAGAGCAAGCCCAGATGAGCACAGGACAGTCAGCAGCAGCAAACTCAGGCCAAGTAACTCCCAGTGCTATTGGCAATGGGAAATCCATTTTTTTATCAGTAAGACTGCAGCTTCCATCAGCAGTCTCCATTCCTCATAAGCAGATCATTGACTTATAAATTCTTCTGGTATCTTTGAGATGTTTTTATCCTCCAGCCTATTGCATGTACTAAATTAGAGGGGACATATCAGTAACTGTAGCAGTGGCAAAGCTAATATTTTCTTTCAGAGTACTGTGTTATATGTCAGCTGAAACAGCAAATGCATGTTTGCAATGTGTTTTCCTGTCAGAGAATTGCATATAAGAATCAGCACATGCTCCCCACTAGCAGCCTGTGTTCCTCCTGATTTAATGGGGTAAATGATCATGGCTCCTAAAACTGGGCTGAAAACTGTTATGTATTGCTGCTCATTTAGAAAGCAGTAAAGCTTAGTAAATCAAGGCAATTGATTAAGCATCTCTCCTAAATTATAGCAGAGCAGGTCTCCATGCTGTGTCTCTGGTAACATGTTTATGGCATTGAGTATCCATTGCTGCATCCTTCAGCTGAAATACATCCGGCTGCCTGAGGAGTGTGTGTGGGATGTGGTGCTGAAATCCCCCTACCAAGCACAGGGCTGGAATTGGTGTGGGCCAGGACTGTTGAGCTTCTGGCACACCATCCCATGCAATTAATTCTGTGCCTAATGCCCTGTCTCTGCTGGGAAGTTGGCATCATTCTGCAGCTCTTTTCCAGCAATCAGTCATGCGAGCGATAAGAGATAACCCATCACCACTCCACAGAGCTGAAGGACATCATGACTCCTACAAATGTTTCACTATGCTGAGTAACCCTTCTGTTCTTCACTCAAAAGTTTTTTGCTTTTTGATACTTTAAATATCTTTAATCTCTTTAAAAATCTTGTTTGCATTGTCTTTCTGAAAATTTTATAAAAAAAAAAAAGCAAGCTAGGAAAGAGAGCAAGGAAATGTGAAGTGATGCTTAAGTTTGTGAAGTATGGAAGTGGGACAGGAAAATTAGAACCTCCTTGGTCTAGAGAAGTTTTGGAGCAGAGCTAGTAATAGTGTGGAAACCATTTCAGCACATCAGCACATCTGATAAATGCCCAGAGCCCATGGATATTGCATGTGCACCACTACACACCAACATTTCTATGCCAATATGCTTGAGTTACTCCTGCATAAATGATTAATAGGTAAATTAACGAGTGTATTTAGTGTGTGGTCATAGAAGGTGCTCAGTGAATGTGCATTTAATGTGTTTTCCAAGAAAGACAGGGCAGCTCACTGATGTGACTTTGGACAAGCATCTTGTAGAAGCAAGTCTAATGATTGGAGAAGATCTTATCTCTTGATACACACAGATGAGAATCTGTGTGTTCAAGTGCAGAGGTTTTTATTTTTCTGACAGCCCCATCATTAATTATCTGTACCATATTTTTTGACTGTAAAATAGTGCTGCTATTTCCCCATGATCAGCCAATTGTTCTGTAAGGGCTGTCTTTCATCAAATCTATGCACACTGTCAGACACGGGAGGCCTGATCCAGGTTGGGAGCCAGTCACGTTGCTGCTGGCAATAAGGTACACAATAAGATTTATTCTTCTAATGAGAAGAAATTAATCCATCAACACTATGAGAGAAACAAATGCAGCTTCTTGCATCATCAAGGGACATTGATATTTTCAATAGTGATAGATGGGCATTTGAAGTACAAAGGTATTTTATCCTTACTGTCAGTCCCTGTCAGCTGGGGCTAAATGTCATTTCCTGTGAGGTTGATTAAAGCAAGGACAAGCAGAAAGAGATTGAGGTTTTCAGTAGATTAGATGTGTTTGCATTCACAGATCCTTTTAAACAAAGTACTTATTGTTTGAACATTTTCAAGATGTTCTGCAGTGTCGTGATTTGCCTCAGGTTACTCAAATTGCACTTTGGATGCAAGAATTGATGGAAGCAAGCAGTGGTTATTCCATACCCCTGGTGGAGCGTTCACAGCCACAGAATACACACCCTGATTCTTGCTGGTGTGTTTGCTTTTGGATGAATACAACTGGGGAGAGTCAGATCTTCCCTGGTACTTTCTATCCCATCACGATGAATGTAGGACTGCAGATTATCCACACAGACCCTGGGAGTTAAAAAGACTGAATGTATTAAGTATGTAGCTGTTCTATGACTAATTTATGCCTTAATACTTAGCTTTAATCACAAGTGGTGGCATGAAAACAGTGAGTAAGATGTTAACAAGAGGCTCTGTCTTGTTTTTGAAATCTCCTGGTAATGTCTCAATTCAGGCATTTTAATTTGGGTGGTTTTCCTTCACGTTACAAAGATAAGGCAGAGGAGGAAGGGCACATTTTTGTCCTCTGGCTGTGAAAAAAGTTCTTCTCAGAAGAGAGTTATGTGGGAGCAGGATGCATCTTAGCTGCTGCTTAAGAGCTGCTTTGGGTCAAGTAGTGAGCAGGTCTGCATCAGCTCTTTAAGCACTGGCGGATATTTTATCTCGGTGCTTTTTAAAAGTGCCTGGTTGACATTTGGCTCCAGAGATGAGATGTTTTCGTTTATCCAGATGTCTTGGATATATTCGTGGCCAGGATGTCTTCCCTGGGGTGTTGGTGCTGCTGAACAGCTACAGACACAGGAATGTAATTGCTGTGTTTTCCCTGGTAAAACCCATGCCTTGGATAACCCTTGAACAGTGCCTGGAAATGAGAAGTATCATAATCCACGTTGTTGGGGAAGCAGATAAAATCAGAGGCAGAGAAGCTGCTGCAGGAAAGGGCAGGCAGAATGTGAGGAGGAAGCAGAGGGCTTTGGGGAAGGGAGATGGCTCTGTGATAATGTCCCAGGTGCCGCCGCAACTCGCGGTGGGCTGGGGGTCAGCGGTGCAGATAACCCAGGGCTGAGCACACGCTGCTTCTCCTGCCTCTTGCTTTCTCAGCCTTTTCATTGTGCTGGAATAAAGCTCTAAGTGCTCCTGCTAGGCATTGTCAGTTTTTTCTTAGCTAGATTTAAACATATTTATAGCACCTAAAACATTCAAATTGGTGAAGTAATCTCCGTGCAAGTGTAGCTCAGCTCTGCTTCCCCATCATAATGTCTCTGAAATGGAAGCATAATGCTTATTTTCTATGTGCCTGTCTGCCTCCCCCATAAGGAAACCCCTTAGTTCCTTAGTTCTTCCAAGTCCAACAGTGCCAAAATGTATTTTTGTGAAATAAAATGCCTAATTAGATCACATAAACTTTCAGAATGTAAAAAATGAAACTGTAAAACAGGCAGCTGTGCACTTGAGGTTCATCCAACCTCTTCTGCACAAGTTGCATTTTGATTAGCCCGAAGACTGGAAGTTCATGGCATTCCCCCTTTCTGTGGTCCAGCCTCAGTCTTGAGGAACTGCCTTCTTTAAAAAATGGAGCATTTAATTCCGTTGGGCAGCAGCATCTTACTATCTTGTAAACATCGATCCAAATTCACCTCTCTGTGCTATGCAGAAATGATGTCTCTTTAAAACAATTTATAACCATCATGTCTCTCAAGGAACATTCTCCACAAAATGAGAATTCAGGGTTTATTCTCCTTAATGTGGGAAGGACAAATGCTGCCACCTCTCTTTGTGCAAGTTTCTTAATAGAACATATTTGCAAGAAAGGAGAGGGAATGTGTTTCAGAGGGAGAAAGATGTCAATTCCTTACTGCTGTATTCTGACCTGTACTAAGTAACTCTTTGCCAGACAGAGAGCATTTACTATCCCTGCATTCCCACTAATGCTGCAGAGTGCCTTGACCTCCAAAATTGTATTCTCCAAAGATGGGAGACGTCTCTGTGCATCCTGCTGCATCCCTCACAAGAACTGGGCTCTGGTTGATGTTGTGTCTTCTGCTGGCCCAGACTGTTGAACCAAGAAGGATTTCATAAATAGGTGTGCTGGCAAGACAGCTTAGACCTCTTCAGTTCCCAAATTCATCTGGCCCAGGCTTAGGCACAGCAGAGCAGGTGTGTGGAGCTTGGCTGTCCTCAACTCCCAGCTTCCCACCTCAAATGCACGGGGAGTTTCTTAAAATGCAGAGAGGCCCCAGCGTGTGCCACCCAAGCCCAGATTTCTCTTTTCTTTTCCAGAGGTTTATGTACTTGCTGAAAAAATGATTACTGTTCTTAAGAGTTTGCATCATCAATATTTGCATTTGTTTGTAAAAGTATCTTAAAAAATTAAAAAAGGACTATTAGAACACACAAGCAGTTACTGTTCTGAGAGGGGGAAAATAACTTGAAAGATACAGTTATTAGTGTCAGGATTTGATTTCTTTTTTTTAAACAACTTCGCTTCTGAAATTATGAGGAGACGTCAGCGATAATTAGAGAATTCTTAGATTCACAGTGCAATCAACAAGTCATTTGTGTAGTTTTCTTTTCCATTCTGAACAGTTTTAGAAAGACAGAAAATCATGTGTTTATAGAGATACATGTATAATATTATGTATTTGTGCTTAATGTCTGCTAATCTCCATATTTCATAGGAAAAAAAAAAAGCCAAGTTTTTCTGTACAGTTTTCTTCTTTTGAGGATTTTTGCATCTGACGTAGAACATCCCCCTGTGTTTTGCAGCTGTTATTTTTTACCGTGTATTCATTTCCATTCACTGACAATGTGCCACTCTGAGACCTGTGCATGTAAACTGCTCTTGAAAACACTCAGTGCTCAGAAGTCCTATTGAAATCAATATGAGAATAGAGAACAAATACTTGCCAATTTGAGCTCTGGGTGCTTACAAATGCAGCTGTAGTGTGGTAAAGATTAGAAAAGCTCAAACATTTCTGCTGTTAGAATTCTATAGAAATGTGCCATAATAATGTGGAATAAATATGTGGGAAGAAAAATCCATACTTCAGCTTAACTGCCTCGGGTAATTAGTATTATCATCATCATTTCATGGATGGGAAAAAAAAAATGGCAGTAGAGGAATGGTGGTTTCCCCAGGGCAGAAAGGTACATTTGGAGCTGATGCTGAAATTCAGGTTGGCTTGATCTCTGCTTCTCTTTGCTGAGGTCTCCGAAGCCGATGCTGAAGCAGATGCTGTACTTAATTTTCATGTTCTCTTTCACTTGAGTGAGGAGCACAGTTCCTTCTCAGCTTTCTACCTTGTTAGTGAGAAGTGAGAGATATTTCCACTGGGCAGTTCAATCCATTGAAAATTCGAACTGTCATTTTTCTCTTCCTTGACTTCACAAGCAACCTCTGTGTCCTTCTGCTCTTTTGAAAGTGTTTTAGCCTAAAGTGCATGGAAATTTCAGACTTGTGGGAAAAAAAAATAAAAAAGCAGTTTGACTTACTATCACAGATATCTGGAGATGTGAGGTTTTCTCCAGAAATTACAATCTTTCCTGAGCCTTTCATTTCAATTAAAACAAGAGGAATGTGCCATGTTAGTGCCGTTCTCATCGTGGCTGCCCCACTGGCACAGGAATGGCTGCGTGATGTGAGCATCCCAGGGCTTTGCAATTCCTGAGGACTGATCCTGGGAACATCTCCAGCAGTATTCCTGGGAATAGTGGCATCAGCTCCTGGCACTGCTGTTTGCTCCTAAGGTGTGTGCCCAGCCCAGTGGAGCCTGCAGAGCACATTCTGTGTGCTGGCAGACAGAAATGAGTGCAAGGCCTGGATTGATCACAGAAAGGAGTACTGCTATCCCAGCTGGAGCATGGTCCTTCCCCATTCTTAGTACCTGGAGGGATGCTGCTGCTGGAACAGCAGGTGAGAAAAAGCTAGAGGGAAATATCAGACTCTTGTTGAAAAAAAAAAAAAGGGCAAGAGACTGAAATTGGTTTGCCACAGGTTTCACACTGAGAAGTCTCAAATAGAATGTATTTTTCAGTATGTTAGGACTAATAAGAGCATTTAGTTATTTATACAGAAGAGCCAAGAGTGGTTCTCAAAGAAGAATAAACATTAAATTACCATAATTCTTCTTTCTTTGCAACAAAATGTGTAAAGCTCTAAGAGCCCAGGAGGAAACACCAAGAAAATTTTTTAGCTCAAATGAGAGCAAGGGTTTTTTTCTCAAGGAAAGTTTTCAAAGAAAATACGACTTAATATTTAGGCCTTGAAAAACAAACACATTCCTTTGTCACAATCAGTTCAGCATACCAATAGCAGTCAGCTCTGACTGTGGAAATATCTACTCTGGGTCACATTAAGCTTTTTGTTTTGGGGTACAGCGTTGTAGGACCAGAGTGTAATTGGACTTTTGTCTAAGGGGTGGCTCTAATGAAGGAATTTATCAGCCCTAGAGCTGGTTTTATTTCACACAGTATTCCAACATTTCTCTCAATCTTTGTCTTCACTCTGTTACTGCCCCAGTGAAGCTGGAGGCCCTGGGCATGCGTCAGTGCCATCCTTGTTCCTGTGTCCATGTGGATCCACAGAAAGGCTTCCCTGGATGTTAAAGGCAGCAGGCTGCTTGTATTGAGTGCCAGAAGAGAGCAAGGAGTGGAGATTATTGGTGAAGGGTCAGAGAGCTCCCAAATGAGCACGTTGGTGGAAGCTTTGAAGCCAGTGGTGGAGGAGCACGGTCCACATTAACTTGTGCTGTCCAAGAGGACACAGACTGATGAACCTACTTTGAAAGGTAGCCAAGATCTTCTCTTCTTTTTTTTTTTTGACTAACCCCTTGATGTGTTGGAGAAAAGGAGACGGGAATATAATGTGTTTTAATTCAGTGAGTTTTGTGCTGGAAGAACAGACTATGACCTGATTTGACTTAAATATACACAAATGTTCATCATTTCCCTGATAGGCATTAGTCCAACCACTACACAATATGAGTTGAGGGTAGGAGAATGTATAGTATGGATTCAGGTTAAAAAAGAGTATATTCTATCATTATTTTTGTTCCTACAGCTCCTAGCATGATGAGTATTGGAGTTGCCCTCATTAAGTAGCATTGCAATAGGAATTAAAAAAATAATAATAAAAGAATTCCAAAGTAGAAGGAAAAAAGAAACAAAAAACTTGCAGAATGTTAAATTACTCTTTGTTTTCATTATATTTTTAAATGCACAATAAGCTGAAGGTATTTGAGTCTTTTAATCATAAAGCATTGTCAAGACATCTGGGTCAATGTGTATCTTTGATGACTGCCTTTAATTGGGGAGGGAGGGCGAATCAAGAAACTCTCCTTCAGGAGTACAGACAATAATACTAGCAGAATTGTTAAAAATATTTTAAACTGATTTTTTTTTCTCTGTTAAGGAGACATTAGACAGGCTTCTTCAGCACTGTGCAGGCTTGAAGAGAATGAGAATAACAGGAACTCATTTAAATTCTGAGTGCATCCCTGTCTGTGTAACCAGCTTGTTGTTGTACTCTGCAGAATTGTTCGATGTGGATTAATATTGTTGACTAAATTTACAGAGTGCAGGGAGGGGAAGATTGAACTTTGCTGGGGTCTGGATTTTCCCTTGTTTCTTGAAAGGAGGGCAATAGATGCAGATTATTTGTGCATAGAAGGAAAAAATTAAAAAAACAAAACCACTGACTATTTGCTAAGGGCAGAGAGAGGGCACAATTTACTTTAAGTGATATATATCTCCACATTTAGCTACTGGAGGAGCAAGTGCTTGGGAAAAACCACATGGTGCTTAAAGCTCTCTCCTCCTATTAAAATAAAATAAATCTGTCCGTGCTCAGCAGTCAAGATGGAACATTAATTAATGCAATGCTGAAATCACTAGGAACAAAACTGAAATTAATCCCTTAAATATGCTATTTTTATTGCAAGACTTTAGCTCCTCTTCCCAACCTGGATGTATGTGTTTCTCTGCAAAAGTGGAGCAAATATATAAATGTTGACAGCATGCAGACCTCCTCAATGCTCTGTCTCTCCAGGGGACAGGAGAGCCCTGAGCCTCCCTTGTTGTCCAAATGAGCCTCCAGGAAGAGCTGTGGTGATGGAGCACCTGCCCAATACAGCAGCTACAGCTGGGTTTTGTGTATGGGTTGGGAAACTTCTCCAGGCTTGGAGAGTCAGACGTGGTGGGGCAGGGAAAGAGATGGACCCGGCTGATTCTGAGTAAATAGACTACAAAGTGTAGGTGGGACTGGAGGAACACCAGGCACATCTGCTAATTATTTTAATATCTTATTGCTCACTGGAGCCAGATCAATTAAGAGGAGAAGGTGATAGTAATTACTGTCTGTGATGTAGACTATCTAATTCCTTCTGGGTTGCAGGGAAGGGGGGGATAGTCAGTGAAACCCAAGGCACGCCGAAGGAAAAGCCTTCATGCGGTTTCTAATTAGTCTGTGGAGCTCACTGACACACAATATTGTTGGGAAGGTTCCAAAACCTGTTTGGTCAGGGCAGTTGTGACAAGGAAGGTTAGCAAATGCAAGTGGGAGCCTGGTTTCCTGCTGGAACATCCCTTGGAGCTGCCTTCTCCAGAGACCCTGCTGTGCTGTCCATGGCTGGGCATTCCTGGGCACTCTGTCCCAGGGGGATGCCTGGGAATTCGGCAGGAGCTCAGCTCACACTGCAGCTCTCCCTGGTGGAGGTACTTACACAGCTTTTTCTGGATTTTGTTTATAAAAGTTCTGGAATCTCTGTCTGGCAAGGTCAGCTGAAGTGGGCTCAAAGTTTCTGGAGGGGAGAGCGTGAGGAGAGCACAGACACTGAGATTCTTTGGTACTGGTTCTTTGAGAAATGAGGCTAAAGAACCAAGGAGCCATAAATCCAGGGAAAGGCGTAATTTCCTGGGCTGGTAAATCTGCAGATTTTGTTAAGTGGTCATGAGGATGGTTGTTGGATTATTCCATGACTGCCAACAGCAGACTCTTGTGAACTTTGCTCCAAACTGGATGTTTAGAAAGAGTATCACAGATGTGATAAGAAGGGAGATGACGGTAGAGCCATGCTCCTGTATGACAATTTCTGTTATTCCTTATTATTCCTTGTAATTCCTTGCAAATCAATATCTTTGTAAATCAAATATTCCTTATAAATCAAAAAGAGGGAGAAGACATGAGCCAGTAATGTCTTTACAGGCCATAAAACCAGTGCCCTGATGGACTCTCTCCACCAGGAAAGCCTTCCATAAAATAATAATCCCCTAATACAATTTTTAGCCCTCAACCTTTTTTATTTACTTTTGGAGAGCAAGGTTCTTCCCATCTTTTCATTCCTGCAGCTGCAATATTACTTTTGTGTCTGTTAACTCCAGCTCACATGTTTTGTGCTCTGCTGGTAGGAGTGAGAGGTAATTTGTTTTGAAAAGAAAAGCAAAGCAATGTAAATGTGTCACCTCTAGCTTGTCTCAGAGCTGATCTGTACTGTGCCAACCACGAGACCTTGAGAATTGCTTTGGGTTTTGGTGCTTCCCATGTCAAATCTGATTCTTTCTCATTCTCCCCTTAGCTTAGCTGTTCCCACAAGTTTTTTCTCCATGGAGCTCAGACTGTGTCAGTTCTGCAGCCACCTCTGGTTGCTGCAGATGTGGTTTTATTACAGATGGGTCTGGCAAAACTCTAGGCCCAAGCAATGTTTCTTTAGCATCATTACTGTACAGGTCATTTCAACACCCTAAGTTACCTTTTGACTTGTTGAATTTGAGGGAAAAATCTCTTTACATCAGTGGCCAAGGTTGTTTTTCCCTGTTTTGTTTTGTGGGTGACTGCAGTTGTTCCTTAATTACTATGGCAGTACTTTTTCCTAGGCTTGCTATTCAGCAACATTTTTCCTGCACTTTTTCTCCCTTCTATTTCACAGCTGCTTCCAACAAAAAACTTTCTCTGTTATCTGTCTTGCCAAAATGAAATCCTGTCCTGTTGCCATTTCCATGTGCGGTGCCATGGAGGAAGGACAGACTTTCAGCTCCTGCACTGTCTTGGAAGGAGAGGAGACCAGGCTAATGGTCATTTAATGAGCTCTTCCCAGAAGATGCTAATGTGCCCAGAAGTAACGTGGCACAAACACAGCTTTAATGAATGAAGAATGTGGAACAGGCTTTATTATAATTTTCAATTTGCTTTTGGGTTGAGCAAGCTGCATGAATAGCCGAAGACATTTCTATTTGTCAACAGATGAATGCCCTCCGAATTGTTAAGGGCAACATTTTGTGAGCAGAGAGATGTTAGCCCCAGGCATCTTGGCTAAATTGCAATTTGGGTAATTCAGTTTCACCTGCCTGAATTCCCCCTGCAGTTTCTGTTGGATGTGGAGCTCTTGCCTGCTCCTGCCCTGCCCTGCTGTGCAGTCATACCATCCACTATTAAACAGCTGCTGCCCATAAGTAGCTGAAACATTTTGGGATCCTCTGGGATGAATAGCTCTGTATAAATATAAAATGATACCATTACCATGTTTGAAGTAAGATTTAATATAAACAAACGATTGTTTCAGTAGATGGTGCTCAGCTGAGTTACAGCAGCTCGGGGCTCTGGGGAAGCAGTGGAGTACCAGCACTCCTCCCCTCATAGCACTCTGTCTGTGAGGTTTTTCAAAGAAGGGAGTAAGGAGGGAAAGCTTTTTCCCTTTTCCTGCTGAAGAAGGGAATTATGCCTCTGAGGCAGTGGAAGTGAGCAAGCCAGCTGCTGCTTCCCAAAGTAGAGCCCACAGACTTGGGTAAAACCATCTCTTCCCCATCTCCAGAAGGGTTGTTGGTAAAGGGATGTGTTTTCTGTACCTTTGGGGACAGGTCCATTACCACCTTCTCAGTGTTCAAGGGGATAGAAGGATATGGTCATGAGCATAGCTGGGTAACAGTCTCTATGCCAAGTTATAAAGTGCATTTTTCAGGCTGTGCTGTAAGTCCTGTAAGGAATCTCATCCATGGGTACTCTCATAGGTCAGTTTTTATAGCTGCTATTGAGTTCTCAGTGGCAGTAATGACCCTGTGGTTACCTTCCAGACACCAGCTTCTCTGGTTTCTTGAAACATGTCTTCCAACAAAAGTTCAAAATGTCACTCACTTTACACTAATGATATGAAATTGTGTTGTAATCTCTGGACAAGGATTTGCTTAATGCATACATACAGCCAGTCAAGCTGGACAGCACCCAAGCTTTGCAAACTAAACATTCTTTTTAATAAATATCCTTTTTGCTCACAGCACACTTGGTTTAATACAGCAGGTACCATTAAAAATGTGCCATTTAGTGACAGAATCACTAATATTTTTAATGGTATTTTTGATAATTCCACAGTCCAAGCATTAGTGAGGATGCAAATTCCATCACTAATGGCAAAGTTATTAAGGCACAGAGCTGCACGTCAAATAAATAGGTCATTTCTAGGTATTACAGGGAAAAGAGAAAGTGCTGATATAGAGGCAGGTCAGTGGAGATGGAGGAAGCTGTTCTGCAGTGGCACAGCCACATATGCCCTCTGCTCCAGGGATGGGAACTGCTGGAGTCAACTCCTGCACCTTCTGTCTGTAGAACAGATGCTGTGTGATCCTGGAGCTCCTGGCTGGAACTGACTGTGGACCCATTACCCAAGGGATTGGAGAGGCTCCCTTGCAAGCCTGTACCCTGCTCAGCCTCACTAAAATATTTTTGTTGAATAAATGCAGTATTTAAAAGATGACTCTCCGTGTTTCCAATGGAAGCCTCTACTTCAAACAGCTCCTTTTTTTGCTGCTTACAGGAACTACAGGAGAATCGCTAGATTTACCATCTCATTATCGCCTTCGTGGGAATGCTTCTTTTCTATTAGTGTTTTCATGTTGCCTGGCTGAAAAATAAGTACATAGAGATCTCTGAACAAAAGAAACCATGAGATGGATCCTCAGCTCAAGTCTGGTGTTTAACTGTGGTTGTAATCAGGGGAGCTGTGTTGAGTGGCATCACCAGCGATGCTGGGCAGGACCCGGGGTGGCTGCTGTGGCTTATCATTGACTCTCTGAAAAGCTTCTGTTTCTGAATGTCTGAACTGAGCATTAAGTGCTCTGCAAGGTGCACGCTGCTTCCTGATGTGTCATCTCCTGAATTGCTGAGCAACCTCTCTGGCAATACTGAGTTACTGTCTAACAGAGGTTCGCACCAAAACGTTGCAGGTTCGATGGCAAAAAGCAGCTTTTTTAGGAAGCTCCTGCACACGGTCCGTGCCTCGTTTTTCAGAGGGGAGAGCTTCAGTCCCTTCGTGTTGGTCTCAGTGCTGGTCTCCAGGTGAGGTGGTGCAGTCTCCCTGTTCTCCCCCTGTTCAGTGCAGACAGAGATGCTCTGTGGGTGACTCACCAGCTTCCAGGTGATCCTGTGTGTCCCAGTTACAGAGGAGCACAGATGTGTCTACAGCCCATGGAAATGCTCCCAGAGGGCGTTACAATATTTCCATCCATGGCCTCTTGCCTTGTATTTATCATCAGCATGACTTCTGCTGGTGCTGATGCTTTTAAGAATCCTGAATGCTTTATGTACTGGGGTTTTATGTGATTTGTCACTGGGAGGTCACAGTCTTTTTATCTAATTATTTTCTACTGATAATTGCTACTATTATTTTATGCTTACTGTTTTATGATGCCACATAGGGACAGAGTCCCACTGTGCTAAGCACAATGCAAACCATAATAAGGAAATGGTACCAACATAAAAAAATTTGCTAATGTAGTATGAGCTATGATCCATCAGTGGAATAGGCAGGAGCAGGAGGAGAGCTTATGGTGATAATTAAATATAATGGGCAGGATGCAGCCTCCAACTCCCAATTCTGAAACAAGGGCATGTGTTTACCCCCACAGTTATTAAGACTGGGCAGCAGCAAGCACTGAAACACCTTTTTTCCATTTCAACCAAAATGGGACTGTAGTTGTCTGTTTGATGAGTCAGAAAAGTAAAAAGCTTAAGTGCTGTGAAAAATGAAAGAGAAAGATTGTTTAGAGTTCAGCTTTAAGAATGGGCTTTTTCAAACAGCCAGTAGATAAATAATAGTTAAATAAGGGAGAGTATCTCATATTTACCAGTAGAGAAAAGCTCAAAGTCATCTTCTGCATGGTATATTGCTCATACAGAAAGATGGAACTTGGTAAATGAAAAATAAAGAATCCTTATTAGCATAGATTTCCATAAAATGTAAGTCTGGCTGCAGTTCACCACCGTACCCAAGCAACACATTTAATTTCTGCGTCAGGAAGTACAATTTATTTATAAAGCAGGAACAGGTTGGTAGGGCGTTCCTTAATTTTGCTTTGCAAGGGGTGATGGTAAATTTACCAAGTGTCTCGAATTGAATCGACATTTTATAGGAGTTACAACTGTCATTTTTATAGTGGATAAAGAACTGGGAGAATGAGGGGGGAAATACCAAGTAATTAGCTGTTGAAATCACCAGCAATGTTTTGCAGACTGAAGGCTGCGCAGTGATTTACGAAAGCGTACAGCTGTAAATATTTTGATGTATATGTATAATATTTTGTGTTTATGTAGCTATAGATATGTTCCTCGTTCAAGCAATGCTGCCTTCTCCTCTTTCCATCACTTCAAAGCACCACAGAGTGCATCCAGGATCTGTCCTCGCACAGTGGGTCCCATCATTTGCTGGATGTGGGGCTGTGGTTCTCCACTGTTGCTGTTCCATCAGCAGTCCCTCTCCAGCCCCCCCAGCTTTATTCTCCTCCTGTGCAGTGGAGCTCATTCCTCTGCCCTCTGACACACCCCGTGCTTCAGGAGGTCCCAGGCATGTGACAGTCACCAGGTCTTTCATCTTCGGTCTGATACGACTGAAATGGAGGGAGAAATAGAGGAGCTTTTCAAACAGAGAGAGCAGCCGCTGACTCATTGTCTTCTTGGGGCATGAGCGGGGCCTTCCTGAGGATTCCTGTGGACTTCAGGAGATCCAGCACTGCTTTAATCTGGCTGTTTGATTACAGTTCCCAAGGCAAGCCTTTCAACTCCACTTTCTGGCAAACAGAACTTTTCTTGGCCTTTCACTGCAGTGTTCTTTCAGCTGTGTCTTTGCATTGCCTGATATCAGAGCAGGCTGCTTTAAAGAGCTGGAAACCTCATCCTCAAGTTAAAAGGGAATTTCAGATGATTTTACTGGCGCTAAAATTTGGCAGAGTTTCATGGGCCAGGATTACAAAAGGAATCGATCTGTGTAGTCAATAGGTCGTCTGCCCACTTCTCCCTGTTCAACGACTGATCCCTCACAGACAGAGCGCTTCTGGAGAGCCCCAGCCTGACATCCTGCTCCCCAGCCACTGTGCTGGAGAATATAAACCAGGTGCCTTGGGACACAAATACTGCACTGATCTCAGCAGGATGCCAAAGGTCCTCAGAGCTTTCTGCTCTTCTACCACCTTTAAACAAAAAGATCCTCATTATTTTTGCCACTGAACAGGGCTTTCTGTTGACCTTCCACTTGCTACTATCAGGGCTGCTGTTCCTCTCAAAGGATTCAGCCTACCTTCCCTGTTCTGGCTGGAGTAATTCCTCATACAGTCTCTTTCCCAAGCTCTTTTTGTTTTGGATTGTCCCCTTTAGCTCTGAACTCTGGTGTTTCATCACTTGATCCAGCGGCATTGGGGTGAGCGGTTCAGGTGAGGAACGTGTTGCTGAATAACGTGCTCAAATGGATATTTGCTTTCTGGCTGCTTCAGGTTTTGCATTACATCTCCAGAGATAAAGAAATGTTCATAAATTGATACTGGGAAATTGTGTGAAAAAGGAAATTTTGGTAGCAGCGTATGAGGCGATGGGTAGAAAATATTCCTACTTGATTCTGATCAACAAAAATAGCTTGTTTTCTGTGAGTCTCTTTTTTAATGGAAAGTAGAGCACTGGAAACACGTATTCCCATTTGTCATAGCTAAACAGCTTGCTCTGATGGTTAAATGTAAGAAGCAGGTATGTCATGTACAATAATAGTCTGCATAATTAATTATGATACTTATGGCTGTGAGCATCATTTCAAGAGGAATAGATGTAAGCAGCATTATAACAGTTTGAGAAAGGAGTCAGGGTAAATGATTTATCCAGTGATTAGTGTGGAGGAGGGGCTGGGCTTTGCTCTGGAGTGGCATCCAGAGATCCAACCTTGCCCGTGGTATACCTGGAAGGCGAAGGGAGACACAGGTCAGGGCTGTTTTCCCATCTTACCTGATTTATTAATTTGTCTTTGCCAGCTCAAAGAATCACTCTGGTATGGCACTTGTCCAAGTTACAAGCTAATATGTGGAATTACTTTGAAACCAGTGGGAATATTGCAGTTAGATTAAGTAGGAGAAGCAATTTTCCAGTTTGTAGGATTAAATATAGCAGCAGAGCAGTATTTTCATATTATTTTATTTATTTATGACTTTTTAAAAAGCCCACTCTAAAGTTTAATGGTCATTTTAGTGTTATTAGGTCACCAAGTAGTTAATGTTTTCAAGGATTTTAAAAACTGTTCAAAGGTTTTTAGACTAAATATTGCAGAATATCAGTTAACAAGTTGCCTTGCTGTAAAAATCTAGCGTTTCCAATGCGTGTTTGACATGCTTGGGGCTACTCCAAGTCTTGATACTCAGAAGGAACCAACTGCAATATTAAGCTTTAATATTTTATGATGAGATTCAAGCTGTTTACGAGGTGTGTAGGGAAAAGTGGATTATATTTTGTCACAGTGCACGTTTTTACCCAGTTAGGTACCTGACTGTAATGGGACCGGTTTAGCTCCTCTCCAAAAAAAGGAATGAAATGTGACTGTCAAAAGATTAGATTGCCTGTGTTGAATAAATTGTATTGAAAAAAATATAGCTGGGAGAACCATCAGATTTTCAGTTCTGATCTAGAAAAATGTTTCTCTCTGGCCTGCTCCTGTTTTCCTCCATCCTGGAAATGTGCAGGAATTAAACCATCAAGGATGAGATTTGTCCAGTGTTCCTGCATTAAGAGCCCTAAATGCACTATATAAGCTGGATCCCAGAAATGTCAATTCAGTTTATCAAATGCATGTTTTTAAGTTGTTTCGGTATGTTTTCTTCAGCCTACACTAGAACCTTCCATTCACTTCTCCCCAAGCAAATAAATCCTTTTAATGTTTATCTACATACACTAATTATGCATAGTTCTCCTTTTAACCATACTATTTCAGATAATTTGGGTTTCCTGTAATAATTTCTTAGATAATTATTTAGTTGGATGTTAACATCTTCATGAAACAGAAGAATGATGGCTTGATTTTTTTCTTTCCTCCTCTCTAATGGGTGACCATTCAAAATGGAACAGCTGTAGTGACTGAGAACTGTTATTATCCAGGGTGTGAATTACAGCAAAAGGACTGTAAAATGCGATTGGGTTTCAGACTTTGATAACAAAGATTCATCTCAGATCACCCGAGATTATAAAGGTGTTAAATGACTTCCTTTCTGTGCCTTTCTAATATTTCAGATTTCATAGTAGCATCATTGTCAAGATCTATTTGACATTCTGTAACACTTTCTCAAACAACAGCCTGTCTCTTCTCCTGACAGGGAGCATGCTTTGAATGAAAGTTCATTAGTCTATTGAAACATCTCAGTTAATTGCTAAGCCAGTACCCAGAATTGTCAAGTTCATATTTCCATCTGTGCCACAAGCATAGCAATAAAGAATTTTTTTGGACAGGTTAATTTGCCTAAAATACCGTGTAGTCAATCAGAGGAACAAAGTTGTTGATGGGAGCATCTGTCAAACTGGAGCTTTCATCAGAGCTGTCCCTCTCTGCGAGACGAACATCTCTGGCTTTCACGAGTTGGCAGAAATACAGCAAACAATAACAGCAGCTGCACTAGAATAATGTTATTCCACTGCTAAACACCAAACAGCTGGGTGTTGCATTGGTAAGAATGCTTTATAGTTTAGCTTCTTATGAAAATAAAATCCAGTCATTCAAATATAGCATTGTTTTAATATTTAATTTAGATTGTTTATATTATTTGCATTTTGTTAATTTTACATTTCATATAATTTGCTTGAAAATAGCACTTTCTTGGAAATTGTGTATGTACATGTGCGTGCATAAAGATTCCTAATACGTGGTGTTTTTCTTTAAAAAACAAAACAAAAGCAAATTAAATGTCTGCATAAAAAGCAAATTAAATGTATAAACTGAAATTATTTAAATGAGCTGGGAACTTGCACTGAGATTTCCAAGGCATGCACTACATGGCCCACAGTGTGCCATTAAATTTCTGACAATCTGAAAGATCATTTAACAATTAAGTTCTGATCTTCTACTGATTTCCCTCATCATCGGTGGTGCACACAGTGACTACATCCAGTATTTGCTACATGAAACACATCAATGTTAATGGAGAGAAAAATACAATAACTCATTTTACCACAAATAACATTTTCATGCTCTAGGAGATGAGCTTGAAATGCAAGTAATTCCAGCTAAATCAGTGGATTTAGCCTAGATTTACTGTAGTGTGAAAGAGGGTAAAATTTGACCAGCATCATCCAGAGCTGCAGAGCATTAAAGGCTGAGATGTGATGAGCATTACAGTATCCAAAATAAGGTTTCATCTGGACTTTTTCACTGGTTCTGAGAAGGATAGATGTTCCTTGAAATATTTCCTTGAAAGTGTCTCTCTTTTTTCTTGGAGACTACAAATTTGAGGTTCACCCCAAAAGAGGACCTTAAAAAAAAGAAGAAAAATAAATTGCAATCCTCTGCATGGGAGAGAGTTCCTTGATAATTTTGTAGTTTTTATCTTTGTGATACAGTGTGAGGCTTGACCTTGAAAACTAGGAGTTCTTAACCATCCAAGAGAGATGTTGCAAGGCTGTTGATTTGCAGAGCACTTTTAATATCCTGCACTAGAAGACGGTGGAAGTGTACCCAGCATTAATACTATTCTGGTCCTTCCTTGAGAAGGCGTCATTCCTCCTCCTGAATAGATCTGCTCTTCCATCATGGCTGGGTTCCCTGGCAACTTCTTCAGTGAAGTCAAACATATGTCTGTTCGAGTCTGCTGAGGGGGGAGTGTTACAAAGCTCTTCCGTGGGATACGGAGTCCCCTGTCACTGCCTCGTCCTGATGTTCACAGTGGGCGGAAGGGAAGAGAGGACCAGGTGGGCAAAGACAAATTTGTGCATTCAACTCCATCCCCCATCCACGCTGTCCTGCTTCTCTCCAGGCCTCTTAGATGAGAAGGGAGAGCAGTTGGCAGGAGAGAGACTTGGGAATAAGAAAATCCATCCATTCTGGAAGAGCATAAGCCTATCAGCTACTTTGTATTCTGTCAGGCTGTGGGGGAGAACTTAGCTTGTCTTATTAATGTCATATCAACATGTCTTATTAATAACGATAGAATCACTCAATACCATTGGAAAAGAACACAATAAGACCAGCTATGATAAGAGGTCAGGGCACAGAGCAATTCTTAGCTGAATATAGACATCCACATAAATGTATAGATAGGTTTTTTTGGTTCCTTTTTTGAGAGTTTGTGCTCTTAGCAAAGTCAACAGAGGTTTGGAGAAAGCCTCTACTATTTTCACTATCCTGAAATGGTGACTTTTGCCCTTTGAATTGACCAGAGCATCCAAATCCACAGATGTTTTCAGGCTGGTAGCCAGTGCAATGACTGAAAGTTTATCTGTTTGCCCCAATTACTGTATCTTGTCATCAGAATCAATCTTGTCCTGAGAAACATTTCCTTATTGAAAATCTTGCCAATAAACCCATGGTTTCATTTACTAGCAGATGGTGGAATTGGTTTTTTGGTTAGCTTTTGAGGTTGGGGTTTTTTTTTCCTAAATTCACAGCTTAAATGTAAAGCTTTGTAGGTGCTCTGGGTTTGTTCAGAGCTTTGCAGATATGACTGCTGTGAATCCAGGCTGGGAATACAGGGCTGGAAACCTGGATGTTATTAGGTATCAGTATATGCCCCAGCTAAAAAGTCAGTAATGTTTATTCAAAATGTTGCCAGAGAAGACCTCATCCCAACAGCTTTCTCCTTATTTTAGCACCTGTCATCATAAATCCACTGAGTTGGAAGTGGTTACTTTCAATTTACTGTGTGGAAGAGGGTGGCTCCGGGTCATACCAATTTTTTCTTGTCTAGCTTATTTGAACTTTTTGTTTTAAATGAAGGATGAATTTGAGGCAGTTACGGAATTTTCTATGTCTCTTGTGTAAATTGAGTTCAGTTATGATTACTCATTTTATTTAAAAGTAGAATAATGACCAGCTGTTAATGGCAAAGTTCTGAAGAGAGGTCTTGATCCTGTGTTAACTTTACATTCCTGGAGGACAATTTGTCATGAAACCAACATGATGTGTTGCTAATGATTACTTTATTGAGTCCACTGGCTCCCTGGGAGCCGTGAAGCTGCAGGACCATCTGCTCCTATTAGTCCATGCCTGCCACTCCTGTGGTCTGACCTGCAGGTGATGTGCAGGGAGTTTGGCCAGCACATGCAGAGCAAGTGTTGAAAGCTGGAGGTTTAGGCAGGATTTTGCCCTGGTAGATTCTCATCCACAATGATTGAAGCAATGCTGAAGTTCATCAAATCAGACCAGGTCTGAATTCAAGAGGAATCCAGAAACAAGCAATTGTGGAGGCTTAGTGGGGTTGTGAAGTCTATGGTCAGAGCCAGGAGCTAGAGAAAGTTAAAGAGAAAACAATTTCCCAGACAACAGGAGTAACAGGAGATGAGTTGAAATTGCTGGAGTCCCCACTTTGAACCAGCAGTGCTGTCTTAATTAGCTCCTCTCAGCAGACGAACTGCACGTGGAGCCAGGACCTGCAGGGCCCTGGGTGGTCACAGGACAGGCAGAGGTTAACACAGCCCAAGGCCCTGAGGGGCTGGGAGGTCACTGAGTGACTTGTACAGATCACAGGCTGCAGGATTTTACCCCGTGACTCCGTTGCTCCTGTAACTTGTGTGCAGTTAAAATGCTCTTTGCAGACAGGCAGTGAGTCGTGATTTCAAAGCGATGGGATAGGGAATGTGTTCCTCCTTGTGACCCTTTGTTCCATCTCCTAAGTGCCTTTGCTGTAAAGACATTCACACCCTACAGCTTATTGCTGCCTTCAGTCATGGCCATTAATTCTGGCTGTTTCTTTGCTGGGTGGAGTTCCTTTGTATCTCTATTTTTGCCTTTTCTTGGCGCAGAAGCCTTGAGCCGTGCTTGTTTGAAGTTCAGAGATCTCACAAACACACACCATGCCAGAACACTTGTCTGCTGCTGTTCTGCATATCAGTTGATCTAATAAAACACAGTGCCTCTTCTATAAACGGTGATAACCCAACCTAGAAACCATCAGGGCTATGTCAACATCCACAGTGTTGAATTATTACGTTGCATCTTATATTTGCACTAATGTTTTAGGTGTGCTTGTGTTTTTTCTTCACCTCTGTCTGTGAGCTCAAGCACTTTGTGGCACTATAAGTTATGTCATAGAAGAATGGCAGTTTTATTTGCTTTTATTGTCCACTGTGGAAGCATTGCAGGTTTGATTCTAAATTAATCTTTATTGTGTTTTTAAATTTCTTCTTATTCCTTGACATAACCTGCTATCTTTCAGACTTAGCTTTGCTGGCTACAATCAATTTATTATTCATAAATTCCCTGTTTTGACAGCAGTAGTCTGGATTCAATTATGCCAAAAGGCCCAGTCATAGCCGGCTGCAGAGCTGAAAATGAATTGTTCAATGACGCGATCTGTCTTAGCGAACGTTAAGTGATGCTTTGATAATTATATAGACATACATATGCAGGCAAAAAAAAAAAAGCTTTGGGAACATTCTTTGTTACCCCCCGTGGAAAGCAGAAGAGAACAGTGGAGGAAGATAAATTGACAGATTATTAGCTGAGGCATCTTGTAAAGCCAGCCAGGGCCCACTGCTCCAGCTCTGCTGCCTGCGCCGCTGGAGGCTGGACCGCAGTGGAAGACTGAAGACTGCAGCAGCACATGGAGCAGCAGATAAAATTAACACCATCATTTAGTTTTATTTGTTAGAGTTTTAAGCGAGCTGGAAGATAAAAATGTTTAAAATAACCCCTCGGAGAGAGACTGTGCTGGAGAATCCCAGAATCTTCATATTTCCGAGTGACAGAACTGTACCTCGGCTGGTGTTTTCGTGGAGGAAGAGAAGGGAAGAGCACTCCAGGTTATCTTTCAGGCTGACAGGTGAGAGGATTGACTGTAGGAGTTTTGAAAGCTGCACGGGGTGTCTGTCAGGAGACAGCAAGTTTTGCTGACAGCATCAGATTTACGCAGTTGCATGGGCACGCACGTATCCTGCACTTCCAGACAGCGACTAAACCCTGCTCGCTTCCCCAGACTACATTTCCCTTCCAGGGTAAAAACACTTTCCTGCTGAAATAAGACCCTGCAAACACTGTGGTTTAAAAAAAAACCCCACAAACAAACAAAAAAAGCACTACCAAACGGAAAACAAACCACTTTTTTTGCCCTGAGGTCTTCATTGTGTCTTTTTGTGAGAATTAATTTTTGTGGCTAGGTCTTTCCCTGATCAGAGTTGGCCTGTAGGATTAAAATGGGCACAGGAGGAGGACAAACATTTCCATGTTCATTTGTCATGTGGTCAGGGTTTTTTTTCTGGAGCAAGAGTGGAGTTTTTTGGCACGTGCTGCCTTTTTTCCATGTGGAAATAGTCAGGTTCAGATGCAGAAATCAGCTCCGTGGTGCTCACGAGGGATGGAGGGATTCTCAAGAAGCTGAGTCCCCCTTCCCAGCCGCGAAGCAGAGTTGGGGGAGTTTTAGAAGAAACTTTGTGCAAGTGTTGGAATATGTTGTGGGAGAAGATGGCTTGGAAATGCAGTTGTTTCTGAATGCCTAAAAATGGGCCAGAAACAGGAATTCTGGGGAGCTGAATTAACTTGAAGGTTACATCCTAAGTGTTTCCTCTGACACCTTGAGGAGGAAAACTGGCTTTTCATTGCCGAGTCAGCTGACTCACCTCACCACCTTCCAGAGACTGCTCGGAAACTGATAATTACACTCTTGTAATTATATTTTTCATGAGTAGGTACTGAGGCAATGAGGCATTTCAGGAAGTCACTATTGGTGAAGTTATTTTACACTTGGAGAAACTGAGGCAGAAGGGTGTGTGCAAGGTCAAGCAGTACCCACTGGTAGAGCTGTGGATACAGCCCAGCACTGTGAGCTCCTTCAGATGTTCATGCCTTGTAGGTTTGAGAAAGATACTTTTAAAAACATTTTCTTTTTCATGAATGCCAGCAAAAGCAGAACAAGATAAGCCAAAACCTGCTCTCCTCTTCCGTATTCTCTCTCACAGGCGTTCCTTTTAATTTCTGCTTCCCTTGATTGTTTTTCTTCAGCAATGATAAAGGAAAATATTCCAAAAATGAGGAAAATGTGAAGGAGAGAATACAAAAACTCCCTGTATGAGAATGGGAATTTCAATGCAGGAACTGGACTTTGATGCTTGGGCATTACAGACAGGGAACATGTGTCATCTTTTCAGTGAAGCAATATACCCCTCCTGTGACTGGGAGGAAAACAGAAATGCAAAGCTCAGTTCTGTAAGGGTTGAATATTCCTGGAGGTCTTCACACTGCCACCAAATCTGTCTTTGGTATTAAGGCTGATGAACAACTTCTGCAAGCTCAACTTTTCCCTCTCCAGTTCTTCATCTCACTGTAATTCTGCTTTCCCTACTGCAGCTGCCACTTCCTTTTGTGTATTCAGTTGTAATCCAAATTTCACACCGACTTTACTCACCCACTTTGCTACCTGCCAAAGCAGTTTCTCAGACTTCATAAGGAAATCTTCATCAGTTTAAAGTTGATTGCAACGTCTGCACTACCCTCTGAAAGAAAAGAAAAAAGAAGAAAACAGCAAGAATGAATATTGGTGTCCAATAAAACAAAGTACTTGCTGTACATATCCAGGTAAAATTACTGCATGTGAGATTTGGAAACTCTTCATGGAGTTTTCAAAAGCAATGGACTAAATACACCAGATAAACTATGATTTATTATCTGCCTACCTGACCCCTAACTGATGTAATCAATATGTTTATGATGCAGACAGCAAAGTTTCTGAATTACATAGAGCACATCCTGTCACATCCTACTCTAGCAGGAGCAAAGGCAGTTACTCAGCAAGCTATTGATAATAACCAGTGGCAACATCAACTCACGTGGTAATTTACCATCTTCTGTCTCATTGAATTAATTGATTTCCTTTATTGGCTATATAAGTAATTTCCTGTATTTTGCTGTTTTTATCTGTGTCTCAGTGAATACTTTGTGCCTTACCAGCGTTCTGTGGTAAAAGAATTTGGTAATTGAAGTGTTCGAGTCCTGAAGGGCAAGGAATGGGATGTTACTTCATGATCTATGATAAATGTAGCAATAAACAATAATCCTAATTATGTCTTGCTCATGGAGCACCTGCTGGGATGGGTGACCAAACCCAAGGACTCTGTTTTCCAGCTCCCCTGCGCTGCAGATTGAGAACCTGCAAAGTCCCCCATGTGATGGAGCAGTGCACATCCATAGGGCTTTTCTCTGTAGGGTGGTCAATGGGACTTTGCCAGGTCAAGAGGTGGTAGAGCATGTGGATTAGGTTATACCTGCTAATTAATGCAGATAAATACATAATTCCATCCTTATACCTCCACCTCCAAAGCTCCTGTAATGCCACCCTGCCAGGCTTTTTGTTAATAGATTCAATTTGAGAAAATAATGTTTTCCAAACACATCTTTTAAATTGTGTTCAAAACCACCCAAACCTGGTTTGTGGGGTTTTTCATCTTCAAAGCAATTTGTAGCACTGGCTGATAACTATTATGTTACAGTTAATATATCAAAGGATAATGTGGTCTGTGACAGAATTGGTAGGTCATCCATCTGTGTCACATGAAAGGAACTGTTTCTCTGGTTTTATCTGCTAGTTACCTCTTTACCAAACTAAGGGAAATAACTTTGTAGTGAATCTTCAAAGACATGTTAGATTGCTTTATCCTTTTCTTCTCTTCATAGGGATTTGGAATAGTTTTAAAGCATCAAAATCCTGATGAGTTGGAAAAGGGTTTCACATGCTGACCATAATCTTTGTGCTGTTTCAGCTGTTGGATCAGCTGTCTCACCAAAGCTGACGTGAGTCTCTCAGAGAACAAATCCCTTTCTGGGAAAAAGGGGTGATATTTTATTGGGTTATCCAGATTAGATGCAGGTGCTGGCTGAAGCCTCTATTTTTCAGTTTCACATAACTTCAGCTCCGTCCCTTTAGACATTTGCTGAACATTGTTAAGAGATTGTTAACTTATATATGAAAATGGAGGAATGGCAAGGTCACAGAGTAAACAGTTCACCTGAAAGGGCAGCATTTCTCATTCCTCCTTTTGCAGCCTATTAGATTTGTGGCTCTAATCAGTCACATAAGAAATCTCTAAAGGCACCTGGTGATTGCAGGCACCTTTTCAAAGGTGGCCTCTAAAAAAATACACACAGCAATTAGCCCACTAAATTGACTTGCTTCCTGAAACATACTAATTCTCTCCAAATTACTTAAAGTGACTCATTTTTAGTTTATAAATTTAAAGATTTATTGGTGATCTCATGCTCTGTGTCCTCAGACTCTGGATTAAGGATAAAATTAAAGACATAAAGCCTATGGTGAAATGGGAACAACTTCAAGCCAGGGCTGTGAACAGTTTGTACAAATGGAGGAAATACATTTCCCACCCTCCCTCTGTCAGCCTGAGGGAGTTCACTGTGACCCAAACTCTTATCTTTGTTTACATCTGTATTCTGATATTCTTGAAATGTGATAAGGAGTTCTGAAAGGAAAACACTGCTTCCATCTTTAATTGCCATCCTGAAGAAAGCTTCCAAATTTCAGCTACAATAGTCTGACTGAACCATCCTACTGTTCAGGATACTTTAAAATAAAATCCTTAATCTATTTTGAAGCCTTTAGTTTGAAGAATAAAAAGGAGTATAAACAAGAAGGTTCAGCTGTAAGCACAGAGCATATATGAGAAGTGAGAGCTTGAGAAAAAATCCTTTGGAAACAGATGGGGCTTGTGCTGTTTCTCTTTCTTCTAAAACCTCAGTTCTCAGCACATCATCTCGTGGTCTGTTAACTCCAAACATTTGAAGGGCAGATGGCTTCTTGGCCTTTCAGAAAACACAAGCACTGCTAGTGAAGGAGTTGCCATTATAATAGATACAACTTTATCTCTAGCCAGGTCTTTTGTGTTGTTTTCCTGTGGCGAGGGAGCAAGGAAAATGGATTTGATAGCCAGGTATCTTGTCTTGGACTCATTCTTGTTTCCACTGTTGCCTTACACACATTTCTCTTCTATCTGATGAAAAGTGTTGTACTCATTTTTGTTTCCTTATTATGCTAAGAATTAAACTTTGGGAACAGCGGCTGTTGCATTCACTAGGAGCTGAGTTCTTTAGCTATAAAATTATGTTCTGTGTATTCATGAAAATGGATCAATTAAAGTCAAGGGGACTCCTCACATGAGCAAATGCTAATTAACAAAACGGATGCTCTAATGAAGAGAACATGATAACGTTGCAGATAGATTCTGAATATTAAACATACTTTGCTCGGCAGCAGTAGAGGTGTTTACTCCATAGTATATCAGCAGTTTATTAAATTTCTGGTTGGAAATAAATGCTTTGGGTTGGTTCTCTAATTGGTAAATGTTCTGTACTTCTAGACTCAAGTGCTGTCTGGAGCAGTTTTGATGCATCCTAAGTGTGCTCCTAAGTCAGTGCTAATCCACAGATTGCTGATACCATCTAACTAAACCAGACAGGTGGCCTTGCTGCAATGGGAGCTTAAGATATTTCTTGCCCAGCTGGTGGGGAAAAAAAGAGCTGTCTTTTTTTTTCCTTCTGAAAAAATAAAATTAAAAAAATCTCAAAAAGCCTAATAATATAAGGAAGGGACATCTATTATCACATGTAAGTCAGTAGGAGAGAGTCTTTAGAACAGCCTGGTAGCTGGATTTTCACATTAATTTATTTTCCTATTCATGGAAATTCTACTTTCATCACCAAGTGAACTTGGTGCTAATTAATTAAATATGAACTATTGATTAATGTATGAAGAACAGTGAAAGCTGTGGCTACAGGACTGGTCTATTTTCAGAGACTTTTCTGTATTCTCCCTAATATCATCTTAATATTTCATAGTTCAGGTTTGAATTAGAAGTAAACAACCACTCCAAGGGAGATGGGAGGTGGTCCCAGCAGTGTTTTTGCAGCAGGGCTGGGATGGGTCTGGGGGTCTGGGGTGCCCTGGCCGTGGTTCCTGCCCAGCCCCTCCTCTGGGCACCGATGGCTGGAGTTTGTCCGAGCTCAGAGGGCAGGGGTGGCACCAAGGAGAGCAGGACATCCAGGGAACAATGCCTCTGGCTGCAGGAGGAGCTGGGTCACATGTGTCCCATCATCTCTTGGGTCTTTTGGGGCAGGATTGGGGTAGGTGGAGGCAGGACAGGCAGCAGAGACAAGAAGCACTCAGGAGGGAGGAGGTGGATGCGCTCTGGTCTTGCTGCTTCCCCTCCTCTGTTCGACCGTCTTTTACTTCTCATTTCCACAAGTTTTTTCAAAGAAGGAGATGGGAGGGGAAGAAACACAGCAAATCTTGTTGTCCAAAATTTCCATGTGCTGCTGTCATGTAAATCCAGGTTTGTCCTTCTGCCCTAAAGCCTGGTTGAACATGGAACCATGAAACCATGAGGAAAGTGCCTCTGGCAGAGGGGTGTGTCATGCATCAAGCAGGAGAGGTGGGATATGTTACATGAGGACATTCAACTGTGACAGACCGTGAAAATTGGGATCCCAGAAAAAAATTCTTTGCATTTGTACTTTAAACAGCAGATTTGTTTGAAAGGACTGTTAACTTCAGGATGTTATGGGCATATATAATATATGGGCACCAAATCCATGGAAAATGTGGCCTGTACTGTTTCTGAGGAACCAGCCACAACGTGTTTCATGTTGCTTCTCACACAAGTAGGTTGTTATTTCTGATTTCTCAGATAACTTTTTTATGGTAATCAAAGTCTTGTACAGCCTGAGCACTGACAGTGAGACAGAATGGGCCATAATGAAATAAATTGTGGGAAAAGATTTTTTTTTAAAGCAAAAGTAAAAAAAATACCCAAACACTTTCAAAAGCTAGGTTTGTCAGTGGGCAATGTGTTCCTGTAATTGTCTTTACATTTTCTTAAGAAAATAAAAAATATCATAACATTGTGCAGTATCAAGCAAAACTAAATTGTCCCATGGTATGCATGGTTAAAAGTATATCCTGACTGCTATCCTGGCACATCCACATTCTTGCAAGCTCATTTCCAAGATGTTTAAAACATTCAAAACACTAAAGAGCTGCGATTCCATTGATGTCTAATGAAGTTTACCACACAAAAGCTTTCCTGAAAGAAGTTCTTCGAGTCTGAAGTGACAGACAGATGTCAAGGTGATGCTGAGTGTGAGATGAAAAATTGAAAGCAAACAAATTCCTTAAGTCATTTATGGGATGTGATTTGGCCCAGCCTTGAAGTCTTCTGTGGGTGGGTTGGAGTGTTATCAATCACCCCTGACACATATTATTTGTGCATAATTATATGTTATTGACCCAATACTCAGTAAAAGGGGCTCTGTACATGCTTAGCATTGTTTGATCCCAGCCTCATCTATCACTGAGACACAATGTACCAAATATTGCATATTTCTGCTCTCTGTGCAGATAGGGCTTGGAGGTATCTCCACTATAATCTCTAATTGCCCTAATACCAATCTACAGAAGGCTGAACCTCTCTTTCCAAGCTAATCCATCCTAGCACTGCCAGGAGACAACAGCTTTTAGTCCAGGAGGAGAAATATCCAGCTTTGAGCAGGGATTTCCAAGGTGATGCATGGTGGTGTTCTGCTGGTGCTGGCTCTCGGGGCAGCGTGCCTTTGATGCATGGTCTGTCACGGAGCTGCCCACATCCAGGGCTTCAGATCTTCATAAGCCTGGGAGATGAAAGGTAATTTCAGGGCTGTGATGAACAGCAGAACCTCGGCTGGTCAGCTCCGAGGTCCCTGCAGTGCTAATTAAGATCTCAAATGTCTTGGTGACCTTGGCTCTGCTTCCAGGTGGGTGAGGGGACACAGGTGAGGCAGGACAGAGGGGGTGTGATCTGACATATGAGTGTCAGCTCCTTAAGAAAAAAGGCATTGGAAGGAGCTGGATGACAAAAAAAAAAAAAAAAAAAAAAAAAGGAAATAAAGTTACTGAATGAAGTAAGAGTCTGAGATATGATCTACTGAATTCAAGGCAACCTTGACTTAAGGAGGGTTTTATTATGCTTAAGGAAAGAAAAATTGAATCTTCCTAATCACTGCAGACAATGATGGTGGTGCCTGTTTTTCCAATGATGATGTTTTGTATTTTAAGTAAAGCCTCTATGCCTCTTTTCAAGGAAATCTCAATAGGAGTTGAACTTTTTATATATTTTACAGGGTTTTGGGGGATAAAAATACCAACATTTTTCATTTGCTGAGAATGCTCTGTCTAACAAGGACCCTTTTCCATTTTTTATTATTTTTACAGTAACATCTATAAAAAAAGCAAATTAAAATATTTAAACACAACACTGAAAACATTTGTTCCTGCCTGCTGGCTGGCTTCCAACTTGTGTAATTAAATCTTGCAGTCTGTTACCTAAATACTTCCTGCAGTTCCTACTCAGTGCAGTCCCTTCCCTGAGTTTCTGGCCCCAGCCAGTTTTGCACTGCGGCACAGCTGCCACTTCGGATCACAGGGATGGCTGCATTTCTTTGGGAAAACTGACTCATATATAAATAATTGTTAAAGTGCTCTGGAAACCTCCCCGGGGTGAAGAGCACCATTGAAAAATAATAAGCCTTTCAGATACATTATTAATATCGATGGCATTGCTGATCACACTCCAGCCCAGGGACGGGGAGAAGGTTACTCTGCAGTCAGTGTTCTACCCTGGAAGCTGGGAAACCTGGCTGTGACTCCAAACCCTACCCCAAACTCCTCTATGAGACTGGACAAATCACTTACCCTTTTGTTACCAACCCTCACCTTGGACTTCTTGCTCCATGGCTTATTTCATATATATTTTTATGCTTTTCAGAACAAGAGGTTTTTGTTAGTGTGGGTGGCCCATTCTGTGATTGTGCTGTCGAGGTGGAAACCATGAATTCAGGCTGACGTGAGCAACCAGAAAATCCTGATGTGTGCTCTCAGTTTATGATACCCTCCTTGTCACTACACTTTGCAGGTGAACACAGATATTTTTCTAAGTTAGAAATGACAAAGTATTTCTCTCGTTGAACACAAAGGATCCCCCAGCAGACTTGTTTGTCCTGCACTCATTTTCTGTTGCACAGTGTAGGCATTTAAGCTGTGACCGCTGACAGCTTTTTAATCCTTCTTCACCCCTTGGATACTCTTGTGTAACTTTGGAAAGCAATTTGTAACTTATATGAGTGTGCAGAAAATAATACTCAGTGCTGATTCCCATGCAGTAGAGCAGTTACTTACAGCTGTCCTTTAGTTTGAGTGAAGTCCTTCACTTTATGTTCAGATTAACTAATGTTCCAACTGAATTTGATGTTATCTCTCTTTTATTGATGTGAATTATTTATAGCAGAACTGTTGAATCATCAAAATGCAATTCCTGAGACTATTATTTATGCTAAGATATTAATCCCATGCTCCTATTAAGATTTATCCCTCTGTTCCTTGTTCTGGATTCCTGAATTAAATTTAATTATTCCATCTTTCTCTTTTGCAGTTGAAGTGCACTTAGGTTTGTAAAGTAGAAGTATTAGCTTGTGAGTGACTGTGTTGAGGTCAAACACAAAATCTGTCTTCCCTGCTTTCCCGTAGGTGTGGGTTTGAATTTTTATCACAACCAAAGGCAGCTCATGGGAGGCACCTGCGTTAAAGACAAACTGCTTTTCTACATGGGATTTTTCTGGACATGTGGATGCAATATTTGGATTACATTCATTCTCTCCAAAGAGAACTTTTTGTTCTTGTTGTTGGGAGAGAGCCCAGGTGATACCAGAGATGTAGCCCTGCACTTTTGCTTCTTCCTGAACATCCTACTTGTGCTGTCCCTTTTCTGTTCCTGTCCTCCTCCTCCAGGATGAAGCTGCAGGAGACAGTTTTTTTTTCCCCAGCACATAGTTTCATGATTAATTTGTAAGCAGCTTCTTGGAATGAGTGTTTCCTCCCTTGTTTTTTGTTTTGTTTCCTGCTTGGCACCAAGGAAAAGTGTGGCATTGGGTTTTGTGTGCAGAAATCCCTGTGCAGCCTGGAGGGAGCACCCGCAGCCTGTGTGGTGTCAGCTGTGGGAAAGGGTGTTTGAAGATCTGTGTGAGGCAGAAACACATCCTGACTGTGTCCCTGGCAATCCCAGCAGCCAGGAGGAGCTGTGTTGGGTGAATGAGTCTGGGGCCACTACAAAGGGAGGTGCCAAACTGGTTCTCTGGTAGCCTGAAAGATTTTGCAACTTCAGGGTGAAATGTGGCAGCTTTTATTTTCCTGCATTTCCCTCCCATGAGCAGAGGCCAGTGGAAGTGAGAGCTCCACACGGAGCTGTGGCTTCTCTCCCTTGCTTTGGGAAGGAAGAGGGGTGGAACACAAACGGGAACGTACTGTACGTAACCAGATAAATCACAACTCTTTGAGGAGGTAATTTTGTCTTTCCAAGTTTTGCAGGCTGGACCAGGCAGCTCAGCAGCACTGGGGATTGCCCCCAGCCCAGTTCCCTGTCTCCATGCATCCTCCTGTCTTTGCCCTGCATCTTTGAAGTCAGAGGGGCTGCAGGTTATGGCAGCACATTTCATCTTGTGCAGCTACAGCCACTCTCCACAAGCACTCCTGCAGCTGATTTTAAGACCTTTTATAATAATTACTGTTTTTCTTGCAGGCATTTCTCCATCTTTGTATTCCAGTCAAGTCCTCCATCTCTTGTGCTGATAGTAATGATGTTATGGCAGAGAGATCCCACTGGCTTTATTAGACTTGGATTTATACACTGCTTCTGTCCTGAATAATTCAGGACAGGGCCCAAACAGGGCTCCAGATAAAGGCCACTCATAAATGCAGGGCAACTCAGGTGTAAAGTTTGCAGCCATGGTTCTAGTTCATCCCTGGCCTTTCTTTGTATTTCTGATAAAAACAAAAAAAAATAGTAAAACAAAAATCCTGATTTCAATATAAACCAGTTCTCTCAAGGACTCTTCCTTCAGCATACCTGTACATTCATATACCAGGATTTTGAAAACCTTTTAGCTTTAGGCACCTACAGGTGGTTCCTCAGAAAACACACATCCAAAGCAGTAGTGCCTTTCATTTGTGTATGAATGTCCTCTAACCTCTGGTGTTTGCCTTTCATTTGTTCTGAGAGCAGAACTTAACTCATCCTCCTCCAGGGTGCCAGGGTTAAACAGCTTCTGATATCGCTCAATGGAGCAGCAAGAGTGGCAGCCAATAAAATGCAGCCCATTTGAAATCATTCCTAATGATTTAAAGAAGGAATAATGCCACCCAGAAGAACCATTTCTGCATTTCAAAAGATTTTTCTACAATATTTTCCCGTGACTGATGTGATGCAAGATGCAAGCCCTTGATCTTCAAATCGTAGTTGTCTTTTCAGTGATAAATAGCAGAGTTCTGCTGCATCTGTGTGTGAGCACAAGTGTTCAAGGGTGGTGTTTGGGATTGCTGGAGTGGCAGATTCCCTGCACTTTCAGAAAAAACTTAATGATTCATTTAAATATTTAGGCAGAATGTGCTGATAGTCATGTCTACTCTTTCTGAAGAACTTACTTGACCATTTGAAGCATGATGCAGCACAGAGTTTGGATTACCATTCCTGCTGTCAGTGGGGCTTCCTTCAATTACAGGTTTGGGTTTTCATTTGCTTTGTTTTGATTGAGATCTGGGATACAGCTTGTTTGTGTAGTCATATGCAAATAAGAATAATATTTAAAACATATAGTACTTCACATACTCAAAACACAGTTTTGACATTTGCAGACGTTCTCACAACCCCTGTGTGGAATAGGTAAATAGTGGAGATGTGGCTTTAAGGCAGTTTTGCATGGATGATAACACGTCATAGCATTGCTGATGGAAAACAGGCATCAGACCTCCAAACCCCAAGAGTGATGTGAGGGGACCTGACACATTTAATGTTGTTTATATTTGTATCTCAGTTTCAGGGATGACTTCTTCAAGTTTTCTTGACAGGGAGGAATAGTAAAATCCACTTTGCTTTTAATGAGCAATGAAATGATGTCACATCTTCCTGGAGGCTGGAGCCGCTCAAAAGGCTAAGAGAATTTCACAAGACTTGCAGGACAGGCTGGATTGTGCATCCCTGAAGTTGGCAGAGATACTGTCACTGAATTGGGTAGGATTTGTGTAACACCCCTGTCTCCTGGGTAGAGCTGACAACATTTCAGGGGCTGCTCATGGTAGAAATACCAGGTTGCATGATTTGCCATCGGTTCTTAAAAGAATTCTATTAAAACCATGTGTGTACATTAATATTTATGGAAAAATGAAGGCAATAAGCTGTTATCATTCTGCTTACTGCAGGGGTATTTGCAAGCCTTTCTCTGGCCCCAGGCTGTTGTCTGCTCACCTGTTGGTCCATCTGGTTGTATTGAGTGAGGAGGAACCATGCATACAGTCATTCTTTGTATTCCTGTACCTGACAAACCTGTCAGTGTAAACTTATTTGGGTGGAAAGGATGAATCATGCTGGAATTAACATGCTGATTGAGTGGGAATTACATTTACAAATGTGCAGCACGGTGTGATGGAGTGTTTATGCCCCTGTGAAAAGGCATCTGGTGGCTGGAGTGGCAGCTCTTGAGCTCCCTGCAACTGCTTCTCAGCTCGAGCTGCTCTGTGCCAGCTTTCCTCATCTGTATTGAAGGAAGGATAACCTTGTTGTAGAAAATTAGACTGAGATTCCAGAAAAAGATGGGAATTTTGACAGTGTCACCCTCACATTTCTCTAACTGGATTTCCATTTCTAGCAGGAAAGAATAAATGAAACAATTGTTCCATTTTTGCACTGCTGTCGGGGAGGGAGCATGGAAGGAAACCAGACATCCTGAAATCTGTGGTCCTTAGGAGCTCTTTATTAAATGAAAAAGGAAGATACTTATCCATGATGTTGCCCTCCTGTATTTACAGGGATTTGAATGCATATATTGAGTCATTGGTACTAATGAGCTTATCAGAGTCTTTAAAGTGTTTTCTAAATCAACTAGACAGAGCAAACCCAGGCTGTCCTTGAGGCAGCTTTTTTTTTTCCCTTTTTTTAAAGAGATTATTATATTTCTCTCTCTAAGGTATTTACATGTTCTCAAATACAGAGCACTGATGTTCAGTGCATCTCCAGGAATGTAGATGGCACAGGGAGGAAATGACTGATTGGAAGAGTGGGGAATTGAGACCTGCTCTGATATAATGAATCTTAAGCAAGTATCCATCCTACTGCAGTTATTGCTGTCTCCTAATGTTCATGTGACTATTCAGAGGCAGATGGGCCTTCCCTCCTGTGCAACACTCTAAAAGTAATTTAAGCTTATGAAACAAAACAAGTATTCCACAATTATTAAGAGTTCATAACTTACTTTGTGTAATTCCACCCATCACAGGAAAGGATTTCAGCAGCTCTGCGGAATTGCAGCAATTTGAAGGATGCCATGCTCTTAATACCAGTTTTAGCAGACTTAATCTTTTGCTTCTGTAATTCCTAAGTGAGTCTGTGAATGCGAGGTGCGCAGTTCTGCAGATTTTGTTCATTGCTAAAATAAACAAATGAAAAAATTGCCTTATTCCTCAAGGACTTTTAGCTCCATCTACAGCAGAGAATGTAATTATGCCCATATCATTGATCAGGGAACTCCTCCCCTCACTCCAGTCTGTATAGCATCAGGATTTAGCATTTAAACTATATTTAAGTAACTGATGTATTAGACAAAGGAAGCCATGCAGTAAGTGGATTTCCATCTTCTTTTAGCTCAGCACGCTTGTTGAACACGGGCCAAACTTCCTCGTTTCCTGGCGTTTCCTTTATTGTAGCCTGAGGAGCAGCGAATATCTGTGTGCAATTGGAGGTTTCTAGCATTTCACTTCACTGAATTCCCTGTTCCCTGTTGTCTCGTACAGACTGTCAACCATTTGTATTTCTGGGTTGGAACTAATCAGACCCATCTGGTCTTGCTGACAGTGTGAGCCAGGAGAATAGCTCTGTACCATGATACAGGATCCTGGAACTTGGGGCACAGAGAAATTTACTGCCTCGCCTAGTCCTGCTTTTTAATAAACTCAACAGTGCCATAGCACAGCTCATTTTCTCCTTTGTTTATTCTAAATCAAAGACAGCAGTTGTCTATCACACCACAAATCTATAAACACTAAGCAATCCATAGATTGAAACATTTCCTTCTTGCTCAACCTGTAAGTAGTGCTTTGCATCCATGCTGGATGGAGGATTTTGCGCCGGAAAGAGTTTTTCAGCTGCAGAGTAAATTAGAAACCAGACAAAGAATAATGATTGGCTTTTCAGTGTTTCTTAATATCAGCTGGTAAATGCAGGTGAGGTAGTGTAAGAGCTCCTGTTGCCTAGTCTGCATTGGAAAGAGCATCCAGGCAGCTCCTAGGTTGCTCAAAGAATGCCAAATCAAAGGCCATGTGTGGCACTAATGCTGCATATTGTATGAAGTGTGCGTACCTGGGAGTATTTGAATTACATCTTCATTGTCCATTAGGGAGAAAATTCAAGGCAAATCAAAGTTTGTATTGATTTTGGGACTGGGGAGGGGTTGTGGAGGATTATGTGAATAATTCTATTATTCACCTTTCTGTTGGAAAATTAAAGTGGATAGTGCAAAGAGCACTACTGAGAGAGATAAATGAGCTGCTTCACTCCAGAATGAACTCTCGTCTCAGCAAAATGTTGACATTATGAGCCTAAATTTCTTATGTACTTAGTAGAGTTATCTGCATAAAATATCCTTTAAATTCAAGAATGACTTCCATCAGCCCTGTAATGATATCAGGGGATGATTGTGCTCCCATTTCATTTCAGTGGGTGTACACAAATACTGCTATTCTACGAGATTATTAAATCGCAAAGGGCGCATTTTGTGATTATTTAGGACGGATTCCATTTCAGCAGATCCAAACCTTGCACCCTTGTTCACAGCAGTAAAATAAACCTGTAAGATGAAGAAAGACATTGTTGTCCTTTGAGCAAACATACTGAACAAGGGATTCTGTAATTGAACTTCTACCAGCACCTTTGCCAGTGTAGTATCAAAGGTACAGAATTTGATAGAGCCACTTACAAGCCTTCTCACAAATCATGAGGCAGAAACGCTGTGCTGGAGGATTTAAGGACTGTACCCAAAATGTGGGAGCTTTTCAGGATCCATGGGTGCATTTATATCCCTACTCCATCCTGGCCCTGCCAGGGAGCTTAAAAGTTTTAGTACCAGTGGATTTAGCTTGGCTGTGCTAGTGCTTATTGCTGACAAGCTTGAAAAAAGATAAAAAATCCAAAATCTCAGTCACCACCAGACAGAAATTCTAACCTGCAGAGGGGAAGGAAAGGAAAGGTTTCTAGGAATGCAACTAAACAGAACCCTCACAGTATTATGCACCAAACAATTCACAGGCACAAAGGGTAAATGAGACAGAGCATGGTTTGCTAATCTGGCGTGGAAATCAGAAACAAGAGCATCAGTTGCAGCTATAAATCTGCCTCACCAGGAACTTCTCAGCCTTTCTGTTCCTACCCCAAAAATTAGTTAGGGACTGTGAAGAATATTTGTTCATGCTGTAGGAAGGGGTGAAAAGAAGGTGTTATATGGGTGAGCAACAGCGCTGGTGGAAACGGTGCTGAAGGAAGAACTAAGGTTTTTGCGAAAGTTTCTTGGCAAGAACGCATCTCTAAAGGTTTTCTGTGATGCAAATATCTCATTTTCCTCATCTTGGAGAGGAAAAGATATTGGGGATAAAATTTCAAATTGCTCATGAGCCATCTCACAGGGTTTTCGCTCTGTTTCTTGAGTCTTGTCTCAAATAAGCTCCAACTCAATAGAAATTTGCTTTAGTCCTAACGCTGTAAAAACCGAGTAAGCAGTTTGAGATTTGTCCCATCGATTTTGCCAAGTTTTGGTTGAGTGAGAACTTAATAAAGGTTTTGGATTGTGAAGATAAAGAACTGACTTCTGACATCCTGATTCAATTTCTAGCCAGTCATTTTACGGATTAACTCCCATTGAGTTCAGCAGGAGCGTGTCAGAGCAAGGGCTGAGTCAGGATCCAGCCCTCGCTCCCCTGCCAGGAGTCAATGTCTGCCTCCTTTAACCTGCCCATCGATCCAGGAGTTCAGAACTTCAGGGAAGAAGCAGCCACAGCTTCTGTGATGAGTTTGATCATAGGGCAGGGGTTACGATGGTTCCAGCACACAGAAAATTAAAAGGAGTGCAAGCAGAGGGAGGGAAAAGGACATTTGGTCCTGAGGGGAGAAAATGAGGTTTTATGGGCCTTGGTTGCCACAGGTTGCCACCTGTGTTGCCTCCTCTGTGTTTATCAGCAGAGGAGAGCAGTGAATTAGACCCACAGGCGTGGTGGTTGGCTGGTTTGGATCAAATCCCAGCACGCAGAAGGAGAAGGAAAAGGTGCCTTGTGTTGGAGGTGGTGAAAAAGCACCAGGAAGGTGAGGTGAGCTCCTCACCATGGTGAGGAGCATTCACCACACAGAACTGCACCACCAGCTGCAAAAATGGGTCCATTTGGAGACTAGTGGACTGAGAATAGTTCATGTCTCTCAAGGACTGCAACTTCAAAGGGATTCCAGACCCCAGAGCTCCTGTCTGGGGGGTCCCCCTGCAGTGAGGGGCAGTGGTGTCTGTGAGCTGCTGTGGCTCTCCTGCCTCAGAGATGCCATCCATGGACACCCCCATAGCAGTGCAGCAAACTCCACACCCTTCTACTGCACAATTTAGGGACTTGGAAAGTCCCACTCAGCCTTCTCCGAAACAGGGGAGCAGTGAGGAAGCAGCCACTTGTGCTGTAAATACCCCTTCTTCCTTCAACAGCAGAAATCAGATGGTTTTCATACGATTTCCTGAGTTGCTGTCATCATTATTCTTCCTTTTTTATTATTTTCTTTCATGTCTTTTTAAATCACTTATGTCTACCCATTTGAGCACAGTTGTGATGTATCCAGGATATTTCCTGTGAGATGCCTGTCTGAGTTTGGTGGGAAATACATAGCATTTGTACAAATTCTCATTAATAGACAGTATATCTGGGAAGGCTGGAAGATCTCTGATTTTAAGGGGAGTACATTAATTGTAAAAGCAAGTCTGTTTGATTTTTGGTGGAGATTAATAAACTAGTGAGATTTTGTTTGGCAACATGAAATTTTTTTTAGGTTGCATAAGCATGGCACAGTCGCTTAAACATTTTAAATCAATTTTCTTTGCACTCTTAGAATTCAAAAACCACAAAATGGATTTCTTTCAAGTTTCTTGTATTCCAAGATTCAGCCCAGAGGGATTTTTTTTTTTATTATTTTTTTTTGTGGCTTAGAATAGGGTTTTGTAGTGAAAAGCCTGACAGATCCTTTGCTGTACTGTCACTAGGTACAATGCTCTAATGTATAGTGCAAGATTAACTTGTATTTTAATAAAGTATCTTGAACAGAATAAAGGGAGCATTTAAAAAGTATTAGTTGAAATCTGTGTTCGTTTGGTTTGAAGCAGTGTTAAGAGAATACACCTTCTTTAGTTTCCCTGGTTCAGTCAAGAGTATAAGCAGCAAAACTGTGATGTAGGGAGCCTTTCAAATGGTTAAACATTTCAGTCCTCTGTTCCTTACAAAAGTTGATGTCTTTTGAAAATGTAGCTTCTCTGTCAGCTTCTCAGAATGATAAAAATGTGCCGGATTTCTTTGTGTAACATAACCCTTCTTCCCAATTTCTTGCTAAAAGAAAAGAAATAATAAAGGGCATCATGGTCTTTCTGTCCATTCCAAACCCTGGCAGTTGTTTGCTGCCTGCCCCTCACCACACGAGGGCCATTCCCAGACAGGGGCACTGCTGACACAGCAGCCTGGGCTCCCATTGCCCCAGGAACAATTCCCAGCCTGCAAAACTATGGGGTTCATTAGCTCAGGTTCTGCTTTTAGTTGTTTTTCCCTGCAGATGTATGGGATGGTAGCTTTTCATGTGTGTTGGATTACTGAATGAGTTAAAATTGTCCATTTTTTAAACATTTGTTTATATATATGCATTATAAAGGTTCTAGTTGTATGCACTGGCACAGTCAGATGGATGCATATTTAAATAGATGTATGTTTATTTATGTAAATTTGCATTATCCATCTCAAGTATCTCATACTGGCAAAGATAAGATATAATTCATATCAGGACCTTTGATCTGATCCCATGTGTTAGATCTTACAGGATGTAAAGCTTGGTAAGATTTGTGAGAGCCCTGATTACTTAGGTAGGAAAGATGGCCAGGGCTGGATTGGTACAGACTATAAACCTTTGTTCTTTGGAGCAAACTCTAATTAAGGGGGTAATGAGCAAGAGCCTTGTGCTGCTAACACCATCCATACTGACTGCTGAGAGCTATGGGATGGACTGCAAGTGAGGAGGAGGTTCTAGACCATTGGCCTCATCTCAAAGGGCCATTTCTATTTCACCTGATGCACGCAAATATAAACTGCAGGAACATGTCTGTGGAATAACTTCATACAGAGTTATTGCAGCTCTGTCCAAACCAGAGCCTCGTCCATACTTGGTGGAACAGGAGCTTGGGTGCACAAGACTGTACACCATGTCCTGAGTGTCACAGATGTGTCACAGCCATGCACCAGAGTGATTCCACATCCACTGAATCCATCTTCAGATTCTTATAGGTGCTGTAAAAAGCACAGCCCCTTTCCCATGTTTCTGCTAGGATAGTTGTATACTATGGATGTCTGATCCCCCTTGCACATCCACATTGACTTTGAAAGTGGAAACTATAATATTATGTAATCTTGGCTTGAAGGCAAATATTAGCTAATTTAACCAGATATAATCTACCCCCAAATGTCTATACTAGTCACCATTGAAGCAGTGCTTTTAAAAGGTTTCTTAAAATAAGCACAAATTTAAAATTGTATGTTCAGCTCTCAGGGAAATAACTAGTATTTAACTGGAGCATTGGTTTCCCTTTACCATGCACTGCTGATTTACTGAAGCTGGACAAAGTAATTCCCATCAGCATTGATTGAGAATGTCCAGGTTTTGCCTTTCAATTAATTATGAAACAATCTGTTGTCAGCAATCCCAACAGATAGTGAGACTTTGCCATTCAGAGTTAATGTGGATGAATGTGGATGTAGAGAGGCACTGGGAAGAAAGGCTGTAATGAAATTCAGACTGAACTGAACTGGAGAAAAAGGGCAGAGAGGAGAAGAACGAGCACATTGAGATCCTGGACAAACAGAGAGGGGCTGATGAATTTTTCCATTCCAGCAGGCAGGGTGGCTGCTGGGCTCTGAGGGACTTGGCATGGGGAGCGGATAATGCAGCATCTCTCAGGGAGGGAAAGTCCATCTGGGCCCCATCAATGAGCTGGGCTGGGCATGGCAGAGTGAGAGCTGCTTTCCTGAGCTGTCACCAGGACACCGGGGTGTTCCCACGTTCTGCAGCTGCAGGTTCTCATCTGTGGGAAGGATGTAGCAGCAGCAAAATCTTCCAAAGCAGGGAGTGTTTGTGTAGCTCCATCCTCACCATATCTCTTTTGTTAATGTTTGTAACTGCTCCTCCCTCAGAGTATGAAGGAATGTTGTAAGATTGCAGAAGTGTGAAAAGACCCACTGGTGGCAATTGCTGTGTGAGACCCAGAGCGGGGCTGTGTTTGCCACAGGCACTTCTGTCCCTGCCGCGTGTCCCTGTGTGAGTGACGCTGCTGTGTGGACACATCCAGTGTTCATCCAGCTGTCTGCAGGGATTCAGTTCCCCAAGGATGCAGGCAGGTGTCTGGTGGGATTTGCTAAATGCTTAAACCAGTTGGCTCCTTAACACCCGGTGAAATGAGTCTGATCAGGTGCATAATTCACTTGTGCAAGGCACTGGGACAAATCTTTGTGCCAGCAAAATGCTCTTTGAACCCCCCCCACAAAAACCCCATCTAATAGATGGCTATAGGAAGTTTTGAAGATTCAGCCTGTGACACAGCACATGAGTTTGCTTTTTGGTAGTTTTCCCTCAATAACTTTAGGAGTCATTTTTTGTCTGTGTTTTGAATGCCACAGGGCTGTGCCTGCTGAGAAATTAGCAGAAAGCCATGCAGTCCATCCATCATTGCTGGTGTGTTTGTTGGTTTTTTTCTTCCCATGCTGTATATTGAAACCCATAATTAAGACTAATCTTTTAAATGCCTTTGTAGAAAAAGAACACAGCAGGCATGGAGTGGACTTTTTATTAAAATTAACAAAAGAAGAAAAATTTGTACATAACATATAACTACTGAACATAGACTTAATAATTGAAAGGACTTGTGTAGGCCTAGTATCCTACAGATACTGAGTAAATAAAATTGCTATTGCTGGCAGATCGATATTTCTGTTCGCAATAAAAATTTATAATTTAGGATAAACAGTTCTTCCATTATAGGCTATGGAATTCATTGGAATACGTCCAGCATGTTAACAGCAACAAAAATAATTAAGAATCACCAACAGTTGTCAAGAACTGTATATTTATAGTTAGGACAGAAGACATTATCTTCTGAAGTAGAGGATGCTATTCAAACACTAAGGTGCTACTGTATATAGTGGCCAGGTTTTGGGAATTAGACACACCCTTTTTAAAGCATGTGCTTATCTGCTGTCCTGGATCTAACCAGTGACCTGTGCTGAATGAAGCAAAGCACATGCCACTGTATTTTATAACCGTGAAAATGATGCTATTTACAGCTACCAAGGCAATGATAAATAAATATATAAATAAACATTGATTTGGGGGGTTTTAGCCTCTCCAATTCAGCGTCTAACAGTCCAGTTTTTCATAACCAATAAAAGTGCTTTGGGTTCTTATTGATATTCATCATTCCAGATTGTGTTTTAATATTCTGGAAGAATTAAAAAATATTTTTATCCCTCTTTTGTCTGTAGCTTTACTTAAAAATCAACTGGAGATTTTAATCTCCTTAAGAATACATGAATGTTCAAAAGAGGGAATGGGTGATTTCTCTCTTGGGTGGTACAAGTTTTTTATCTTCCTGATTGCCATTTCTCCCTGTTAAATGGTTTTAGTGACTACCTAGGAGCTGGAATGTCCCAGATGTAGCTTCTTAGCAGATGATGAATGCCTTTTATAATATGCCCTTCATAGGGGCTTAGACAGTCTGGAAGGATTCACAATAATACCTCAAGATTACTCTGAGCACACAAACACAATAGCACTGCAGCTGCTGTTTATTCATCTTTCATGAGGCTCATGGAGGCACAAAGAGCAAGGTTGCTTCCTGATTTACTGGGGTCATTTGGCATCAAATGTGTTCCAGACCTTTGAGTGTGTCATGTTAAGGCTGTGCTGCACTATGTGCAAAGATTTTATTTTTAATTGATGCTGTCTCCCTTCCTTCCTTTCCTTCCTTTCCTTCCTTTCCTTCCTTTCCTTCCTTTCCTTCCTTTCCTTCCTTTCCTTCCTTCCCTCCTTCCTTCCCTCCTTCCTTCCCTCCTTCCTTCCCTCCTTCCTTCCCTCCTTCCTTCCCTCCTTCCTTCCCTCCTTCCTTCCCTCCTTCCTTCCCTCCTTCCTTCCCTCCTTCCTTCCCTCCTTCCTTCCCTCCTTCCTTCCCTCCTTCCTTCCCTCCTTCCTTCCCTCCTTCCTTCCCTCCTTCCTTCCCTCCTTCCTTCCCTCCTTCCTTCCCTCCTTCCTTCCCTCCTTCCTTCCCTCCTCCCCTCAGCACCTCCCAGGGAAGAATCTCTTCCTAACATCCACTCTGGATGTTTCAGAGCTGTTCTCCCTTGTCCAGAGTCTCTCTCCAGCTCTCTCATAGGCCTGCCCATGTTCTGAACCTTGTCTGAAAGGGTGAGGAGAAGAAAGAAAGTGGCCCATAATTGCAGATCTATTAACAGGTGACTAAAATTAAACACACTGTTATCACCGTGACTGGGCTGTGCACAGTGATTTTGGAGATGGAGCCTCAAGAATGATTTTGGAGCTCTCTGGACCCCAAGGGCTAATTGCTGTAGTCTGGCTGTGGATTGGGAACAGATCCAGCTGTGAGGACATCTCACCACCTTTTTCTTACACCATTTACAGTGGGGGACCCTTGCTTTTACTGGGGTAAAGCTTCACTGAAGTTACTATTATTACTGCTTTACAACTCTTGCCATCTCTTGCTAAGAATAAATAGGTGAAATTGAACTTTTTGCTTAAATGTCTCTTTTATCTTCCTGGGGTGAATATCTGCCATGGCGTTCCCTTGTTCCTCAGTATTGTCTGGGAAGCTTTTCCTTTCTTCTGTATTCTTGATATTTTCTCTTCTAAAAGAAACCCCAGCAAAATGCAAGCAAACAAAAAAGAAGGCATCACAGAACCTGACCTCCTTCCCCTCCCAACACATTGAAAGGCTTTAATGAAAATAACTTTTGGCAGCTGTGTTTGAGTGACCAATGTGGAATGGGATGTGACACTGGAGCATAAACAAAACGGATAAATGTATGCAGGATGCAATACTACAGCTGGAATAAAAGATTCAGATGCCTCTCTTTTTTGACACATCACATTGTAAGGTCACAGACTGAGCTGAAGATGCAACTTGAGGAATGGAAATGTCTGGGTTGATGTAAACTGGTTTTAACCCCCTCAGTATTTCGAGATAAATAGTGTTGACTTGGAGAAGGCATATCCTCACTTTGCATTCAACCTCTCTGCTTCCTGTAAAACATTTTAAATCTTAGGGGCCTGAGCCAGCCACAAATTAGGGAATAATGGGGGTATCAGTAGGTTGTTTCATGGCTCTTAAAATTAAAGGAATTCTTAGTGAGCTACCAGCAGCTTGCTTTTTTTTTCCTTTCTTGACAGCTCTTCACTGTATTCACTTTAAAATTCTTCAATGGAGATTGGCGTGGTAAGATCAAAATCGGTGCTGTGTAAAAAGCAAGTTTTTACAGTTCAGTTCTTTTTTTTTTCTTGTACCTGGTAAGAAAAGATGTCATTAGGAGGACTGGTGATTTTCACCTCAAATGAAATGTCAGATCTAATATTCCCTATGAGTCTCCATGTCTTTGTTAAGGTCTCATTATCTTGTGAACATGTGGACCAAGTCCAAAAGAATTATATCTTTAATATTTGTCTTTCAGTCTCATGTCCTTTTTGCTTCTAACAGAGCTGAGACAGGGAGGGTTTGTTAGTGCAGGGATTACTTCATTAGTTTGATTCGGCATGTCTTGGATTCACAGTGCTTTCAAGAGACATCACGAAATAAATTCAAAATGTGTTATGAGGATGCCCACAGAGCAAATAACATGGGCAAATTGCCTCACTGCTAAAGGGAAAATAAAAATCACATATCTACTGCAGACAATGTGACAAAATAGAGCAGCATGCAGGGGGGAAATCTCCTGTAAATACTGCACATTCATATTCATGTGTTTTACATTAAAGCAGTAGAATCCATATAAAACTGCACTTATTAAAATAAAACATTTCTAAGAAACAAAACAAATAGCTAAGTGCTGGGGAAGCAAAGTGAAGCTTTTAAAGTACTGTTTCCTAAAAAAAATAATCTTCTTATGTAACTTAGAGTGGCTTTTAATTATCTACACAGCTCCAGCAAGCAGAGCAGTGGTGAACTTGGGAATGTGTGGCACCATTTAGGTTTTAAGTGTTACTCATTTTGCAGCCACAGTGGTTTAAGGGAGACAGCACCTTTGTGAATTTTACTACAAGGAATTAATTTGGAAATTCTCCTGTGCACTGGTAGCTGTTTTGAAAATGTATCCATATGGATTAGCATGGGGTAGAGCAGCCTCCAAAATCAGTTGTTTTAAATAACATTTATATGTGTGTGTGTGTGTGTGTGTGTGTGTGTGCATTTTGAAAGGAACTGATGAAATCATCATTTCTGGAAGGATGGATTTGGGTATCCATAGCTTGAAGAAACTGGCAGTGAATTTGGAGTTTGAGAAATGTTATCCTGCAATGAAAAGACTGTAATATGATGTTATGGGCCTGACAAATCCAGAGCATAATGAGATTTATAGAGATGTTGCTCTTGACATCAGCAATGGCAAGATTAGGTCTTCACAAGTTTCTGTGGGAATAATCTCTATGGATAGTTCATTTACAAACATGAGTGGATCATTTAGACTCATGGGACATGTTTATTATTCACATATAAGTAATTAATATTCAAACATAGGGGAATTTATTCCTCTTACTTATTTGTCTTACAGGAACTGACCTTTTTCCCCATCCAAAAGTCTCCCTTCCCACTTCTCCTGGCAAAGGTGGCACACATGGTGCAGTGGGCAAGAGGGGCTCAAAGGGAAGGGCTTTTGGCAGGATGCAACTTGCAAACTTCATTTAAACCAATTATGCATGTCAATTCCTGCCTAAAGAGTTCCATTTGATGAGTTTTCATGGAAGTTAGATACAGCCCTTAATTATATATGAGTAAACATGGCTAAACACATCCCTTTGGTTATTTTATCATTGAAATAAACTCCAAATCAAAGCAGGACACAATCATCTATAGCAAGGTTACCTCCTCCTATTGCAGGCACTGAGCATTCATATATTAGAAAGCATTTATTTAAATATTCAATTAAAACCAGGCATCATTGTACTGTAAATAACATTTAAATTGACAGAAAATGGAAAGTATTTAACTACATGCAAATTATGAAGCATGGTTTTAGGGGCATAAATTTCATTTGGCGCCTTGCTTTGGGAAGGAGCATTTTTATGCATATCTTTTAAGTGACAGAATCTCAGGAGGAAGAACATCAGGCACCCCAACTGCTGGTGTTTTTGAAAAGCTCTCCAAAGACTTGAATTCTTCGAATTAAGATGTTAAAATCCTGCACTCGTTAATATGGGGATTAGTTAAATGTGAGCCAGCATGTATACACGTACTGTAATTAGGGATTTTATTTGATCTTTATATATTTGATAAAAGCAGTGTGAGAAAAAGAGTCATCTCAAAAAAAATAAAATAAAACCCACTCCAGTTTTGCAGTGATTGTTCCTCTGATGGTGCTTTCTGGCAACCTCTGCTGCTGCAGCTGGGGCAGCGATGGCCATTGCTGAGCTCTTACAGGCGCGTGGGCTCGCTTCTGCCGGGGATGTGAGGGGGCTGACGGCAATATTCCTGCTCACATTCCCACTGGGATTCTTCTTTCTTCCCCCTTCTCACCAGGGAGAAAGAAAGAACCAGGAATTCCTCTGTAGCCGAGTCCCCAGTGTGGATGTGAGGGGGCAGGTGCCGCCCACCCGGGGGTGGATGTCTCTCATTTGCTTTTCTAGACCAAATATTCCTCAGAGGAAATTGTTTGGAATGGCTGAAGGCTTTGCTGTTCATGCTGGGAAGGGCTGTTCCACTGCTCTGGATTTTTTACTTCTCTCTTCAGGGCTTTGGGTCTCTATCAAGTCCTTCTCTTAAGATACCATTCTGCTTTTTCTGCCTTCATATAAGGAGAGGAACACAAAGTCAATGTTTACCCCAGCTCAGCGTGTACCTGTGCCTCAGCTCTGCCTCCACATGTGCTGGAAACTGGGTATTTGCAAACCCTCACTTTGCAGGTGCAAGAAGAAATGTGCTAACGTTTTGACATTTTTGGCAACCCTTTAAATAGCCTCACACCTACATGGCCCAGAATTTCCTCCTGGCACACAGTTTCTGCAGCTTTCTGTGCTTATTTTGGGGCTCCTCCACAGGTTGGTGTCACTGCATGTGGGAACACAGGTGCAGGTGTGTGCACACTGGAGCTGAGGAGTGAAAATCCATCCCTTCTGCAGAATAAAGTCTTTTATTTCCTCCAGACCACATCTGAATGTAATACAAAACATAATGGGACTTTGCACTTCTGGAAGCCAGTCCATACCACCCACTTTGCTTTTTGTTACAGCGTGAGGGAAACACGAGCAAAATCATATTGCATGAGGTGCAAAAGAAGCTGCAATGTCCTGACACCCACATACCAGGAGGAAAAAAAATAGTCTAGATCTTAATTTTGCCCACCTATAAACTTAAAGAAAGAAAAACCACTCCACCACGCTTCCTTCCTAGTGTATTTTGTGGGCTTATATTCAGTGTAGTTGGGAGAGAAATTCAGAAATTAATTCTTTGTCCTGTTTGGTGGCAAGGTCCCATTGACATAAGGGTTGTCAAAGGGTCACCCTGAATTTAGGTCACCCCCATTTCCACAGGTGCTTTGTGAGGAGAGTGGGAGAATGTGCCTTATTGCCCCATACTCAGATTCTCTCTGCAGATGTTCCATTGCCAATTTTGCTGGCACATCTTTTGTTCTGTACCACGCAGTGGAATGGGAGATACAATTTTGTGTGAGTTACCTACAGATCATGTGCACTGCAGCCAAGTAGATCTTTGCAGTGAGGATTTTCTTTTGCTGACAAACTGAACAATGGGTCTTCTCTGAAATTTAAAGAAAATAATAATTAATTTAAAATCTGATGTAGTGGAATATAGTTAAATTGGGAGGTGGCAAAATAGATGAGCTATTTCTCTGTCTCTCTGTATATATATATATATTTCTTTCTCCTGCCCTGTGTTTATTTATGTATATAGACTTCTGATGTTAATTGGACCCAATCAGTAAAAAGATGTCTGAGCATCTTTTAACATTTGGGTACAAATGCCCCTGAAGTGGGGAGACCCATTTGCAAACATCCCTTAACTGCTGCCTGAGTGGCACTGGGCACAGAGCTCAGGCTTGTGCCAAGAGGAGTGTTGTCCATGAATATACAGGAGCTGACTGCTCCGTGTACATGGCACTGAACGCATGGAAGGGCTGAATCCATTAAAACTGAAACAACAGTTACCTAAATAAAGGCAGGTTGTTCTTCCATTAAAGCATATGGTGAACTTGTAAATTCCAAGGGCTGGGTGAAAGAATGGACGTTAAAATAATCAGATTTGTCATCTTGTCCCTGCTGCTGTGTAAGAGAGTCACTGGAGCTGAAAGCATTCCTGCCGTGGGTACAACCGGCTGCAAAACGGCTCCAGAGCCGCTGCTTCCCCCTGGGACACAGCCAGGGAGCTCCAGCTCCATCCTGGACCCACCAAGAGGGGCCAGAGCAAGGGATGCTGTGCTGGTGGTGGGATGGGGATTTGGGGGCTCCCCAGCCCTGGGAGCTGCTGTGAGTGCTCAGGTGCACAAAGGGGCAAAAGGCTCCCAGCATCTCTCGGGTGTGGTGTGAAATCACCCCCAGCACTCCAGCGTGGCACTGGCAAGCCCAGAGTTGGAAGGGATCTGTGTAAAGAGCAGGTTCAGCACTGCCAGGGCACAGTGTGCCCCTCCAGGATGTGCTCACACCAGTGTCCCTCCAGGAGCGTGTGCCTGGCCAGGACTCCAGCTGACATCCGAGCCTTTGCAGGGCAGTGAAAGATGCTGCTGCCGTGGTACAGCACTTCCAGGTGTCCAGATGTTATCTGACACTGCCAAAACGGTGCTGACCAAGGGAGAGAACAAAATGGAGATTTTCGAATCATTACCCCTCAAATCTGAAACAAATTTCATGGACCAAGGAAAAGGCTTCAGGGCCTTTTCTGAGTTTCCAAAGCTAGCTGCAAAAAAAAACAGTGTTAAGAACTCAAAAAAGGTCACAATAATATTTTATAATAGCAAGTGTTCGCCTAAATGCAAAGGTTGGAGCCAGTGCTCCCCATAAATAATGCATACAAACAGAAAAGAGCGGGATCCAAGGTGTCTGTGTTATTCCTGCTAGCATGCAGCAGTATCATTTTACAGGAGAAAAATACATATAGAAATTACAGAAAATGTTGAATACTTTTGCAAGCCGCTTTTGAGAAACTGAGTGTCTTTGTATAAAGATGGGAATGACAGCTCATAGTACATTAAAGTGAATAGAGTTCCCAAGTCATTCAGCAATTGCAGAAATTCACTTAATCTCAGTTTTATACAGGGCAAATTTTTTTTCTTCACCAGAATGATTGTCTGGGTTTGTGTGTCTGCTCTTTCTCTCTCTGCTCCCTCCACAGCTAAGGTGGGAACATGCAAGGAAATGTTACAGCTAATTTCACTTGTTCTATTCAAATTTACCTGTTTTAAACACATTCCAAAAATAATATAAGTAGACAGTTATGAAAAGCTCATGTTTACCATTACCCAAACCAAAAAAAGGAAGAAGATGAAGACACTGTCTCAGTTACTTAGTTTGATTTTATTAAGTCCCTGATAGAATTATAGAATGTTTTGGGTTGGAAGGGACCTTAGAGATTATTTATTCCAACACCTTGCCATGGGCAGGGACACCTTCCACTAGTCCAGGATGCTCCTGGCCTTGAACACTTATTTCTGATTAAAGTAGCTGATAGAAACAGCATGGATAAGACGTGGTTAACTGTTAAATGAGTGTTCAAAATGGTAATGAAGCCTGACAGATAGCATAAGCCTGAAAAATCTTTTCCTTCTAGCTGTAGGACAAGGAAAGCTGCTGGGAAGAATGGACATTTTGTAGATTCTTCATTATTTTTTCAACCACAGCAAGAGATGTGGAACCTCATGAGATGCTGTTGTAGGCAGACACACTTTCTGCCTTTCAAATTCTGCTTAATCTTGAATGTAGAATCTTTGGCTGCCCTATTTGCATTTGCAGAAAGCCAGCTGGAATAAATTCAACTCCGTTACAATAAAAATTTGTAGGCAAGGCTCCTCTCCAAAAATGTTCCTGCTGCACTTCCCTAAATAAAACCTTGGCAATCCATAAGCTGGAGAGGGGCTAAACCTGAGTGTAGGATTTGAGGCCTGGTGTGTTAAATGACTTTGGGTCATGAGCTGGCCTCTGTAATTAGCCCTGCCCCAGGTTTGTGTGGTTTGGGTGTCCAGGTGTGGGGTTTGCACAGGAACAGGTGCAAGTACAAAGCACACGATGACTAATTTGTAGGATGCCCCTGTAATTTCATGCATATTAAGGCAGTTATGCAGAACAGATTCAGTACATTTGGAAGCACAGATCTTGCACATTCAAGTTGATCAGTGAAAATGAAGCTTGTAGCTGTTTGTGCTGATTAGCATTTGAATACCAACCTACCCAGTTTTGGGGCAGAAAGGGAACTATCCCGTGGGATTAGTCATAAAAGTAATCCCAGGTGGTTATTTATAAAACTCCAGTGTCAGTAAGTTATTTCAGAAACAAAGTATTTCTGTTTTAATGGTGAACAAAACTGCATTCACGTTTTGTTGCTCAGTTTTCAGTATCCTGCAGAATTCATTTGCCAATTGCTTTTAAACATCAGCAGCTCTTATCCCTTCCAACATCAGAGGAATTTGAAAGAGAGCTCCATGCAGAATTGATCTGATCCAGCAACATCAGGATTATGTTTTGTGTGAGGTTTTTTTTTCAGGTGTAAGTAGACCAGAATGTTCCCAAATCATAATTTTTCTATTTTTTTCTTTGCCAAGATCAAGGAGAGCTTGCCAGTTTTTACTGGAAGAATAAGAATTTTCAGAAAACTCCTGTAGATCTCCAAACTGTTCATAAATTTATTGACAGTTGGCAGCCCTGCTGTGTGTGCTGTACTGTTATATATCTGCCTTCTTCACATCTGCTTTGTCGGGGTATGAGACAGCGAGGCAAAAGTAGCTTAAGGAGGCTTAGCAGTGTCTGTAAATAAAATGGGGAAAAAAGCTTTATTTTTTTCCCTTCCTCAAAAGATTTTCCATTTTTTTAACGTGAAGGGATTTTAATGAAATCCTTGAGTTTAAGAACAGCAAGTGCAAAACAAAGGGGTCTAGCTCTTGTGTTTCCTGTGAGTAATTCCCTCAGACAGGAGACGAGGGAGTGGAAAAGAACATCCTCCAATTGCAAAAAGCAAAGTCTCCTTTGCTTTTACTGCTGATTAAAATCTCAGTGCAGTATTAGTGCTCGGATCCCTCTGTACACAGGTGATGTTCAGTTTATAGCAGCATCCTGGCTATTTTTCTGCCTTGTTCCATAAAAAGGCTCCCAGTCACAGCATGGCAGCTCAGGGTGTCAATGCACATCCAAATCTTTCATTCTGCAAGGAAAACAGGCTGCTCTGGTTTTTCCCCTGCAGAGCCAAGCCCAGGGCTGCTCCTGGCACTGCTGCTCACCTGTGATGCATCGCGCCCTGCTTTGTGCTGACCGCGCTCCAAGGATTGCACCCCTCCTGCCCAGTCCTGCAAAGTCAAATTTAACTGAGAAAATTGAAGTACAGTGTCTGGGGCTTAGTGAAGCACAGCAAATCCTTTCTATAAGCTATAGAGGTGACCTTTTAAACCACCTCCCACACCAAGCCTCCTACTTTTATTTTTGACAGTGAATATAAACCATAGGAAGGGCTACTGAGAGGGCTGTAATACTTGTGCTCTGCTTGTGACTTCTAAAAGAATTTCAGGAGGGCCTAGGAATCTCTCCTGTTTGTGATTTGACACAGTTAGGGGACTTCAGTGCCATGACAAATGACAGTATTAACTCAACACCCTAATTCAGGTGAACAGAGCCACTGGCCAGATTTGATCCTTCCATAGGCAATGGATAAGCACAGAGACAGAGCTGCTGAATCAGACACTAGTTTAAACATCTACTTCATTTTAATTGAGCCTAAGAAGTATTTTTAGGGAATGTTTAAAGTACAAAGGAAAATTTTGTTTAAAAATAGATTTTTGACAATGTAAAATAGGTTAGTGCTTCCTTTGAGGCAAACAAACAACCCACTTAAGAATTAAAAATTTCCAAGCAAATGATTTGGAAATCCTTCCTTCTTGAAGCGTGATCAAAGTAAAGTCTTGACAGGTAGCATTTATCACAGGTAGTACCTTCTGCTCAGTAAGTACCTGATGAGGCAAAAAGAAAAATTAAAATGGGGGGTTCATGAGCGCCTATTGTACTTAAAGCATAAAAATCCTCCCTTTAGGAAAAACTTCAGTTTTCACAGAAGCCACAGCTCTGTTTTGAAACTATGAGTTTGTCATTACATAACAATTTGGGATTTTGGGATGGAAGAAGCAGAAATGGAGAAGAGGGGCTGGATTGCTCTTTACAGATTGCAGAGCAGGATTGGCTGGGCACCCTGGTGCCTTTATCAGGATGCTGGTCCTTGGAAATGTTTCACATGGTGGAACTTCAGCCTTGCCATAATCCTATGCAAAGCACTTGAGTGCTTAATTTTCAGCCTGGAAATGGACCAAGTGAAGTGAATAAGGATTAGTTAGGGTCTGAGGAGAAAACTTCCAAAGGCATAGAGGACAGTTAGAGCATCTAATTCTTTTCAAAAGCCAGAGGAAGTCAAGCACCTAGTACACACATTCAGAGATTGTAAATCTTTCCATAAGGTAAAAAGCATGCATTGAAGTGATGTGCTGCATTAAGAAGCTCCTCTATGACGAATTTCTCCTCCATCTCAATGTTCAGCCCCAATTTCCTTTCATTACTTGAATCCCTTCTCTCCTAGGTACAGCAGCTGACACCCCTCTCTATATTCACTTTCTTCTTTCTCACTTTCCTTCAGGTCTGGCTTTGAACCAGTGTGTTGTGCTGTAGGTGATGAAATGATTATTTTTTTTCCCCCAAAAATAAGATCTTTAAAAGAGAAATTTTTGTATCCTTCTTCTTTAACTTGATATAGATGTCATGACATTCCCTATTCACAGAACAATTCTTCCTCATTTGAATGGTTAAGAAGCAGAAACATTGACACTGATCGTGGAGATAACATGGTAACTGAGATTTGATGGGAATGCAAAGAAGGGGTCCAGGCTGTGTTTTTGAATATTTCTGGATTGCCATCATGCCTAGAACTTTAAACTCTCTTTCCATAAGAGTTCCAGTGCAGTAGCAACAGATTTCTGATCTTGCTCATAATGCACTCAGCCTGATACCTCTTGAGTGGGTAGAAGGTGCACAGTTAATTATTCCCCCCATGAAAAGTGTGTTTTCAAGAGCAGCCATGTCAAAATTCACTGAGTGCTGCAAGTGGTTATGAAATATAGCTGCAGTGTGTGGAAGGCATCCAAATATATCCTATTTCAGCTTCTCAGATCCACCATTCTGGATTTATGGGCACTCTTTCTGTGCATGAAGGACAGGATCTTAGAGCAAGGAATGCTGATTCTGTTTTCCTGGGGAGAAATGATCCTTCTCTGTATTTTACTGAACAGCTGATTCTTAAAATAAATTGACTAAATGGGGAGGGGAAAATTTATTAAGCCTATCTGACAGCTCACAGCCCCACCCCAAATACAGTAAGAATATACAGCCTAAGTGAGCTCCAGCCTAATGGATCCAGCTTAAAAGAATTTATTTAAAGAAATATTTAGCTTCTTCATCCTGCACAGCAAGTGGCCCTCAGTCAGCAGTACTCCCTGCAGTTCAAGGACAGAGCTGGTGGATCCCGTGGGACCCTGCAGCACAGGAGGCACACGTTCCTCGGGTACCTATGCCTACAACTGATGTCAAACCTTTAAAATATTTAGGAAGGTACAACTGCAAACTGCAAATAGGAGCATTACCCGTGCAAGGCTTTTAGGTTTTTTTTTTTTGCTGGAGGCTGCAAGACCTTGCAAGGAAGGTGTTGAGGCTGTTGTCTGCACTCAGACACCCCAGCTTGCACTTGCAGTGAAAATGAAGCCTGTGACCCAGCTGTTTTCTTTTGCAGATGTAGACACTTAACTACAAGCCACCTGATTGTCAGCAGTGGTGAGCAATCACAGCTCCCATTCATCTTTTTGAGAGCCTTGGTGCTTGCTGCTGTTGGAAATGAGACCACTTGTGCTCAGGTGCCTGACAGAAAGTGAGTTTGAAATTGTTTTGCCTTGAACAGGAATTACAATGATTTGCCTTCTTCAGGATGACTGAGCCAGGCTAACACACTTTGCCCTGACTCTGGAATCTGAGTTGTTCCTGAAAGGCTTTGCAGGTGACTTCATAGGATTTGGCATTCTTCAGGAAATGATACTGCTTTTCTCTTTATTACGTTTACTTTGCATTTCTCTTTGACACTGATGCTCTGATCAAATCTTGGCTGTTGTCTGAGCAGATGAAATGTCCCCTGGTTGTGTCAGGTGAGGTGTTCACAGTGTTCTCCAGGCAGGCAGTGTGTGCTGGTTCCTGGCTCTGGCACATCCCTGAAGTTGCTGTGGTTCCTGCCGTGTGCAGGCACCCTGTGCTCAGGAGGTGGCTGGCTTTTCCAGCTGCTGCCCTGGTGTTTAGGGATGAACACGTACAAAACAGACATGATCTGGTATGGAAATGAGCCCAGTTCTTAGTGAAAAGCATCCACAGAGTTTTGGCTTTCTGAAGGCACAAAACTTCCAGGTTTGTGGTACCAACATTTCATCTTCAGCCTTTTGTGAGCTCAGAACCCTTCCAGGGATGGATTACAGTCCTTCATGTTTTCTGATAAGTGCAGATCAGACACTTCCCTCAGCACACAGAAACTCTTCCTTATCTACTTCAGACATCTGTACCTCATGGCAAAAGTTCCATTTTTAAAGTTTTTCTCTGTACAAGAGACGTTACTAAAGCCATATTTTACAACTGTTTAGTGTAAAACCTTCTTTGAGTCAGATGAAGGACTGAGCACTATGAATTCCACAGGGAAGTTTGGATCAGATTATGGATAGATATGTGTATTTTCAGGAAGTTGCTATCCCTGTTTATAACATAAATCAATCAGCAGCCTGCCTTTAAATCCAGTCAGTGAACGAATGTTGACTGAAACCATGTATGGAAGTGATGCCCCAGCTCAGGAGCCCTTTGGCTGACCCAGGCTCTCAGAGATGAAAAGTGTCTAAAAGATCCCTTCCAACACAATCTCTTCTGTGGTTTTGGAACAAATTGCTTTCACAGAGGGCCACAGTCTGATGGGTTTGTGGTTTTTTGGCACCTGATTGCTGGGTCTGCAAAGACATCTCTCTAACTGGAAACATTAGGTGTGGAGACTCAGGTGGAATTTTGGGTGTCTAAGTCCAGGCTCAAGTGCCTTCATTTTGCAGTTTTTCAGATATGCAGCAGAAAAGTAAATCAGTGGTAACACATGTAAAATAGCACAATTGCTTTTTAATTACTTGTCTAAATGGAAAACAATGATCAGGAGAGCAGGCAGGAGGCTAAACAAATGTTAAAATAGTAACTGACAAAAATGTTTGGTTTTGTCCAGTGCTTTTTCCAGAACATTCCATGTTCTTTGAGACAAGACTGCAGTTAGAAATGAACATCTCTCTTTCTCTGCAGCACACAGCAGTGGGATTTCCAGAGCCCAAAATCTGTTAGACATTGAGCCAGACCATGCAGACAATTTTCCAAACAAAAGATACTGAGAGCTACTTTCAATTATCTAAAGCTGTGCCATTTGCCTGTTGAAATTTCCTCCTCTCCCACCCTTTTCCTCATCAGGCTGTAAAAGGCTGGTTGTTGTCTGTCTTTTGTACTTTACACCACCAGCCTGTGCATTCACTAGGATGAAATCACCCACGTATTTCAGAGATGAGTAATTTATTGTGACCTTTAGCAATCTGAACGTACCTAATTACCTTGTTCCAGTTTGCTGGGCTTCCCTTGCCTCTCTCTGGCCAGGATCCTTCCTTCCCCCAGCTTCTAAAATCCCAGGCAAGTAACCTGGATGGAAGTTAGCAGTGCTGAGATACAGCATTCCCACCGACAGCAAAGTGCTGACATGTCCAAATATGTGTAAATGAGCTGAACGTTGTGAGTTTTTGAGAAACAACCATAATGCAAAAAAATAAAAATAAAAATAAAAAAATACCCATCTGGTTAAGGCTGTCAAAGGGCTTGGCCTCAGATTTGCTGAGAGTAAAGAAGATTCCCACTTGCTTGAGCAGACTGTGGAGCAGCCATAGGCTTTTCAGTGGGTTTTTTTTAGACTCACTAGACCAACAACACAAAGTGAGAGAAGAAAGTCTAAGAGAGAAAGTATTAGAACAGAAGGAAATGAAATGCAGCTAAAGAAAATTGATTCTGTTTCATCAAATACTTTTTGAAGTTATGAAGTTGCGGTATTTATCTCAGAAATACTTATTTTCTGCATGGATTTCAGAGCTATAAAAATATACATTCTCCTTTGTCAACATTTTTTCCTAAAAAAAGCTCAGTTTAGATAGCTGGACATGCACTAATCCCTTTTCATTCTACAAAAGAAGGAACAAGAAGAAGAGAAAACAAAATTATTTGAGTCCTTATGAACTCAAACAATTTGTTTAAATGTATTTTATGCCAAATTTGCATTCTGAGCTGGAAAGCTTTTGGAATGATTCCTATGGACTTCAGAAGCCCAAGCATTCAAGTGGCACAAAGGACAAGAAATGTGAAAAAGCATGTCTAGTTTCAGGGTTTGGTATAATTCCTTCTGTAATTTTCACTTGGATTGCCCTTTCCATAAAGGGTTGTAGCCTGAGCAGGGTTAGAAACTTGGGTTGCTCAGGGTTGAGCTTTGCCTGGGACAAACAGGGACATGAGGGGACATTCCAGTCCAGAATTCTGCCTGTCCCTGGGCTTCTGCCTCTCCCTCTCGTGCTGGCATTTCCCATATGCTGTAGCAAAGAGTTCATTGCCACAAGATGTCACTGACACGAAGAATTTAGTGAGCATCTTCGATGGGAAATATGGCATTGAAGTGGCTGTGAAGCATTCACAGCTTCCAAATACCACACTTGCTAAATAAAAGACAGCTTGAAACTGCTTGGAACTGAGCTGATCTGCAGTTCCTAGGGTCAGGATGAATTCCCCACTGTTTTCCCCCTGTCTTCCTCTGCCCCAGGTAGGGAGCAGCATGCTAGGAGAGATTCCTGCCAGTTCTGATCTCATGCAGCAACTCCCAACATCCCATTCCCAGTTCAGTTTAGTCAGTGACTGGTTTTTGCCAGATCCTCAGTCTGTTAGATGGAAGTGACAATAATTACTTGTTTCCCAGGCATGGTGAAATGTTTAATTGCCTGAAATTGTAGTCTTGAGATGAAAATACTTGGAAACAAAAGCATTATTGCAATACTGAATTGCTGTTAAAACAGCTTTCCCCGTCATTAATACATCCACCATATTCTGGAAAGAAATTCATATAAAACACAACAGAAATGACAAATAATGCCAAACATTCTAAATAGTGGATCTGTGCTGTGTTCAGTGCTAGATCATGGTGAGTCATAGTGGAAAATCAGGCAGTAGCTGCTCTAGCTGGAGCACAGTAGATTTAGGGAGGGATAAATGTCCCAGTCTTCTGTGCTGAGGGTCCCCATTGCCTCTGGCTAAACCCTCACAGCTGCTGGTGTGGGCTAGTGGAGATTTTACCAAAGTGTTTTTAAACTGTTTTTCAGTCATTTTGGAATTTCACTCCCAGAAAAGGAACAGAAATACCTTGTGTGATTGCACGTCTGAAAAATTTCAGCTGGAAATGTTTAGATATTCCCTCTGTAAGGTTTTATTTTAATGAAGTCAAAATGTTTTGTGGCAGCTTTGTCACACATTTATTCTTCAGGTTCTTTCAGAATTTTTCAAACCAGCTTTACCTGTTGTGGTGGTTTGTAGCTGAATCTCCTCTGTAACACGTTGTGATGGCAGCCACTGGAAGGTTAATGGGAAACTCTGTGTGGCACTTGCAGCAAGTTACAACTTTTTGATTGGAATTTAGGATGTGTCAGAAGAGAGCCTTCTCTGTGAGTTAAATTTTGCAGAGGAAACTTTAACTCCTCCAAATGTGCCTGCTAAATAAAAGAGTAGTGAGTCAAAAACACAAGACAGGATCAAGCGCAGCTTGATGAAACATTCCCCAGCATCCAGAGAATGCTCCAACATCCCTGCCTGCAGGGTTCTTCCTCTCAAAGGCACTGCCAGGAGTCTTGTATGATCTTCACAGACACTTTTTCTCTGGAGCCAAACCTTCAGCACACCCTGGGTTTATCCAGGTGTGGTGGGTCAGGTGAAACGTGCAGAATCCCACTGAAGATGCAGCAGGGTCTCCCTGTGATTGCCAGCTGGCCTCTGTTGAGAAATGTCCCTAATTCCCATAATAGTGTGCCTATTTCATGGTGCTTTAAAGTGAGAACTCTTGGGTGGCTGGCCACATAAGCAGCTTTCACATAAACACTTCAGTTCTGCTGCAAACGGCTTAGGTGCTGATAACACACTTGAACATGGCACAGAGCTCGGTGTTTGTGTGCTACACTTAAATTGTCTCAGGCACGTTAGACCCACCTGGTGTGCACATCCCATACAGGTGCCTTTCCAAAGAACTCCTCAATCATCTCCTGGTGCTTTGTCCTCTCTGTCTGTTTAGGTAGAAACACAACTACACACCACGGGCAAAGCACTGAGGGTGTTTATTTAAACTCTGCTTTTTTGTAAGGTGTGTGTGCAAATGGCAGACTGATGCCCAGAGCAGTTGTTCTGGCACAAACACACTGAGCCTACATGAGCATGTGTTATTAGATTTATACATCAGTCAAATTCCTGCTTGGTTGTTTGACCTTTGTAAGATGGAGTGCATGAAGATTTAATAGGCTTAATAAGTCTGAGGCTTGAACAGATTTTGCTTAAAAGACATTTTATACAAGTTTCTTACTACTTTCTCTAGGGCTAAGTCGAGTGGGATTTGTTCCAAACTCCAATTCCAGACATTCTATGGACTTAGTAAGGAGGTACCTCAGCAGGCAGCTGTACTGTGAAGTCTCACTCACCCTTTGCTTCCCATGTTCCAGTCACAGGTTGGTCAGAGCCTCTTGGACCTTGCAAAATACACAAGTATTGTCATTGGGTGATAATGAGACATGGATTTAGCAGATGTTTTCTGTCACTTAAAGTATTCTTTTGAACTGACCATGGTCCTGTCTGTTGGTACTCCTGAAATGTTGTTTCCTTTCCTGAAAAGTATGGCAGAGCTTCATCCTGAAGAACTTGGCTGAGCAGGTGATCACCTTTAGACCTTGTGTGCCTTCTTTCTCAAGCTCATGGTGAGCAAAGGGTTTGAGGGCTTGGTGGCTCAGTACCAAATTCCCCACAGTGGGACTCCCAAGGGAGGTGTGGTTTTGGTGTCCCTTTTTACTAGTGCACCTTTGACACCTTTGGTAGCCCAATGATTATTCTTGCCAGATGGTCTTGGGACCTGGAAATTCGGAAGGGAAGAAGGGCATGAAAGTGGAGCATTTTCCAAGACTTGGAGATGGTTTTGCTTAAGGTAGAGCTACAGCACAGCTACAAGGTTTGAGCTGTCAGTCAGCTGGCACAGGGGGACCAGACATTTTTGCTGGAGAGCCTGCTGTCCATGGTTTATTCCCAATATCCTGTGTGTGCTGTAGGGCACAGCTCACAGGCACTGCCAGGGCTTCTCCTCAGCCAGATTTCCCCAAAGCAGATGGACTGTGAAGGGTACATGTGTTGAGGTACTGGCAGAGGGGAGTTAACACCAAGCTGTGAGAGGCTGTGACTGAATGTTGTTGCTGAGAGAGGCCCCCTGGTGCAGTGAACGTGGTTTAGAGTTTTGCATTCATATGAAATCATGGTGTAGGTATTTTTGCATGTTAATTATTGCATTAATAAGTGCAAAGAGTCAAACATAGATCAAAACTTGCTTTATCATGGGGGGAAAAAGGCATGGGCGTTCGTGAGAGTGGGATGCTGCTGTTCCACAAGCATGAATGGAGTCTGAGGAACATTTCAAAGTTCTTTGATTCATTCATGCCTCTCTGTGAATGAATCGCAGAGCATCACTCTGCATCTCTCCTTCAAGACCTCAGGTAGACTTAGAGTTGGTGCAGACACTTTCCTACCAGCCTGATTTGACATTAGGAGATTTTGAGGCTTCAGCAGGCTCTGCTGTGGCTGATCGCTGCAGGTTTATGTGACTGTGTAGTGTGGTGGTTGGTAAGTGGGCGTGCCAGGATTTCATCAGCATAGCTACCTAGAGTAGAGATATTTGCAGAGCAAAATTATTAATATGGCTAAAATAAGTGACATTCAGTTCATTTGTTACAGGTATCACTTACATTATAAATCTGCCTTGAGAGATAGTGGTTGGTCTCTTTGAGAGTTTGGTTTCTTTGGCTTTTTATTCCTGATAGAATTAAGCTGGAAGACTGGAAGACTTCATCCAAAACATGGGTTTGCCTTTATTATGAAATGCAGCTTTTCAGCTATTTAGTGTGTTGCACTATGAAGCCAGATTCTCTCATATGGGTGCCAATATAAGCATAGAATAGTTTAGCAGTAATGACAAATTGGAGGAAGTGATTGATAGTCCCTTGTCAAAATAAATTTCATCTCATACTTTTTCTGCCCAGGGAGTGGGGGGGGAGGCAGGGTATTATTCTGTTTCATTTTATTGTTTTCCTGTTGCTCTTGGCAAATGCCTCACCTACTGCCTGCTTCTGCTGTATTAGGTTGCAGAGGGAGAAAAATAAATAGTGAATCTTTAAAAAACCCAATCTTTTATTAATAGGGAAGGGATTAAAAACAAGCAAAAATCCATATTTTCATTAAATGTTTCATGAAGTGTCCTTGTTTTGTGGAAGCATTTTTAAAATATTTGTCAGAGAACCAGGTTCTTGCAGACTGAACTGTTCCTGTTAAACACCAAAATATTCAAGCATGGTGGGAAGAGAAGTTGTAAAATCACCCCATGCATGCATTTCTTGAGGCGGTTCAAAAGCGTTCTTTTAAAATGTACCTCCAAAATGTACCTCTGTGCCGGCGAGAGGATTAATTCTGTTTGCTGTGAGACAGGGCTGTGTCCTGAGGCTGCTGAGGAGCCACAGGTGCCACCACTGCAGGGGGACGTGGGGGAGGTAGAACCCTTCCCCAGCTGGTACCCAGCGGGGCTGGCGCTCCGCGGCACCGCTCATGTGCCGCTGGGACAGCAACGCAAAACCCACTGGGAGGAAGGAGATTTTCCATGAGGGAAAAACAACGTACCTAAAGCAAACAAACAGAGCTGAAAGCGCTTCAGAAGTGGCTTTTTGAAGGCTCCCTTTGCTGGCTGGGAAATGCAGCGGGAACGTCCGCTCCGTGCGGGAGCCGGGCGCGTCCCCTTAAGGATTTACCACCCAACTTCTCAGTTCTTTAAAGGCAAGATTAATGAGCACTTTATCCAGCGCATATGAGCTGCCTATCAAGAATATTTTCAACAGTGCACCAGTGATACACTGCAGATAGTGCTGACAGAAGCTAAAGTGAAATGTCATACTTTGAGATCTGACGCCGTGTGCAGTTGGAAGAGGGCCTGTACTGCCTTCAGAGACTGACAGCTAAATCCTTCATTCTTTCAGCTTCCAACATATGGCATGAAGTAGGGTGTGAAAGATAAATTTCTTTGGATAGGTGCAGAAAATATGTGCAACATTTCTACTGGTTGGCTGCATAGAAAGAGATCAAAACAGACGTGTTTTGTGAGAGCAGGAATTTCAGGCTTTGAAATCGTACGTCCAGATTGCCCATATTAATGATGGGTACCTGCCTGGAGGAATAAATGGAATTCTCCATAAGCCTGGCAGAGTCTGCTTGGGAGAAGATGGGTCAGTGAGGCCACGAGGGCTCCCAGTCTGCCCTCAGCTGCCTTGTGCCATATTTGCTGTTAAAATGAGAGTTGGGAGAAAGTTCCAAATATGACTCAACTTTTCTTTACATCACTGGAAGGTGTCCATGAAGCCACGCTGTCTGTCTGTATAAGCATCCCCTGTGTAGCTGTGTGTGCCTTTAATAGATTCAGAGTTATTTCAGGATGTTGGGATGGGATTGGCTATGAAGCATTCAGTCAGTCTTCATCATCTATTACCCTGATACAACCCTGTCAGAAATTTGGTATATACTTAATATTATGTTGCTTAAAGATTTCATCCTTACAGCTGAAGCAAATTGCTTCATATAGGTGGGTGTTTTAGCCAGACAGAAGATAAAATATTAATCTTGATTAACTCAAAGTAAACAGATGTTCTCTGATGCCAGTATTGCTAGAAACTATATTCATAATGATACGTTTTAGGATCAATGCAATTTATTCTCTCAGGAGATCTGTGCTATTGTAAGTTTAGAGGCAAAGTAACCAGGCAGACATGGAAACCAGTATATAAATATGCAGTGAAAATCCAGAGAACATGAAAATGTAGAATTTAGGAATGGAAAAAAACCCAACACTTTTATATTGTTGTTCAGTAAGAACTAAGGGAGAAAAAAGGACATACTGATAAAAATATATCTTCTTTTCCAAGCCTCTTCCCTTACCCACCTCTCCCTGCCCATCTGCAGTCTGTTCTCTTAATTTTGTGCTCAGCAGGACAGGACTGACCTTTTGCTCTACCTTTGAGCCATCCCCCAAGTAACAGCTCCCCTCACCCAGCACTGTGAGAATGGGACAAAAGATATTGTTTGTTTCTGGCACAGGGTTTAAGGAAAATTCTCTGACACAGAAAGTCAAGTCTTTATTTTAACTCCTCTAATTGTTACCCAGAACAAGTTAAATGCGTAATGTTCCCTTTTTACCTGCAAGTTGGTGACAGAAGCACCCAATAGGAAAATTCCCAATAGGAAATGGAAATGTGAAAGGCCTCATTTCATCAGTGAGTGTGGAAATCAGCTGCCTGTGGAAGTAAGATTGCTATTTAAAATGTCATATTCTGAAAGTATGGCCAGAAGATTCTACACATCACAGAATACTGGAAAATGATTGTATTTATGTTTTTGTATTTACATTTCGTGTGTGCTCATTGCAGTATGTAAAAGTGAGGTATTTGGATTTTAACATGAAATGTGGTTGTCTGGGACACACTTTGGCCTGTTCAGTGATTTTCCCTGCTGACTGATTGACTGTTCCATGCTTCCACAAAGGTTACTCGGGCTGCAGGCAGAGGAGCACATGGCACAGCCAAAGAAATTACAGGAATAAGAGAATATGGAGAAGCTCAGATTAAGAAAATGTGTAGAGCATTCAAAACCTGATGTCCTCCTGCACTAATACATATTTTAATGACAACAAATCTGGCCCCTTACGTTAATAGTTGTGCCATGGGTAGTGATAAGTTTGGAAAGAGTCAGGAAGTTAACTTGCTTTCATTGCAGCTTGGAGATTTATTCTGCTTTTCTTCTGGGCTCACACATTTCCAGCAACTGAGGGAAGAGTTTGAATGGTGAATATTCCATTTAACTGTTTACATTTTAAAATAAACTTCAGATTTATTAAGGTGGCATCTCTGCAGGATGAAATCTAGTTCAGAGGCTAACAATAATAGCAATGATTTATACACAGAGATTGTTTCTAACACAGGCAATCCTTGAGCATTCCCCAAATGCTTTTCTCCTTGGTCTTGTAGCACTGCTTGTACAAAAAGATAGATGATATATCAACAGAGAGACTGCTTTAAATTGCCAGCTTTAGGGACAAATGTGTCCTTTCCTCTCCTCCCCTCTGTGAGAGCAACTCTGACCTGGGGCCGTGGTACATATGGATCATACGGATCACAGCCTGTGCTTTAGGCAAGCATCCATTTCCCCAGGTGTGGAGAAGGGACTGACCCAAGAATTGCAGCCTCTGCAGGGATTTTTGGAACCCCAGACCTGTGGTAACTCTGCTCCTGGAGGGAGGCAGAGAATGGAGATGGCACAATTTACTGGAATGCAAACTGGGAGACGTGCCAGTGAAATCTGTGAATGTGCTATTATTTAAAACACGACTGAAATTAGACTCCAGCTGCATTTATGGATACGTGCCCTGGCTATTTGCTGGAATAACCCAAAGGCACAGGCACCTTTGAGCGAATTCCTCCTTTTATTCCTCCTTTTCACTTAAAACCCATCTCATTTATGTGTAGTTGATTCATGTTATTTCTCTGCTTAGCACGTTATGAGCAAATGAAACTGCCTGCAAAGTTGCCAGTGAGTTCCAGCCGAGCCTGGCCGCCCGCCCGTCGCAGCCAGCTGGAATTCCACGTTGGCAGCCACCATCAAAGGGGACTCACCCAGCACCAGCTTCCAGCCCCTGCTGATCCAGCCTGGCTCTCACTGGGCAGATAAAGTAGGAAAATGTTTTCTCCCCACACCAATTTTTGCAACCTGATCCCTACCTTAATGTTTAGTTGAATAAATCAGGTGTAAGCCACATTAGCATCCTATATCCACTTCTTACCTGTGATAAAACCTTCCTCTCTTTCAGCCTGCATCCCATCTGTTTGGAAATGGTTTAACACAGAGCTTTTTCTTAAAAAAAAAACAAACAAAAAACAAACAAAAAAAATAAACAGAGGCAGCCCCATAATGTTCCTTAAAAACCTTTCATGATGTGCCTACACCTTTCTCTGGGATCCAGTCTTTGATTCTTTTTTAAATTGTGGTCAGGAGAAGGAGTAGAAAATCAATATTGGATAAAAGTGAATTACAGCCTGACCCTGCTGTCCTGTAACAGTGATAAATAAATGCCAGTACTTTTGTGTGGCAGAAGGGGTGTGGTGGTGGCAAACCTGGAGTCACACGTGCCTAGGGAAGTTTGTAGGCAATAGGGGAGTTGGGAATCTGGTGAAATTCTTCAGGCATCAGTGGAGCAGCACTGGATTGGCTCCATTCTCCTGGTCGTGGCTCCAAGCATCTGGCAACCTGGAGAAACTGGAGAGCTGGTCCAAAACAGGATCAGATGATGTGCTTGCAAGGTTGTTACCCTGCCTAGAAAGTGAGATAAGCAGCATTTCACTCTCTTTTCTTGCTCAGCTGTAACTTTAAGAACTGATGTAACCAACAATTAAAACTAGAATTTTCAAAAGATGCTAAGCCAATTAGACTCAAAATACAATGGAAAGTCAAGGTGAGTTAGGCTTCTAATTCCCTTAGGGGCTAATTTCCAACAAAGTCTAAGAGATCTATGTTAAGCCTATTAATGCAATATGAAATTATGAATTTTTTATAAAAAGTTATCTTGTGTAGCTATCAGTTTACTTCAACTCAGCAGTGCTGATTCTTTTCAGTAAGGGGGAAAGATGAGCAAAAGAAAGGAACAGAAATTGTCTGTCTGCCAGACCTGTTTGGCAATAGAGAGGAGATTTAGTCATTCTCCTTTGGAAGACAGAGGTCTTGGTGGAAGAAGTTTATGATGGCTGTTATGGCTCAAAGTAATTTGTAGTTTTTCAGTCCTGGGTTGCTCTGGGGCTTGAGAGCATCTCAGCCTGCAAGATACAGCCCCAGCATCTCTTTGTTGTACAGTATTCTGTGTTTCTAAAATGCATGGGGTTTTTTATTTAAATACAGAACTCTGAAATCATCCCTCTGTATTTTCTCATAGCATGGAGAGCTGCATTTGAGCATAATCACTTCTCATGTCAAAGCTTCAATTACATGATTTACTCTTCTAAAATTAAACATGCAAGTACCAACAATAATAGAAAAGTGTTCTGCTTAATTCTAAAATTATTTCGGCTACCAAACAGATTAGTGTCTTCTTTCTTCAAATCTGGGAAATATTTTGCACAGAGCAGCTAAGGGTGAAGAATGTCATCTGTAATTTTGTTCCTGAATTGTCTTTTGGGTCCACATGCATTTAAACATCCTGTGACTTTAGTCTTAAAATGAAGCATAATTGTGCATTAATTAGAGGCACTAATGCATTTATGACAACACATGGATGCAGACATGGGCTGCATATGAGATGCAGCGAGTCTTGCATTGTTGTAGCTCTGGGTGTAGATTAGGATCTGTTTTGCAGATGCTGACGAGGTGAATTCCTCTTTGATGGGGAAGCAGAGAGTGGAGCACAGGGTGTGATCTGCACTGCAGCATCCCTGCTGTCTCCTCCTCACTCAGGCAACCTGTTTGTGCAACATGGGTGCTTTTGGGAAGGTGAATTTGCTTTCCAAAGTCTCCTTTAGAGCTCTCCCTCAAAACAGAGGGTTGGGGATTTGGAGGAAGCTGGTGCTGCTTCCCCAAGATCCTGTGGCTGGAAATGACCTGCTTTGGTTCTGCAGGCTTCAGGGATCCTGTTGCAGATGCACAGCCTGGCTACCTGGAAGGGCTCTGTGCATGCTCTTCACCTGGATGAAACTGCAGGATTAAGGGCTGCTTCTTTGTATGTTTGTATTTCTCTGTGATGAGAAAAGTAAAGATGAGAATTTAATGAATCTGGATAGAGATTATATGAGAGATGTAGACACCACAATCCCTACCCTGAGTTGGCTGGCAAAGCAGCTTCATCAAGTGCTTCTGACTACTTTCCATTTTTGTCTTTTACTTTTTAACTTTGTAGACATTCCAATTTTGCAGTTATTTATTCCAATGTACGCAAAACTCTGAGTAGATTTGTGCTGCTGAAATTAAATAGGGAAACAAAACAACTATGGGTAATTAGGCACATTCCATGTATCTGTGTACGCATCTTAAAACAACAGAAACTGTCTATATTTGCACTGGAGCCTCAGATTTCATGGCATTCACTAAATCTAATTATAGGCTGCAGGAATTTGGAAAAGTCCCTGAATGTTTATGTAGAGTTTACTGTTTTTCCCCACAGTACTTTGATGCATTTTGCAATTAATCTTCAGATTCGTTTGATTGGAATTTAGAATTCTTGGGTTGCATCTGCTGCTGGTTGTGTGCTATGGGTTTACCCTACACCACTTAGTGTAGGGTGTTCTTTGCATAGCGTTGTACATATGGTTTTCCTTACATACCAATAATATTGCTCATATAAGTTTCAAATGAAAATGGAATCAAAGAAATGGAACTTTCTTAAGTCACAGGAGATTTTAAGTACTGCAGGCATTGCTGAGGTGCTGAAGATAACAAGAGAACAAAAAAATCCAATTAAAATAACATTTCTTTTCAGCCTCCTCTCTTACCTGTTTTCTGTGAAATATGCAGTCTTGTTAATTTTCTGCTACATCATCAGGACCCATAAAATCTGACTCACTCCAGTTCTTGGCATGTCCTTTAGTACAGAGGAAGTTTTTTCTGGACAAAGTATTATCTTTGTGTTTGCTCTCAGCACTCACTGCTGGCTGGTGTTGCTGACTCTAGAGCTACTTCTGGAAGGAGGAATTGCAGAATAAAATATGCCCCGAGGCAAAGAAGCCTGGAAATTCCTGTGGCTTCTGCCGGTCTGGAAATGCAGGACAGAGGTTGATGGGGGAGCTGGATCTCTCTCTGTCCTGGTTTGTTATGCTCAGTTCTTCCCAAGCTGCAGCACATTCCGTGTTCTGGTGCTGCTGCCGGGAGCTGGAGGGATCTGTGCCTCGGCTGGGCATCCTCGAGCCCCAAGGACAGCTCTCCGATCCCTGCCCTGCCTCCCACACCTGCAGTTTCTTCTTCCTCGGTTTTTTTGGATCTGGCAGCATCCCTTTACTGATTTTTCACAAAGACCTGTCCCGCTGTCTCCTGGCAGATAAAGTTTTTCCCAGTCCTTCACCTGACTCCAGCTGCATCCCTGGCTGGGGGAGCAGCGAGTGGCCAGGGGAGGTCACTGCGTGCTCTGATGGCAAATTCGTGAGCATCACAGAGCTCCAGAGCCACATTCCCGACACATTCCCGCATTCCTGGCACACTGAGCCACCAGGGCTGTTCCCAGGGACTGCCTTTGCTGCTGGCACTGCTGACTCCTGGGATGACCTCCTGCATTTGAAATCGGTTAGAAAGGCGCTTGTGAGTGTATAAACCTCGGCAGCACATGACAGACTTCACTTAGCAGAAACAGCAGGCACCGAGTGGCCTTTGAGACACTGCAGAGGGATACTCTGACACCTTCTCCATCAGCCACGGGAAGTCACTTGGGAGGTGCTTTTGTATCACTGCAGGGGAGTGCAAGGAGCTGCCGAATAAAAGGTGGGTTTAATCAGACTTACTTGGTGATATCCTCTCACCTCACCCTCCTGATTGTATCTGCGCAGCGAGGAGCTAGTTAATTTTAATGACAAAAATGGAGAATCTCCTTATTGAAATTTAAATTAGGTTAATGACTAGTGATATGGCTAAAGGGTATAATTTACAAAACACAAATCCCTAATGCAAAAGTATGTGTTCAGTATCACACATAGAAATCCCTTAATTTTGATTTGACTGGTGTAAAGGCAAAAATCAAACACAAAATCTTGTTAGCATTTCCAAGACTGAAAAGCAGCCCACTTGAGCATGTGTCTCCCTCTTCCAAAGGGGAGTCTGCCTCTGAGCAAGCTGAGCTCCTGCCAGAACCCTTCCCCTCTCCTTTCCTCCCCAGGATAATACCTGGATTGTGAGGAGGGATCAACCTCCATCTCCCAAGGTGCTGGGGTCGGCTGCTCAGTTGTAGCCTTCTCATAGCTGAAACCAGACTTTTAAGGATGGAGCCACCTTTGAATCACCTGATGAAGTTGCCAGGTTTAGGGCAAGGTTTGAGTCACTGGGGGATGACCATCTGTCTGTGAGTTGTAATGGGAATGGAGCATCTCTCATACCATGCCCTTAGGGGTTTTTTGACCCCTGTTTCAACAGGAACTGCTGAGATTCTGGTCTCTCCTGGCAGTCTGGCCCCGTGTGTTTGCACGAGGCTTTTACAGCATTGCTTGGTAGGAGGAGCTGGAAAATGTGATATATCCTTGTTATGCTGGCAGTATCCAGCTTAAATCACAGTGCAAGATAGTTATACGCTGCCAAGCTCATCTCAGTGCAATTAGTACACCCCAAAATTTTAGGAACGAGTGGAGCAGTGAAGGAACAAAGAATCACTGGCCTCAGCACTCCTTTCTCTTCTACTTGCAGTCACCCACTGTAACCCAAATGAGTTTCCCACCTCTCCTCACCTCCCAGCTGTCTGTGCATTCCAAGTTACACTTCTGTTGAGTAGACAGAGTGAAATGAAGGATGTGGAGGCGAGGGAAAGACGTTGTGGGACTCATGGCTTTGTGGGGGAATACCGTGAGCAGGAGCTTCTCTGACTGATGGAGTGACAGCATCACGGGACACGAGACTTTACACAGTGTTTTTGAGGAGAATGTGAATTTCTCTTCCCTTGGCACTTGAAACAACACAGAACTGAAGCTGTGCCTGTGCTGTGCTGGTCAGCTGGTGTGTGGGGCTGCTCAGACTGGCAGCAGAACATCGCTCAGACAGGTACTAATGGGCACCACGGTGCTGAAAGGAACATCAGTTTCCCATTAGAACCAAATGTTTCCTGTGTCTCTACAAGCTGTGGTGTGCATGAAATAAAAACCTCTGACGTTTATGAGGTTCTTTACAGCAAGGGAGCAAACATTTACTTTTAGTGTCTTAATTTCATATGGGCATTTTACTTGCCTGGTGCATTCAGTGACATCCATGAAGAACAGGAATGACATTAAAGCACCGCACTGAATTGCTGGTAATTTGTAGAACAGAACTCATTCTTTTCTTATCATTTCCCATTTTGTGAACATGACTTTGTGAATTGATTTGACTTCAGAGTGCACTTAGGAGATGGCATTGCATGCAGGCTCTTCCAAGTCATCTCAGAGTAGAGATGCTGCTTTCTATCCAGTAGAAGTCTGGAAAAAAACATTTTGAAATAAATTAACTAGGAGATGCTGCAGCTTAAATGAGTACAACAACAGCAAAAGCAAAGGCAGGTACTCTCAAATCTTCAGCAGATAATTGCTGTATAAATAAATGGCAGCAGAGGAGGGGAAATTGGAGGCATTTCAGAAATAGAAATGGAAATGGGTCAGTTAAGGGAAGAATGTTTAAAAGCTGAAACAACACCAGGTCCTTGGACTGAGAGCAAAGACTGACTTATCCATGCCCCTAGGAAAGTTACAAAATGGATGAGAAAGAGTTGGTGTTATAAGATGGTGTAGTCACACTTTTAATCATAACCATCTGTACTAGGTAAATTTATGAAAGTTTTAAAGACAGCAGGTGAGTCAGCATAGCAGTAGCTCAAATCAGAAAGTACAAATCAGGAAAAAAAAACCTAGAAAGTACAGGGTTTGTTTTTGGGTTTTTTTTTAATGAGTTACACCACAAGATTTTGTTGGGAGTGGTGACTACTCAATTAAAAAATGCTTTCAACTGCTGCTATCTCTTCCTTCACTCACCTGTCCTGGTTTCAAGTCACATATGAGTAGAGAGAGGGGTTTTGCAGTTATTAAAGCACAGGTAAGAGAGTAAGGACTCTCCATCTGTGTATTTGCAGCTGCAGGTTTCCATGCTAGGATTACAAGGTGAGCACAGGATGTGTTTTGTATTTTAATCTTCTCCAGGTGTCAGACTGTTTGGGGCACAGCCTGGATCTTGTATTCTACCTTGGGGTCTGTTACCAGCATCTAACAAAGTAATGATAAACCATTAAATAATAAACAAAATACAGCATTTGTTAACCTGCTTGCTGCTCAGGTCTGTTTTGGAGCTCTATGTACAAAATGCTGTTGAGAAAAGTCCCAGGTTTCCCTAGCAGCTGGGAGGGAATGAGATCTGGCTGCCTTTTTATCTGTGGGAGTAATACAAGAGCAGTCCATGGGTGGAAGGGCACTAGAAATGGCAGTGGCAGAGGCAGCTGCATTCCAGCATTTTCTCATCATTCCACCCCATGGAATCAGCAGTTTCCCACTGAACATTTTTTGCTTTAACTTAATATGAAGTGAAACCCATTGACAGAAGAGTGCAGGCCTCAGAGAGAGGAGCTGGATGGCACATGGAGGGTATTTCACACCAGTGCCTGCTGTGGGAGACATGGGAATGAACTTGGGGAAGCAGCTTCTCTGAGCCTTTCTGGTCCTGGTGTCCAGCAAATGTCCGTGTAAGGTGGGCTCCCCTCTCAGCCCTCCTGCCTGGGTTTCCTCTTTCTTACCCGAGCTTGTGCAGTGCTGTTTAACCTGCTTTTCATTCTGTGTGCAAATGACCCTTTTGCAGCAATAATGACAAATCTGTGCCCGTGCTGTGGGAGTGCTGTGAAAACAAGCAAGGACAGCCTGCAAGACCAGCCTGCCTAGTCACTTCCCATTTTTATGGAGGCTGAGGGATAGAAGTTCTGCACCCTCAGCATGTTTAAGTGCCTCCAGGGGATGTTGTACAAAATCAGGTGAAATCCAGTCCTGGATGCTGATCATTTTTCCTGTTTTCCCTCTAAGGCACTCATCTGTATTGGCTGTTCCTCGCTGGATGCTGAGGGCATCCATTCCCCGGCTGCTGCAGCGCTGTGCCCCTGCTGCGGGAGAGCCCGGGCATGCAGTGCTGCATCTGCAAGGACCAAGCTCAGCTCACCACTAAACTCGGACTAGAAAGACTTGGGAAGTGTGACCCTGTCAGATATAACAGTGAGGGTACAGTTCCTACTGCCATCACTTGTGAGCGAGCTGTGAGACTCAATCATGTACCAGCACTCGTTAGCGGGCCTGAAAACTGGGTAAAATTGATGTTTTAGCTAAGTATGTTCCAACATACTTCAAAATCTTAAGAATTAATCAGTGAGTTGTCAGAGAGCTTCAGACTTATTACTTTTTAATAGCATTTTTTATTACTTGCTAATTATAAGGTGGAAAAGGTGTGAGGCACTGCTAGTATTATAGTTCCTTAAGTAAATTGGAGCAGAAGGTCACAATAAATTGAAAAGTTATTAAGTATGTACTTTGCTGAAGACATAATGCTTATCATTATAAAACACAGGAATACAGACACACTGGGTTTTTTTAATGTCCACAGATGGCACAAGCTAATTATTCTCATTTGTATAGCACCTTACACCTCTGTAGATTTTTTTCAGAATGTTGAAAAACAGATGATCACGTCTGTTTTTGTAGCTGTGTGAGAGTTTTTCATTAACAAGATCAGGCAGGACCATCTGTGTGTTCTAGTAAAAAGTTTACCACCAACAGTGAATTCAAAACTTTCAAACAATGGATGAATTCATAATTTGTCATGTGTAGATACAGAGCCTTGGCTGACAGCCCGTGCAGCTTAGGCACAGGTTCCTGAATTCATTTTCTTAAGGAGAAAATGCCAGTCATGTTCTGCTTTGCATTATTGACCAAAGGAGGTTTTTAGGTTTGTGCTTTTCATGTCAGTGCAGGCACTCTCCTGCTCCACCCACAGGCACCTCATTCAGCATTGTCACCAGAGAGGAGACCCCAAAGGATGCAGGTGGAGCATCTTTCCCTCCCCTCTGTGCACAGAAATGTGGGAAGCAGCCAGGAAATCGAAGGGAAGGTGCAGAGGTAGGTTTTTACAGGGATTGTGTGATTTCTGCTCTCCCACAGAGCCCAGCAGGACAGGCAGGTCCACACCCAGCCTGCCCTGCACAGTGTAACTTCATCCTCGAGGAGCTGATGGAACACACCAGTGCTGGATACAGCTGATGATGAGACACAGTAGAGTTTGGGATTGTGTGCTGTCTGTGACTGAGTGTGGCACTTCCACACTTCTCGTGCCATTTCACTCTCAGCCTTCTTACAGTGCCTGGCTGCCTCTCCCACTTCCCTTCCCTTGGGCTCAGTGCTTGGAGGCAGCCTCACAACTGCATGCAGGGCCTTGTGCAACACAGATCCCAGCTGCTCTCCATTCCACTGCCCCCAAAATGTGGCAAATGCCCTAAAAACAAGGCACTGGTGAAGCAAACCCCGGGCCCAGAGTTGTTCTGCAGAAGGAGTAGTTCCGTGGGGCACAGCCAGGCTGGGGAGATGGAGCTCAACACAGGAAGTTGTTTGGAAAGGACAAAATGTTGAAAACAGATGGGGGCAGAAATGTCTGGGTATTTAAATTTAATTTTGTCACTTGTAATTTCTGTCGGACACAGCCTGGAGCGTGGAATGGGTGCTTGACAAGTACTCAGGAAATCAGTGATTTCTAACCCTGAGCACTATCAACTTTCCCAGTGTAAGCTCTGGCTCGTGTGCCTCCCATGTGAAGTTGTCAGCGCTCGCTCGGAGGTTGTGAGGCTCATTAGCTATGGATGGATATCGCTCGTTAGAGGTAGAAATGCATCTTGTCTTTCCAAGGGAAACATTAACAATTCCACTCTGCAAATTAAGGGGTTCATTTAAGTCTCTTCCAACATTCCCATGAAAAATTGTGGCTGGTACATGTGTCCTCAGCCAGCCCTGTTTTCACTGGAGCGCACCAGTCAGAGAAGGCTTCATCTCGGAGTGTGGTTCTTTTAATGAGACATTGCCTTTGTGTCTGACATAATTCATGTACTTGGGAGCCTGCTCAGGTGGGATTTTCAGAATTCAGTGCTTGGGCTAATTTCAGGTTTAGTTTTACTGAGAAACTTAAAACCTACCCCAGGCTAAAGTGGGGAGCTGCTGGCATCCCCACAGCCAGTGTGGGAAGAATAATCTGATGCTGCTTGCAGTGTTTTGCAGTTTGTCAGCTGTTTTTTTCTTGGATGATCCATTAAACTTTCCCCCTTCTCAAGTTCCCAATTTTGCAGAGAAGGAATGGTGATGCTTTTGTATCACAGAAAAGCTTTTCTGAGTTGTAATTAATGACTGACATGTTTGGGTGTTTGGGGAGGAAATCTCCCTTGAATTATTGCTTTGTGAGATTATTGTTTTTAGAATGGCATGTGAAAAATTTCTTCAAATATATTTCATCTTCTCCTGGTATCTTTCATCTTCCTTGTTCTCATGTCCAAAATGTAATTATAAAACGTTCCCTTAGGAAATAAAAATTTTAAGTGGACTCTTTCAAGCCATATTTTAAATTTGGGAAGGAGGGGTAGGGGATGCAATTGTTGCTTCTTTTATTTCCTGATTTGTGCTGCAATGCTGTTGAGCAGCTGCAGTTAAAGACCCCAGAGAAGTAGGAGCTGTACCAAATAAACATTTTAAATATAGTAGATTGTAATACATTTTACTACTCCAGCACCCAACCCCAAAACAATGATGAAATGATTCATTTATTGGCTGGCACGTGCTTCTGTTTTAAAAAAACAAAACCTCTAAAAGTAATAACCAAAACATTTAGATGCATTATTCTCCAAGCATGGAGGATACAAGAGCTCATTTTCAGATTCTGCCATATTTGAAATACACAACCAACAAAACTTCAGGATATAATAATGCTTCCTACAGCTTGGGATTTTTAGATCCATATACAAAAGGTGCTTTGCTACACATTTTTGTCTTGCCCTGTGTCTGCATTTTTAATGATAGGTGTACTTCCAGCTAGCACTCAGCTTCCTGCTTTCTCATTAAAAGCAAACACCAAGGACAGCCCAAGGGTTATGGTGAGGAGACGTGTCACAGGAAGAAACTGAGAGAAACCCATCCCAGTTTGAGACTTCTCTGTTACAGCCTGAAAGGAGTTTTTAACCAAAGTATCATCCCTGTAGTTACGCAGAAGCATAATTGAGAATTATTTTGGGGACTGTGGTCTTTGGTATTTTAAATTAATTAAAGGAAAGCTGTTTATCTGTGCCTGTATCCTCACTGGACAAAAGACCTCTGGTTATTTCTAAGTGAGGTTCCCAAGCCTCACACTTGTGCTGTAAATGATCAATAGCCTGGTAATGAGCGAGCTCTGTGCCTCCACGAGAGCTGGGAACGTTGCTATGGGTGGGATGGCTTTAACTCAGTATTGTGGGATGATAAACTACCTTTTAATAGAACATTAACATTAATCTAAACAAGATTAGTGGAGCAAAGCATTGCACGAATAAGCTTGCTCAATTAAAACAGATGGTCTTCCATGCTGAATCCCATTATGTTCCCCAAGCCTCCCTTGCATTCCCACACACTTGGGCGTGAGCTCCCTCCTTCCAGTGGCTCCCAGTGTGGCACATACAAATGTGCTCAGCTTTGTGCCACAGCACTCATTCTATCATCTTCTACTCCGAGAGCTCCTCAGGATTTCATATTTATCAAGTTATTTCTGAATGATTAACACAAGATCTTTACATTTTCTTCTAATTACACATCTGCCATTAATCTTCACTATTTCTTTTGCCCCAAGCATTTTAGAGAAGGTGGAGAGTGATAGGATTCAGCAATTAGGATCAGCTGTAAGCATGATTAAGGCTGTCTAAAACCTTAGAAAGGAGAAGAAAAAAAAATCTAAGACTGTGGCAACACTAATGTGTAGTGTTAGCCAAAATTAATGATCAAACATTGCATCTAAGCATCTTAATATTGTCTCAAGCAAAATGGCTTTACATTTGGAAGTAACACACATTCACAATCTAATCACTGGTTTTTCCCCCAGACAAGCTTTTACTGTTCATTACTAGAAGAAACAGAGTTTTGTTGCTTCCATAATTATTTTTTTTCCAGGGCAGAAGCACAGCAAAGTATTCACATGTATTAGGAGGCCTTAAGCTTTTCAAATTTTTCTTAAAATTAATTGCTTTAAAGAAACCTCTTAAGGAGTAATTCATCTCTTGAGCAAACCTTTCAGTTCAAACCAGCTAAATTAAAAGGTGGCGTAAACAGGCATGATTTGACCTTGTGTACCCACACACACCCTGCCTTGCTGCTAAGACAGAAGAGAATGTTTTAGTGATCTAGCTAGAACTAAGCAGAATAAATTACTAAATACAGTGTAAAGGCTTGGAGCAAGCAAGGATGTAACAACAGGGTTACCTCTCTGTCCTTTGCTTACCCGAGAGTATTCTTTGTAGACCTGATCATCCTTTGGCCCTCATTTGCCAGATGAAGAGTGCCAGAAAAATGGCCTGAATTCCAAATTAATGGAGATAAACCCTGCTTAGGAGGCTGCAGTGTAGCTGCCTGAGAGTCATCTGGATGTTCATGGTTTAGAGTGGCTCTGAATCAACCAGGGCTGGGCTGGCTCCTCTTTGTTCTCTGGCAGAGCAGGTAGACTTTCAAAAGATCAGTAATGCTTTGCTTGCCAAATGATGTTGAGTCCATAACAAGTACGATTTAGGCCAGCCCAGAACCTTCATCTCCCCTTTAAATATTGACTTGAAATCCAGACAACGGGTAATGCCCAATGGAACCAAGATTTTCAAGACAGTCACAACCAAGCATTGGGATGAGAGGCTGGAGAGGGCACAAGCTCTTTCTGTGGCTGTTCTGTGGGGTGCTGTGCAGTAGGTAAATAAAATTCATTAATCCTTTAGTTGATTTCCTGCCTTGTCTGAGATACTTAGCACTGCTCATTTTAAAGTTCCATTTCAAGTTAAAAGCAGAGTGGTTTTCCTCTGCCCAGAATCAGAGGGGTGACTTTTGGGAAGGAACTAAACCGTTGCCAAAGGAATGGCTGTCTGTGCTGAGTTTCAGGTGTGAATTAGTTTTTGTGGAAATACTGTCTGGAGAGCCAGTCTGTCTGGTGGATGTCAATCTGAATTTGGGAATCACCCCCACAGGGTGAACAGAGGCTGTTAATTATTGGTAGGCAGTGGAAGCTGGTTGATGGATATGTACACCACTGCTTAGTCACTGTGACTTAAATGTAAATGAAATTTAATGTGAAATTATATATGATTGACAAGCCATTAACTGTGGTCTTAAACCAGCTAATATGCTGGTAGGAGTGTCAGCTTTTCATTTTTTGGGTTTCCATGGCTGGCTTTTCCAGAAACAAGAGCCTCAGATGTCTCTAGCCTGTACACCAGTAAAGATAAATGAACAGTAAATCACAGGAGAAAGGAGGAGGTGTTTCAGCCAGGAAAGTCTGTTCCAGAGGATAAGCTTTCTACCCTAAAAGCTCATAAAGTTTGCGTGATAAGGGGCAGCTCATGAAGAAAAACCCATTTGGTTCCTGGTAGCAGGGGCTTGGTGCAAGCCATCAATCACTGCCAAAGGGCAGCGGTGCCACGCGAGGACGAGGTGCGGAAAGCGAGCGGCAGAGCCATCGCTCACCGATCCCTCGTGCACCAACTGAGCAGAGCTGAGCAGGATATTGGTCCTTTGCTCCTTAAGCATCCAGAAATAACAGAAATAATGTAATATCCCCCTCCACAGGGGCGTTGTGTGGCGCAGACGCCCAAGCGGCCACCTCAGCACAGGGCAGTGTTTTAAAGAAGACAGCCTGTATTTTTCATTCCGAAGCTGCTGGTTGGGTGGATCTTGCCCAGATGGCTGCATTGCTCCCCTGTACCTTTCCATTTCACACCTTCAGTCCCTTTGGTGCTGCAGGGAGTGGTTTGCAAGCCAGAGCAGCTGCAGGTGGGTGCCAGGCAGGTGTCCTGGCCAGGGGCACACTGACCATGTCAGCACTGTGCCCATCCCTGGGCAGCACTGGATACTCCTGGGGCACTGCCAGGACCTCATCTTCACCACGTGGGAGCAATGTCCACGGTGTTTTGGGAGGTGCATCCACAGGGAGAGTCCTGCAGAGAGAAAGGATTTGCCTGTGGCAAGCAGGTTCAACATGGTAATTTTTGTTTGATTTTTTATAGACATTTAGGAAAACATTAAGTTAACTGATACAGGTGAGGTGTGGCTGGTTCAGTGGAGCTCAGTGTCTGTCCCTTCTTCTGTGTACTGACCTGGTTGGGAGTGGCTGGTGAAGGTTTGATGGCATTTTATTTTTTATGGAGTAGATATGTTATCATATTGGAACTGCAGAGGATTCCTCATGGGTAGTTTCTCTTTTCTTTGCTGGCTTTTCTTGTTACTTTTTCCTATTTGCCCAGTGGTCTGGGTGAGCTATTCATGCTTTTTGTTTTAAAGGTCAGAAATACCATTAAAACTGTATGAATTATGGACCCTATATTATACTTTTGTTTCTTACTTCAACTTTCCCCCAGTTTTCTGTTGAAAAAAGGTAGTAGGTGGTTAATTTTAGCAGACATTTAGGGGGCTGGAAGCTTTTGTTTTGATTAATTCAGGTATAGCACCAGTTCATAGACATGGAATTGCTGCTTGATGTACCATTTATTGCCACTATCCACATGGAACAAGAGGGAAATTTAGGACAATTTCATATTTCCAGGACAGTTTCAGGAAACTTGTGCCAGTCTCCATCATACAATCTGTTATGAGGTCAATTCACTGGTAATATTGTGGACATTAAAGGCAAAAAAGAAGAAAAATCTCCCCTGTAGGCTGAGTCAATAACATGAGCCATCCCTATAAATAAGTATTTTAATTGGTTTATTGGAGTCTATTCATGCAAGTAGATTTTGTAGAATATCCTACTTCTTATATAAAGGAAGTCTTTTTTTTTTGTTCTTTGGATGGTTGCTGGTCATTTTTTTCTTCCTTATCACGTTGTAGAAAAGCAATGTGATTACTGAACAACTTGAATTAATTGGAAAAACTGAGATAAACAAGTGCCCATTCTCTCTCATCTTTGCATATTAGCTTAAATTGAGACCTGATCCAGGATGAATAATTAAATAGTAAAAATTAAAACTTGTGGACATTGCACTACAGTACAAATGAGCACTTGTTCTGTGCCAAGACTTATTTTAGTATTTAGAATAAACCTGAGGGTGTAATTTCATCACATTCCTAACAAAGTGTTTACACTGAGCTAGACATCACTGACTGTGGTAGCTGACAGTCCTTACTGAGGCCTGCTCTGGAAAAAACTGCAAATGTGTGACTGCAAAGTGTTGAAGTGCTGCTCCCTGTGTTGGTAACAGGACACAAGAGCCAGGGCTGTGTCCTCGTGGGGTCGGTGCCAGCTCTGCCCTTCACATCTGCACAGCGATTTTCAGGATCACCTCATTCTAATCCCACTGCCCTGAGCAGAGACACCTCCCAGCTTGCTCAAAAAACCCCACCCAGTCCAGCCCTGGTATCTGTGTAGTTCATAAAAAAAGTGGGGATTAAGGTTTGGTAGGAATTCCTTCGATAGCCTTTTTCATCTCATTTGGTTAACCTTTAAAAGATACCAGCCAGTCAATGTTTCTTTTTCAACCCATCAATCAATAAACAAAAAATAAAATTGCAGCCCTCATAACTGACTTTTATCTCTTCAAATGGCCTGACTTTTTGTTTTCAGCTTAAAGCTCTCACAGCTGAGCTGGTGTGAAAGGGGAGCAGACGGCCTGATGATGGGCACTTCTGAGATCACTTCCATGGAATATGGGATTTTTAATCATGTTTCCCCTAGCAGTTGCCTCAGAATGATAAGTAGTGGATGTCAGTGTGGATTTGGAAGAAGAGAAGGTATCTGTTTACATGCAAAACTTTTTAATTAAAAAACAGATATGGAGCCAAGATATTTCTCGCATTCCTATTGCTCTACCTGGAGGGTTTGTTGGTCTGCAGATGGTTCAGCACACAAGTCGTGCTCTGTGCTGACACTGGGGGAGGGAAAACACAGCTATCGGCCCTTTCTGCCTTCCAATTTCAGCAGTTCAGACATCTGGGGCAATTTCTGGTTTTCATCATATTCCCAAAACTCCTGTGCCGTGACTAGGACAGGATTCTGCCTAAATGCTTGGACCTGCAATGCCCAGTGGGTGTCTTGGGCTGGCAGAGATGAGATCTGCTGGTCCTCCTGGACAGTCTATGTAGGACCTCTGAACACTTTGAGAAGCCTCAGCCATTCAATAGAAACACTAGGACATTTCCAGAAATAGTTTCCAGCCTTTTTGTAAATTGGGGAGAAAGGTGGGTTGGGTTTGTCACATCCATTTTTATTTCTTTTTTTCACAAAATTAGTTTTGATGGGTGATGTGGAGGCAGAGAAATCTGAAGTTTGCAAGTGGTATTTATTTTTTTATTGCACTCTGTGTTGTGGTGGTAGTTGTTCAACTGTAGAAATTTAAGTCACTTCTGAATCAACTTATTCACAGAAAGATCAAGAATTTTCTCAGAAAAAAAAAATACAAAAAAACCAAAAAATTTCCAAACAACGCAAAGAACCAAACACAAACCACCAGAAAATATATCCAAAAAAAAAGTCTGAGTATGAAAGCTTTGAACAATTGCATTCCTGACTGCGTGATTCTTACCCAGGGGAGTAACAGTGTTTTATTCTTCAGGTGCAGTATGGATCTGTCCCATCTGCTGAGGAAGTGCCACCCCAGGGAGGTGCTTTAAAATGAGGACACCTGACCACTGGAACTGGCTCAGCACCCCCAAAGAGCCCCTGGGGGTACTGAGGGGGCTGCAGTAATGAGGGATTTTTTCCTGTTGCCACACTGGTTTGCATTAAGAGCAGCAGTCAGTTTTATACTCTTATTTTCTTTAGGAGTTTATTGTTATAAAAAGAAACTTCTTAATTTCATACTGTTCATGAAATCAGGTGCAGGCTTGCCTGCTAATCAGTGGTTTCAGTGGTGCTTTTACTTCATCTAAGATTTCATTATAGGGATTTCCTTAATAAAGGCCATATGCATATTTTAAGTATGTTTTTGTACTATTTTTAGAAAGAGCTTTCAGTTTGTAGTTAATAGTGCAGAAAAATATCTAGGTGGATAAAACATACAAATATAATAGTTACAAGATCTACTCATAATTAAAACCCAAGGGGAGTGAAAACAAGCAATAAATCAGTGTTTGTATGAACCAGATGTTGTCTATTTTGGGCAGTGGGGGAGCTCCATGTGGCCCTCAGAGGTGAGGCTGAGACTTTGTGGACAGTAAAATACGCTTTTCCAGCAGCAGCTGTTTGTGTCATGTGCCAGAGCTCAGACACTTGTGCCATTTACTGCTCTCCAGCCTGAAGGTGGGCTCGCTTCAGCTGTCTGCAGCTGGATGGTTTATGGGGCTCGGGTGTTTTAGAAGGTTTAAAATGAAGAAAGAAAGGGTTTTTAAGGGGGAGTCCACCCAGACTGTGGGGTGCTGCTGAAGAATCACATCTGCATCAAAGCACAATGTGTGTTGTAAGCGTTTTGCAAAACCAAATATGCTTTAAAAGCAAAATGGGAAAAAAAGCCATGATATATCCAGGCTGATGCTATCTGCTCTCAGGAGCAATTTGATCATAACCCTCTTTATATCAGCCTCTTCCGCTGCTGAAGTTCCCAACCTTAAAATGAATTTGTTCTGAGACTACTCACTGGGGGCATCTAAGCCAGTCTTCACTATCACTGACATGTGTTTAATGACCTCTTGCTGCTGGTCTTGCCCAGCACATCTGAGGAATCCTACTGCTAATTGTTGTATTATTATTGTTGTTCTTTGCTTCCCCTGCAGCTCTGGGGCAAGTGGCACTGGCACTGCTGGGGCTGGAGCTGGGCTCATCCTTCCCACATCAGCTCCCTGCTCACCATTCCCTCTCAAAATCTGGGAGGAATGCGAGGCAAGGTGGGCTCAGCCCGACCGCCGGCTCCGCAAGTGGGCTGCTGCCCATAGGTGGTAAAATGCAAATTTTATTGTGGCAAGACAATATTTTCCTTTTGGATTCTGGGTTTTGTGTGCTTTTGGAAAGCATTTGGCAGCCACAGCAAGTATGTTTACAAAAAGAGCAGAACTGGTAAAGTTCAGGTTCGTGTTTGGATTCAGCCCCAGCAAACTGAAGCTGAAGCTGTGCCAGACGTTTGAAGCTGCCAGACGACAGTTCATCTCAAACAGAAAGCTGAAGAGGGGGAAAGAAATTTGTCAAATGTATTCCATGTGGAATTTAAGGCAATTTAATTTGATTCACTACACTCTGAAATGTCTTGGACTTCCCTATTGTTTCTTTACTTTAACACTAAATTTGATACCTTCTGGGATCTTCAGTGCTTTGTGCTGCATTTGTCACATTCTCTAATTTACAGGCTTCAATCTCTCTAGGTTTTAATTGAAGGGACTGAGCCCTGCAAAAGTGCTCCATGAAATTTAAGGTTGCTAGTTCAATCCTAAAAATGGTTTTTCAGGTGAGGGGACAACTTTTCTTTTGAACACCACTGTGGTAAGAAGGGCCAGAGGGGATGAATGTAAAAGAGAAAAGGGGGAGTTTCAGTAAACCTCATCCCTGTGACTCCATCAGTGGCAGCAGCAGCAGCAGCCAAGCTCTGGCTGTGGGGATGCTATGGTCAGGACATGTTCCAGGGTGGCTGCAGAGGCCAGAAGATTCTATTTGGGTCAGTGATGACCACCACCAAACTGCCTGGATCTGTGTTTTATTGTGGTTTTGCTTTTCCAGTTAGTTTCCTGCTCTGTGGGTGAAATTCCTGTGGAGTCAGTGGACTGGGAGCCCAGCCCTGGGCAGGATCCTCTGGCTCTCTGCAGCCTGGCAGCCCTGACACTGGCCAGTGTTTGTTACCCCCACAAGTGCAGTTCGGGCACCAAGGCCACTTGTTCTCCTCCTGCTCCCTCTGATCAAGTGCCAGAAACAGAACCCAGAGCCTCCATCTGTAAATAAAACTCCCTGTATTTGTCCAAATGTCAAAGCACTTGAGCCCACCAGGAACCAAACAGTGTTTTATTTTACATAGTATTAATTTTTCTTGAAACCTGCAGATCTGTGTAGGTTGTAGCTGAAGGTAAAGGACTGCTTCTGCTTTTTGTGCTGGCAGAAGAGCAGAGGTGCACAGCAGCTGCAAGTTAAATATAGCTACCCTGCCTTGACTCTTCCAGGTAACAAAGTCTTCCATTTCTAATATTCTTGCCTGAAACATCTGTTCATTTACTGCATTGAGATCTGACTCCCTGGATCAGCATGCATTCACACTTGAGCCAGGCTGAGGAAGATGAGAACACTCAACCCCAAAGTTGACAGTGTTTACACACAAGTCAAGTCCCCGAGGAGTTCAGTGTCTTTACTGCTGTGTCTGATTTTTATTTTTTTTTTCCCCTGACATGTGCAGCCTCTGTTTCTAGGTGTTGAGAGTTTGTTTGTTTGAAGAGTGTGAGGAGAGAGAAGCCCGAGGCTGTCTGACACAGCTGCAGTTGGAGCATCTCTTTCAACTTCTTTTCCTAGGCTGCAAATGGCCTCTGCTCACTTTTTTTTTCCCCTGCTAAAAATCTTCCTGCAGCTCTTGATGTCTTCCTAGTACACTTCTGGCAAGTTGAAAAGAGATCTGTGGCAGAGAGGAAAGCCCCCCAAGGCCATCAGGTCGCTGGCAGTGGGGACTGTGGCTGTGCAGGAGCTGTGTGTCCCTTCCCACTTCCCACCAGTGCTCCCAGTGTGAGAAGGTGCCTGTTACCAGCAGGGCTGGACTCTCTGCTGTGCCCAGGAGGGCTCCAAGCCTCACATGGGGATTGTCTCCAGCACAGTCCCAGCCTCCCAATGGCTTCTTCCAGGGATGCTCCTGCCCAAAGGTGTGAGGGGTGAGCAGCTGTTACAACCCAGAGATTGCCCTACCATTACACTGACTCCACCCTTTGTAATTAGCACATCAAGCTTCCAAAAACCTGCACTTCTTCCTCAAGAAATGCATAGTGGTGTTAAAGTCTTTTCCCACACAGGTAGTTTGACAAACATGAGAGTGTTGTGGAGATCATTAGTGCTAAGAGTAAAACCTCGAAATAAAGTGCCCTGGGATTTATGTACTCTGTGCTGGTAATAATAATTAGAACATATCCTACTGCACGTAACTCCCACAACTTGCACTGTGCTCTGAAGCTGGGAAACTCATTGATTAATCCATGGGGTCAATCAGTCCATCTTGTTTGGAGAGTTAGTCTCTGGTGCGTACCAGGACCAAGAGTGAAACAGGTTTATTTACTGCTGCTTAATCAGAGAACCCAAAGTCTCCTGTAGAGTGGTGAGAGGTTTGTTTCTACTTAGCCTTTAATTGCAAAATGATCTCATTAGTGCCATAGTGAATCTCAGTACTATCCTACAGATGTGTGAAATTTCAAGAACAAAGAACAAAAATGGTTGCCTGTAAAAACTCAGCATCTGCCACAAAGTGTGATGCAGTTGGTATTGGCAAGATAACCCAAACCAGGCTTCTCTTTGTTGGCCTTTTAATCTGGAGCTGGAACATCAGCTGCACATCCCAGTGGCTTTCTGTCTACACTGCTGTTAAAAACAGAGAACTGTCCTGCTGAGACTGTTAGGAAAGGTTTTAATCCAAAGATAAAGATTCTGATAACAACATGGAAACCAATAACAGTTACTGTGGTGTTTACCAAAACCCACAATCCTCCAAGTTATCCCAGCAGAGAACTTTGGACCTTGTAAGCGTCCTTCTGTCATCAGGCCCTGGCCTGTGTGTTAATTAACCGTTCCTGAGATGCCTCAGTAAGGCCAAGGGAGAGTGAGTGTATCTCAAGTGGGCGGTGAAATCCCAAATAAAGCAATCCTTGCCAAAGCAGGTGCTGGAAACCTGGGGGTGAGGCTGTGTGGTCACAGCAAAGCCCTGAGCAGGAGAATGTGGAAAGCAAGGAGAAAGGTCTTTAACATGAGCACCAATAGATGCTGGTTCATGTTTCTGTGCTGAAGAAAATGCTTGAATATGAGTCCACATCCTGCAAATCCAATTCAAACTCGCTGCCCTTTGAAAGCTGGGTAGTATCTCTGCGCCTTTTTGGCAGGAATCTGCTGGATTGAATGTAGAAAATTGGGGATAAAAAGACTCCTCTTAAACCAATGCTAAATACCAGAAAGAGAATAGAAGGGAATATTCCCTTTACTAATACTTGTTTCTAATCAGATAAAAATAAGTGACAGTGTAGGAAGAATCTCTCTACTAACTGCCAGAACATGTCGATTTATCAAATTTTTCTACCGTTGCTCTTTTTTTGAGCTCGCCTCGGAGCTGACAGTGTATGTTTTACAGTGCAGCAAGGTAGATTGATTGATCCTAAATAGAAAAGCCTTTGGGGTCTTGAGCTGATGTTTTAGCTTCAGAAAAAAACTGAGTAAAGCATGTTAATGTAGAGAAAGGAGCCTGGCTTAATTGGACCAACTCCTGGCTTGCTGAAAATTAATGGCTGGCTGGCTGTTGCCAGAGTGATTCATCTTTTCTATCATGTTCTATAGTCCTTCTCCCCAGGGGTCTGTACTCCCCTCCAATTCCAAACCAAAAGTGAAATACACTTCTTCATTTTTTTCTTCCTTAAAAACATGTATTTTAGTTGAATTGGCTTCCAGTAAATGAAAAATGGCACAGGTGGGAATATGAAGAAGGCACTCGGTGTCTAGGATTTAGATTTTTGTTTTGTTTGAATGGGATTTAGATTTTTTTTAATGTACCCTTAACTCCTCATTGCCACTGGCTGTCTGCACACGTGACAGAGTGACTTTTTAAAGGATCCCGATTTGTCTGTTGAAATGTATTGTTCCTTTTCTTTTTCTCTGGCCATGGAAACAGAAATTCTGTGTAAGCAAGAGCTGATAAAAGTGAATATAAAGCTGGAAAAGGTATTGAAAGCATTTAGGTGGCTCTGGAAATGAAAAGATGACTTTTCCATGTAGTTCCATCAAGCCCACAGAAGTATTTCATATTTTTTAAATAAATGACTTGTGCATGAAAAAGCCTTTCCATTTTCCCCGTAAAACCTCCAGTCCTGGCTTTGTGGAAGCAAACCAGCTGCAGATGAACATGAGGTAGTCAGGAATTCAGTGGTGTGTGCCTAAAACCCACACGGATAATCTGATCGTGGAGGGGGTTGAGCTTTGGAACTTAGAGAGGGCAAATTCAAAATGTGCCTTTAAACATAAAATATTTCTGTGTCCCTTTTGAAATCTCTCTGAGTTTCTGCTGGAGGCAGATTGCTGCTCGTTTGCTGGTTCCAAGGTGTCACCAGTGGAGTGGCACATGGAGCCATTTCCAACAAGCATGTAATAGGTTGGGAATGTCATGAATGTTGTATTATTGCATATTCTGAATAGGAGGATTCACTGTAACTGAAGATTACAAGAAGATAAATAAAGAAAGATTTTGTTTAACATAATTACATACGGTAAATTGTTATGGTAATTTGCTATGATTCCAGTAAGGCAAATATTAGCAGTCATAGCTCAGAGATCATAAATAATGCGCTGGAAAATTGGATGTAATGTTTCACATTGACCTGAGATTTAGGAAATGGGTAGAATTGCAGCAGATTTCTGTGCCATTAATTGCAAGAAAATAACATTAAGAACATGCTAAATCATGCTAAATGTTTTCAGCAGATGATAGACTGTGGGATGGTTCATTAATTCTCCAAACTCATTCATTATATTTGTTTTTTACTACAAGAAAACTTAATAAATAATCACTGCTTTGTGAAGCTGAGGGTGTGAGCATGTACATTTTTATATACATTCATATACCAACCAACATCCATCTATTTATTTCCTACAGTTTTTTGTATCAAAGCATTTTTTTAAACTGTATACTCTTAATCACTAGGGATGTGTTTATTAGTCTTTGAAACAGCTGTTTGAATTGCTGTTTTTACCTTTTACCAGAAGAGGTTGGTTCTCCCACGGTGCTATAAATATTAAATAAAGACACTAAGAGTTTATTAGTGTGATATCCTTTATGGGGACACGGTGGAAAATGTAACCTATAAAACTAGTAATGAGAGGATGAAAATTACACATTGTCTCCATCAGGTTTTACAGCCATCATTTTTTCCTATTTATGTGTTGTTTTTCTTGTAGAGAAGGAGAAGGGTTCCGAGCCTTTAATGAACTGCAGGAAGCAAATCTGGCTGTGTATTGTGTGATAGTGTGGGATTTACTGTAAGCAGGAGTGGGATAGAAACAGGAGTCCAGACTTAGACGTAGCATTGTGTGTAAGTGTGATGGCTCAAGTCGCTTTTAATTTCCACAAAACACTGAAACACCATCTCTGAGTTGTTCCAGAGTGGTTAAAATGCCTGTGATACCTGGATACATCCATCCTTTTAATGCAGAGAAACAAAACAGGACAAGAGGGAATGGCCTCAAGTTGCACCAGGGTTAGATATGAGAAGAAATTTCTTCATTGAAAGGATTGTCAGGCAGTAGAGCAGGCTTCCCAGGGTAGTGATGGCATCCCCATCCCTGGAAGTGCTCAAATAACATGCAGATGTGGCACTTGACATGGTTTAGGGGTGGACTCTGTGATCTGAGAGGTGATCTCTTCCAACCTTCATGATTCTACAATTCTGTTAAAATCCTCTTGCCTCCATTTCAGCATTTGCCTTTTAGAGACAGGCTATCTCAGGCACAGAATAATTCCACCGTGTATTTACATGTGCTCATGGGACTCCATTTCGCACAACAATTGCAATAATTTGTGTGAGATCCCTTGAATTTTTCACCCTGCACTGATTTGGAAATGCCCAGTCGTTTACAGGGAGAAAGGTCTGCCTCTGTTTGCTTTTTGAAAGTCCATCCTTCTAATTTTTCTGTCTTGTTCACTTGTATCTGGGTGATGGAGGCAGTTTCCTTGCTGTTTGAATTCCAGTACTCAGATCCCAGCTTTTCTCCAGGTTTCCAGCGTGGCCATGGGGAATTCACTCGGCTGCAGTTGGTTCCCACTGCTGTAAAACAGTTTTCTCACAGAACCACAGAGGGATTTCACAAACGTAAAGAAGGATGCCTCGAAAATGTGGCTGTGTAAAATTTTATGCTGTGTACTTACTTTGCCAAATAAATGCAGCTTCCCAACAAGGCACAGCACGCTCTGCTTCACATTAGCACTTAATGGAGAGCTCACTTTGCAAGGCTGTAATGTGCCCGTGCATTTTTGTGGTTAACTGAATGGTTTCATGCCTGTTCTTGGGCAGCAGGAGCCTCTCCACACAGGACATGTTTGGGATTTTTTAATTTCTGGTGTGGTGACAGGCAGGGAGTGCTGGCCAGGACTGGACCCCCTGCAGAAGCCGGAGGAGATGGATGAGTGCAGACATTTGGAAGCGTGGGGCCAGAAGCGCCAGGGCAGGAATTCAAGTGATTTGCTCATGATCACACAGTGGGGACGTTTCCATGCATGCTGAGGGCTCTGCAGGTTACCCAGACATCTGAAATTCCCAAAGGTTGCAGTTAAGCCATCCTCACCTTAATGATGTTCACAGAAGGGCTGTGAGGGGCGGATTTGGCAGCTTAGGTTTATCCCAGTGCACCGGGTGAAAGGGAGCTGGTCAAGAGACACAACTTGAAAAGCAGATGGGTCCTGCTGGAAATAGTGCTGTGTGTTTGCTGCTTTAAAGTTCATCAGGAGAGAAACATCTTTTTGCAGAGATAATCCTCAAAACCATGGGGAAAAACAGAGTCCTGAAGGGACCCATATCCTGAACTGTGGGATGATGTCCTGCCAGGGGGTTTATCCTAATAAACGAGTATTATCCCTCCTGCTCTTGCAGCCCTATGCTGCTTGCCAGAGGGGGCACTTTTTAATGGACTAGGAGAAGTCAAAGGAAAATCCAGAAGGATAAGGCTAAAAGCAAATTCTTTGGTTTATACCATTTATAGTCCTATTAAATTCAGTATTTCTCTCAGACATTTGGGGGGCAAGAAGTTCAGTGTATTCAAACATCTTTCAAGATCCTGGCTTGAACATCTGACTCTGTCCAGCCAGCTTAACAAGCTAAATAATAAAAGGGAACAATGCAAAACTTGTTGAATTTTTTTTTACCCTGTATCTTTTTTGAAGTAAAATAGCATTTTTTTTTTTCTCAGATGCCCAGCAGTTTGCTGCAGACTCCTGCAGCTTCTCTGCCCGCTGCTCGGTACCTGTTTCAGTTTATCAAATTGTTGTACTTCCTCCTTTCATAGGGAAGCAATTAAAAATGATGAGGGTAAAGGGTTAAACCTAAAAGCTTGCTAATGAGGGTGCCTTCTTGGTTTTCCTTTCATCAGGCATTAGATGCTGTTTTTAGCATAAGCTTTCGATAAGCTTCACTGAACATTTTTCCAGTGTATTTTTTTAAAAGTTGGGGGTTTTTTTTTACCATCCTGTAAAAATGATAGATGTGTGACTCCGCTGTTTATCCAAAATCCTAATTACTGATGCTGCAGCTTTTGAATGTTAAATTTGTGCAGTGTTCTTTAGGCTTCAGACTGGTCAAAGAAAGATTGATTTGTGTCCACGGAGAGTTCTAAGTCTAGTAAACACAGACAATGTTTGTTTATTTATTTATTGCATTATTTGAAAGTCAAGAGTTGCATCAACTGAAAATTACATAGATTTAGAGATTTCTAAAGGAGAAAAAAGGGGAAAAACCCCAAAAGTTGTGTGCCATTGAATGAAATTTTAATTTCTGTCTCTGCAAGAGCAAAGAGTAGGGGTAAGAGGTAGAATTTGAAAATATGGATGAGATCTCCTTTCCTTGAGTTATGCTATTCATTATAGAACAAAAGCTTGATTTTTTTTTTTTCCTAAGCCTATACATATATATTTGGGAAAAGTATTTTATATATAAATATATCTAAATGAGATGTATCGATTATGTGGATCTTTGTGTGTGTATATGTGTGTATATATATATATATATATATATAAAAAAGAGTGCAGCTCAGCAATCTTGTAACATCCCAAGGACTCATTTTGAAAGGGCAGCAAAGAGGATGATTTTAGGATTTCTAATCACTGAATCACTTGGGTTAGAAAACACCTCCAAGATGCTGGAAGTGGGAGCAGCTCACTTGCATTTCCAGTGTTTCCTGTGCTGTGTATGAGCAGTGCCTGCAGCTCCTCTGCCCGACAGAACCGAGCAGGGTCATCCCTGTGGGGCTGAAATCTCCTGCAGGGCTGCCCAGGTGAGCCAGGGCTCATTGCTGCTGTGCAGACTGACTGAAAACTGTGGAATCTTTGTGTCCTTGAAGCCTTTCATGCAGTTCCTAAAGGCTCTTAGGAGAGGAGCTGGCTGTGCTTATGCCTTGCTGAGCATCCACCTACCTGTGCCACCTGAGAGGAGCAATGTGGGACAGAGACGGTGCTTGTTTAAAAAACAAACCAACAAAATCAGACTATTTCTCTCAGGGTTTTCTCCGTCTCTAGTCAAGTTTGTTTTAAACTAATGGAAGTAATTAGCTAGTCACAGAGGGACTTTGTCTACGAGGTAGCCATTTTTAGATAATGGAGCATAAAAGTCGACACAGTGACATATGACACCAGAGCAGCATCTTGGAGCCACTAGCTGGGTCTTAAGCAGATGTTTAAGTACTTTGAATACTGAAATCACTACATACACATATAGAAAGGGTTTGTTGTTATTTTCTGCAGACTACCAGTACACTGTAGGGCTTTCTTTTAATCTCAATAAAATCAAATAGGCTCTGAAATGTTTTTTTTAATGTGCAGTCATTATCACTCCTTTCTCTCTTCTTTAAATGTCTTTCAGTGTGTGATGTGTGGGTACTTGGGGAGTAGGGATGGAACTTGGGTTTTACGTGACCATTACACAGCAGCACTACAGGAGCTGATGTACCAAGGTTCTAACGGTGACCACGGTATTGAGCTGAAAATAAATAACATTTAGAAGTGAAGATGCACTTGATATGTTCACACATATTTATTGTAGCTGTGAATGCAGGGGAGATTTTCAGAAATTCCAGAGAAGTGAAGGTGATCTCCCAGCTGGGTGGTCCCAGAGGTCCAGGGTATCTCCCCACACAGGTCCCCGAGATTGTCCCAATTCTTGTAGGTGTCAGCAAATTGTGTGTATGCTTACCCTCATCCAGGACTTTCAGGTTGTATTTATGTACTAGATAACTTTATCCATCTTATTTTTTATAAATCAATGTGTGACATTCACTGTTTGTGCCCAGCAGTTGCTGCAGCATTTGGTAACACTTCCCACCACACACATAAAAATGTATCAGTGTGGTCTAAATAAATACACAGCACTGAAAGCCTCTGTAAATGTACAGTTATGACACCATCACAGCACCCTAGTTATTGAGGGGTGCAGTGTGGTGAAGGAGGGGAAGGATTTTCCCCTTCTCTGCTACAACCTGCTCCTCATTTCTCTGTACTTTGATGTGGCCAGGGGCTTTGACAGCCAGATGGGTTGAGCCATTTCCTGGCTGCTTTTTTCTTTCACCTGTGCCTGGGATTTTTAAATTTAAATCCAAATTAGTCCTTGATTCAGCTCAGAGCAGCACTGCAGAGCTGTGGTTGGTACAGGAGGAGGGGACAGCTGGGGTACAACTGTCCCAGAAGCTCCTCTCAGCCGGAGTGCCCTGCATCCCTTCTCCCAGCAGTCAGACTGGGTCGGATCCATCTGACCCAGCCCTTCTGCAGGAATCAAGAGCCTACTGAAGCCCACCAGGGCTGGCCCAGCAGGTTCTCCTCATCTCGAGGTGGGCTGGAGCACCTCAGCGTGAGAACCCATCTAACAATCCAGGCTGGAGCGCTGTGCATCCACTCTCACTCACTTGAGATGTTTTTACGGGTACAATTTGTTTTCCTTCACCACATTGTGTGTTCCGCCCCGTGGATTACTCAAATGGCAGAAAGTGCTTTGTTTCCTGTGTTATTAGCTGCAGGTTCAATTTCTATCAGATTTGTCAATTCTGTCATATAATAGGGTTGGGATCTTTCTGCTGGTCTAATGTGTGCGACATGTTTCATAATGCCAATAAAAATAGTTTTCAAACTAGACTGTGAAAGACTTTGACCAAAAAAAGGGCGAAAATAGAAATATCACCGACTGGGGTGCTTTGATCTGACAAAGTAGGCTTTCAAATGACACATTATGGTTTATGAAGCACAGTTTTACATTTCCTTTTTGCAGTAGCTGTAACATGTGAGGGGTTGGCCAAGGTGGGAATGCAGCTCAGGATGGGGGGTCCAGTTCCAGCAGCAGATGCATGCTCCAAAATGGCTTGAACTTTTATTTCTGTGTTAATTTTTTTTGTTGTTGTTTTTATATTTCTGATAATGGAATTGTTATGGGCTTTTGAATTTCAGTTAAGAATGTGCAAATAGGCTATCTGGTAAGTAGGTTATTGAAGGGTTAGGGAAATGGAGAACATTTCCTGAAAAAAAATACCCACAGTGTGGGTAATAGACTCCAGTTGAATTTAAAAGATAATGGCGACAAGGGAGAAATCCACTTGTAGAAATGGGGAACAGCTGTGTTTGAGATCTAATGAAACTGTATCAAATACTTTAAAAATGGCTTACAACTTCTTCCCTGGGGAACAGAGATAAAGCACAAGAGCACTCCTGAAAGGTCGAAGAAACAGTTAAATCATTTCCTTGATGGTTATTAGAGATATAGAAGACATCAGTGAAAATTAAATGTCTGAAACTTGTATTTGATTGCTTTCCTTATCACTCCAATCTCACACATTTCTCCCATCTCTTCCTCTCTGTTCTAGTAAAATTTAATAACTGTGCCAGTAACAAGGGCGTGCGGTACGAAACCAACAGCCTGGACTTCAAGGTGAGGGCGGACGGGACCCTGTACGCTGCCCACCACCTGCAGGTGCCCTCCAAGCAGCTGATCCTGGTGGTGACCGCCTGGGACCCCCAGACCCTGGGCAGATGGGAGGCCATGGTCAGGTTTCTGGTGGCAGAGAAGTCCCAACACAACGGACACAAGGTCAGAGTTTTTTCAAAGCTCTTTTCCCTGCTTTGTTCTTCCTTTGCCCCAAAGTGTTTGTGTTGTCTGGTCTGTGCTTCACAAGGAATTGTCCAAGAAGGAGGTACCGTAAGCAACATCAAATTCCTTGCAAATGATCCTTGAGCATCTCTGACAGAAATTATTTAACTCTCCAGTGAGGGAAGTGTTCTCTACGTTCATATTCTGTATTTTTAACTGCACTTGTCTCTATCATACACTGCAGATCATGTACATCACATGCACCTCAATGCTGATAATCTCTCTTGACTCCAAGTCAAACCAGCAGATGAAGGGTGAAGAGTCAAAATCAACCATCTTCTTGATGGTTAAGTTCAGATTTCTTTTGTGACAGCGCAGGCCCAGAGTCACGCGCTGGCAGCTCTGCCCTGCTCCTCATCTCCCTGGTTTTCAGAGTTACTCTTGCGAGCAATCTGCATGGCCCTGCAGCTTGCAGAGCAGAGATTTGGGCTTGTTCCTTCCCTTGCAAGGACAGGGAGCGTTGCTGCTGCCTGATAAGGGACACGTGCTCACACACGGGGCAGGCAGCGATGCTCAGCGCGGCGCTGCGGTGCCAACGTCCCCTCTGCTCGGTGCCAGCATCTTCCCTCGCCCACCCCGACAGAGAAAAGCCAGAGCCAGCCTTTCACTCCAAAGGATACAGATGGTTTCTTTCTGCTTTAGTTCTGTACACACAGCTGAAAAGCAGGAGGGCTCCGTCCCTGCCCAGCAGTCTGAGAGCAGTGTTCCTTCAGTGAAATGTGCAGAGCCGCTGCAATTAGGGGCTGCTCCATGAAAACTCTCTGCTCTGCCCCTGGAGTTGCTGTCACTTTCCCACCTCTTCCATACTTTTGGCAGCAGCCAAAATTTTCATTTTCAGTGTTAGTGTGGGATGAGGATCTTTTACTACACGGAGTAAATGCAGTTATTTCCTCTGGTGCTGGCTCAAACAATGCAGTGCTGGGCTGTGTGGTGACATTTGGGCAGGTTTTGGCAGGGAATTGTTTCAAGAGCCAGATTTACTGCTGGATCTTGCAGAGTAAGGATGGAGGTGTGTGTCCTGGGAGCTGCCATAGCTCCTTCAAGGACAGGTGGGGTCTCTTGGCCATGGCTGTAATTTGCTTTAATGCACCACAGGAATGGTGCAAACAGCAAGAATCTATCATCCTCTGCTATCATCCTTTCCGTAGTGCTTGGACAGAGAGTGCAGGGCAGGATGGGGAAAGAAGGAGAGACTTCCTGTGTCAAGTTGTTAGAATTCCACCATGTAAATCTGTGCTATTTGGGAAAACTTCTGCCACATGTGAGACAAAAAGGAAAAAACTTGGACAGACTTAAATCTCTCACTTGCCCAGTGGGTTGACCCCTAAGGTTTTGCAGGGCTTAGGGTCGTATGAATACACTTCTGCTGCTCTTCAGAATAGCTTGGGCTTGTTCAAAATGTAATTAAGTCCTGTTTGTTATTGTGAACTCTATTTGCCATTTCTAACCAAAGAAATACTGCTTCCTTCTAAAAGTAATTAAATATTGAAGGAACAAAGTAAGATGTCTTATATAGTGCTTTAAATTTCTTCTCTAAGTCTAGCAGAAAAAAAAACCTGAATAAGCACACGTTTCTGTTCTAGTAGAATATTTGGTCGGAAATATATCTAATGTTAATGTAATCTGAACTCTGGATGAAAACAGAGAGAGCTAAGCTTCTTAAAATTCATATCTCTCCTTTCTAAAAGCCTTATTAGTTGTAGTTTGAGGCTGGAAAAATACAGAAAACAAGACTAATGACAAGGTCATAAGCAGTTTTATTGTGGGTCCCTATAGTAGGCATCTGACTTGTGTTTTATTTAAATGCCTGTGGTTTTTGCAAGCAAAATAATCCTTTGTTTACTAAAGAAATAAATATGATTATGAGATTATTTTTAAAAATAATAGTGTTTGTGCTGAAAAAAGAACCCCAAACCTTACAATATCCATTTCAATATGTTTCAGGCCATGACCCTTATACGTTTTGTGGCTTTTACTAGAAGCAGATTTCACGTTTGGTTTTGTATAGAATAATATGACTCAAGCAAAACTATATATATATATGTTTTTTAAAGACATTTCAGACTGTTTTGTTATACTCAGGATATAGGGATGGCAAATGTGGGAGAGAAAGGAGAAGGTGACCTGAGAGGGAGTGAGACCAGTTTTCTTCTGGTGCATCCATTTATTTCCATTTTACTTTGTAAATTTGTGACTGATTTTGTGAAAATGCTGAACAGTTCCCAGACATTATAACTGGCATGAAATTCAGTTACTGCACCTGCTGATCACTGTTTGCTGGCACCTACAGCACAAAATTTATTTTACCTTGGTTCTCCTCAGCTCCATGAGCAGCAGCCCTCATTAAGAGCAGCCCCTCGTGACGGGGGGCTTGGTGCCCCTCAGAACCCTCTCTGAAAGGATAAATCAGAATTTAGTTTGTGATTATCCAGGGATTAAAACTGCATCAAAACCAGCCCTCCTAGAATGGCCATTATTAGACATTTGGTTTATTTGTGGAGGTTATAATACATCAATGTAATGGGAATAAACGTTATAGGAGAAATCAATGGCTTTGGGATACTGGCTGAGGTTTTGGGGGGCCAGGAGTGAGCCTGCCTGCACAGTGGGGACCGTGGGTTGCTTTTCAGGAGAGCACAGAGGATTAATCCATCAATAAATGATCCTTTGGGTCTGTGATACTTTCTTGTCACAGGATGTGTGACTGAAAATCTGTGTAACAGGCTGGGAGAGCTTTGGTAGCGGCCAAGGGCTTCCAGGGCAGCAGATCATTTCTGCTTGGGACAGTCCTCCCCTTGTGTGCTTCCACTGCCAAACCAGGTTTGGTGTCCATACCTCAGCTTCCCCAGCTGAGCCTTGCTCTTGACACAACCTGACATTTTAATGGGGAGGGACCCAACACAGTGACAATTTCCCCTCTTTCAGTGTTGGCCTTATAAATGTGCTGATTGCTTTAGATGACTGAATAACCTGCCAGTTTTCAGTGAAAACCTCTGTAATGAAAGAGTTCTAACTACAACATTAAAGTGTCATGCTAGTAGGGTGAAATGATAGAAAAGAAGGCATATACTTCAAAAATGTATTTTATGATACATGAAGCATACATTTCCCCTCCTCCCCAGTTAACACTTGAATGGAAACTTTTTTTCTGGTTACTACAAGTGATGTTAGTAACTCAAGGAAATTTTTTGTTCAGTCTTGCAGGAAACCTGATAGCAATTCAATTAGAAGATGCAAATGAGGTCACACATTTCCCACAAGAGTGCTGAATTACCCCACAGGAAACTGAGTGATATTCCAGCATAACAATAAATACTTAAGATAAAGTTTCTTCTACTGTTCTTGTCTGTCTGCCTGTTGTTCCAATTCAAAGTATCAGTCAGGACTGTGGGTGTAGTTTGGGAAGAAGGAAAAAGAAAGTAAAAGAAAAAAGGAAAGAGAAGAAAATAAAGGAGAAAATGAAAAAAGATGATATTTTATGAAATAATAAAGTCTTTGTGGCTTGTGTCAGCATTTATGAAAGATGAACTTGAGTGGGATAATGCTCCAGAAGAAAAAGTAAAGCCAGGCTTTACTTATCTGGAATTAGCAATGTAACGTCTTCTTTTCTAAGAATGCTTTCTATTATTTTGAAAAATTGGGTATTGATTCAACCAAAAGTCTAAAAATTAAGATTATGTTTGAGAACAGTGACATTGCTGAGGACTGTAGTCTTCAGAGTGTCCTGTTTTTTAGTTACTGAAACTCAAATCTTCCCAGTTACGAGTAGAAATATTGTGCCATTTGTCCTTCCCACCCCACACCTGCCCTCTGTTCCCCAGCTCCTCCTCATCATTCCTTGAAAATCAACTTCCTCCACCCCCTGTGTTGGCTCATCCCATGTGAAGTTCTGACCTTCTCATTTATATTGATTATTTTCTTTAATTTTCAGTCCTTTCATGTGTCTAAGGCACATCTGGCATATTTTCTTCTGTATTTATTTAGCTATCTATTTTTGTTAGTTCTCACCTCACAAGTTAAAATCCAGGTTGTAGAAATATAGCATAGAAAGGAATTCACAACAAAAGAGCTTAGAGGTACAGGATATATTCAGCACATGTAAGGTGTCAGTCATCTGCTGCCAGTGACTTTGTTTGGGGAAAAAAATAACTGTTTTCTTTGAACCATGTTTATGTCAACCAAAGTTTCTCATTGCTTGAGCTTTTCAAATTATGAGCATGGAAATATGTAAATGTTTGTAAAGTTACATCACTGGGAATTGTGCAATTAAATTTGGAAGTATATGAGGTCTGCAGCTAGAGTTTAAAACATTGAGAGCTGCTGTCAGAAATCAATTCTTGCTTAAGCCCAGCTTGTGTTTTATTATGTCTCATCTTATTTTGGGCTGCTTTCATAACCCAGCTATGAGTCCACAGCCATACAATGTGAATGTGAAAAGCTGATTCTTACAGACAGAAGGTTGTGGTTTTTTTATTATTATTTAAAGCCTTTAAATAATCATCTGTGGTATTTTACCTGGCTGAGGTTTTTAAATTCCAAGAACAGCCTTTTATTGCTAATCACAAGCACAAAGGTCTCTGGGCAAGGAAAGGCTTATTCAGCACTGCTCTTTTTCATGGCCTGGGTTATTGTGCAGCCAGGATGCTCTGCAGAGGCTGGGGAGCCCTAACTTGAGGGAGGAAAATCAGATTTTAACTGGGATCCGTGCTTCCTTCCAGTGACTCCAATCTCCCTGACACTCTTGAGCAGGTGCACCTGGAGGAAACGAGAAAAAATGTGTTCACTTTCTTTCTTCTTTCTTTTCCCTGCACTGGGGTGAGATGTTATCTATGACATCAGGGTGATGAGAGTTTGCCCCATCAAACTGTTTTATCACTAGAGAAGGGCTGAAAAAAAATGAGGGTTTAGTTGTCATACGGCCTTTTTCTGACAATACTGGTGCATATTTTAAGTACTGGGTCATTATAGTGGCACTGTCCTCTTTCACTACATCTGTGGGGGATCCAAGGCAGTAACTAAACCCAGGAAAATGACAGCTGGAATAATTTTATTTCTGTATCTCATCAGTAAAGCGAGGCCTGGATTTGTCCATCAGGTAGGGTACATACAGAAATTTCTGTTTCCTTCAGACAACTCATGAGACATTGTTTGGTGTTTTAACAAATCAGATCTGTGGAAAAGATGAGAAAGAGGATGATTAATAAATTAATATCATATAATTGTTACCAGTGAGACCACTCATGGTACTTGTGCAAGTCTAATGAAGAAGTATCTGCTGACCCTGCCTGACCTCGTGCTTAAGCGAATTTGAACGTCTCACATGGAATCATTGCAGGAGGAGAGGGTGGTGTTTGTGAAAACACGTGAACTTCCCTGGCCTGATTTTCAGGTGTGCTGAATCCCATTGCCTGGTGCTGAAGCCAAGATAAGATGTGACACACAGGTGCTCATTGCCTTGGAAAATCAGCCCACTACGGGAAGTTTCCAAGCACTGCACTTGCTGCATTTAGTTCTTAAGCAGTCAGCATCATACCAAGGGTCAGGCTCAAAGCTGGGCTCGAAAGACCATCTCTAAGTGAAATTCACTCCAGATCTGTCTTCCTTCAAACAAAAAGAAGTCCTAAGGATTGAACTGCCTACACGGAAATAAGTTTTTTTCTGATAAAACCAACCCCTTGGACTGCTGCGTGCTCCTGCCTGTGATGTGTTCCTTGCCCTTGCCAGATCAAAGCTTTTGACCTCCCGTTTCATGTTCTTTGTTAGTAACTGCTGAAGTCTGACTGCCACTTCAAAAAAAATATTTTGGACTGGATAGCCTAAAAATACCTTCATTGCTGTGATAATCTGATGACAGCTGCTTGTAAACATGAGTTTGAGTACAGACAAAAATTGCTTTATACCAGCACATGCATTAAAATAAGCTTTTCTTTAGGGGCTGTTGAGTGTCCAGGATCTTTCCTTTGGCAAGCTGAGACAGACTGGTAGGTGCAAGCTCAGTGTGAGGAGGGTTTTGGTTCCTCCCAGCCCCTGGAGGCCGGTCCTGGATTGTTGGGTGAGTCGTGTCCAGCTGGAGGAGTGAGGAGAGGAGCCAGGGATGGGTGTCCAGCAGAGCAGGGTGGCCTGGGGGCCTCCAGTCCCAGCAAGGAGTGGGATCTCAAACACTGGCCCTACCCAGCAAAGCATTTCAACTCAGGCTTAAATTTCATCTTGCAAATGGAGATAAATTGAATGTGTCCTCACGGTCAACTTTGAGCATTTCTTAGGTGCACTCTGGAATTGGAGGAAAAAAAAGAAGAACAGCCTTTTCTCAAGAGCCTCTTGAAATAACCAAAGGATAACTTGAAAGGGCAAATTCTCATGCTAGCACTGAGGAGAAGTACCAGACTGAATTACTTTGCTTTGTGCTAAAGTAGCAGCAGTGCCTGTGATCTTTTAAATCTCTTGTGATCTTTTTACTTGCAAACATTATGAAGAGGAGGAGTTATTGTTACATTTAATTCATTATGAATATTTTAATTCATGTATCTTTTGAACCTCATGGCTTTAGAAAAATAAAATGAGATTACAATTTTTCACAGGCTTTTAAAGGGTAGACTTGCTCCCACTTCTGTCCTTGATAAAGAGCATTTGTAGTAGCCTGAGTTTTAGAAGCAAAAGAAATGTGTTTTGGAAGCATGTTTTCAATTATTTGTTAGAAGTTTTATTGGGGAGGAAGAACTCAAATTGCAAGCCCAGATATTTCATACATTTTTCTCAAGATTAGGTGCAGGATGAGAGAGGTAATTCCAAGCTGCAATAGAGGTTTTCACTGTATAATATGTGACAAGATCTACCACCTTTATTCCCAACCTACAGGTAACGAGTATGAGTATTTTGTGATTTAATAGCCCTGCTCTTGAGAAGTACTTGTACTTCTGAAGCCATTGTGTATGGCTTCTGCCAATTACAAGAATGACATTAACTTGAAGATAGAAGTGTCTCTTTGTAAACACTAGAAGGTAGAGTACAACAGTAATTTATATGTTTCTTAAACAATCCTACCTGAGAAGCACTGTGAGATTAGATCTTACAAAGGGAGTGTGAAAAGGTCAAGTTGATGTGGGGAGCTTTGCAAGGAAAGAACCTCATCAGAACATTTCTTGTTGGGATAAGATGTTGAAGCCTTAAAGTGAGGAGGAAAAAGTACATCCAGAGCTGTACTTTGGAGGTGATGTCATCTTCTGTCCATTGACAGCTCTTGCAATATTCAAAGCCTGACAATGACAAGAAAAGTATCACAGATGCTGGAAACCTGTGGGAACCATAAAAGATTCCACCAAAGGCAGACAGATTTCTAATGTACCTGCTTTGGTACGTGATTCTTCCAGAGAATGGAAGAGGAAGATCATTTGAAACCCTGAGAGAGTGCTGGCCAGGAGGTGCCTCTAATCATCCGTGTGGTACCACAGAATAAGTCTGAGCACAGCTCTGCCTCTCCTTCCCAGCTGAAACTCCCATCCCTTAGAGATCCCGTGGGCATTTTGTGTCTGCTCAGTAACGAACTGAGCGCTCTGCCCGCGCCCATCCTGACTCTGCAGCACAAAAGCAAAGCCTCTTGAAGTGCTCTGGTGACTGGCTGGATTTCAGCTTAAATTGGTGATAACTTACCCAACAGAATGTGTGGGTGAGTTCAGGAGATTTCTGAATTTCAGTTAAATCCTACTGGGAAATCAACACCTGCAGTCCCAGCCTGGCCATCAGGCACCCGAAAAGCCCCGTTCTGGCCCCAGGGGCATTGGCTGCAGCCTGTGTCCATGGGGCCCTTGCCAGCCTTGTTAGGTTTTCTGATCAAAGAGAGTAACATGTACTTGGGGTTTTTTAAATAAGAGCCTTCTGTGGTAACCACATGGGCTATGCCCAGAGCTGGTGCATCTCTCTTCTCTGGAGTCCAGATTCAACTCAGTATTTAATTACAGAAACCCACAAAGGGCCCTGCTGCACCTTTTGCAAGGAAAGGATCTTCTGTCTGACTCACAAGCCAAGTATGTCTTGTTCTCCCTATTTAAAAATTACCTTGTTTTCCCTGTTACTCTTCTTCAGCTTTTTTCTTGCTTTGCAGCCCTGCAACACCAAGGAACATTTTGACTCCTCTGTCACGCTGATCACATTTTACTGCTTCTATCGGGTAAAATTTTCCAAAGCCTGCAAAGCCAGCCAGATACCAAATAACCTTAAATTTGCATGCATGCCTCATTTTTCAGCTCTCAAGGCACGGGGCATGTAAAGCTTTGACACTGACTCCTCGGGAACGAGGGGTTTTGGCATGGCTGATGCATTTGTGTGTGTTACGTGGCTCATTCTCCTCCTCTGAGGGCAGTAACTTGGTTAGCTTTTAGTCAAACTTTTTCTTTCCTGTCAGCTGATGTGTTCTGGAAGCTCATGCACTTGCCAAATCTGACAATTTTTCTTACTAATTGACTCTAATGCGAACTGCTCTATGCAGCCCCACTGCTAGCTGATAAAAACAAAAAGTAATGAATTTTTGCTTAACTAGCTGATTTAATTAAAATGTTTTATACTGTACTTGTATGGTTTCTATAAATGGAGAGGTAATTTTGTTTAATGAGTTCCTAACCAAACATAACATTCCTGACTGTATGTAGCCAGATTTGATAAAGGTCACAAACGCTGCAATTCCACTGTTTGCTTTTGGAAGTCGTGATGATCAAACAGCTTGCTTGGGTACTGGAAATATCCTGTCAGGATTGGTTTATACCTGAAATTATTACTATAGTTTTAGGAGCAGAGGGGGTTCTTCTCTGTATTTGAACACTGTTCATTATCTTTAAAGTGGAAGTGTACTGCCAAAATCCCATCTCATTGTCAATTAGTGGCTTCTCTGCAAACACATTAATTTAATGCCCCTGATGAAGAGCTGCTCATGTTGGAACATCTTGCTGCTAAAACAATAGTTTTCAGAGCTCTTTGACACAAATCATTCATGAATGGCAATTTATGCTGTGATGGTAATGGGATGTGACAAGAAGCTATCTTTGATTAAATTTACCACAGCTTACAACTATTAGTAAATAAAGCTAATACAGACAGTCATCGCAGAGTTCTAGAGGGTGGATAAGGAGAAAAACAGATTATGGATTCCTTACCTGTGCAGTTCCTTAAATAATAGCTTCACATAGCACAACTATAATAAACTAAAGTCTAAAATAAAAAGTCTGATCTTTTTAAAACTACTTTTTTTTTTCCTGTCTCCAACTTCAGCGAATTCAGCAATGACCTAAATAAAAAGGGAATCAATTACTGTAAAATAAATAAATTTGCTGTTTGTTCTGCAACCCTTTCATTCTACCGTGTGAGAACACAAAATGGAATATCTTTCTATACTGAAAGATCAAAAATGGGAGAAATGGTGCATTTTGGGAAAAAAGGGTTCATTCGTCCTCCACTGCTGTCCCTGATGTCAGCAAAATGTTGTTTCCTTAGAACAGAATTCATGCAAATGTTTATTTTGCAGCAGTCTCATGTTCCTTTTGTTAAAGAACTAAGCTCTATTTTCATTGTCTTATTTTCTGTTTGGTAAATATCATTTTCTCCTGTCCTTTCTGCAGCTACCATGGAAACAAGCAAAAATGCTTCAGATTAAATATTTTTAACTAGATTCTTTTTTTCTCTGGGAGAAAATGGTACCAGTTTCCAAAATGTATATTGATATAGGAGATGAAGGGAAATATGTTTGAGCAATGGACTAAAGGTGGCTTTGTAGCCCCTTGTATTGACAAAAATATATTAAAAACACATTGCCTCAGTTAAACCCTATGAATGACACTAGAAAGAGAGCAACCCAAGTATTATTTCTTTCCTGAAAAATGTCTAGTGTGAAGCGTTAAAGATCCTACGAAAATAATAAGACTGGCATATAAATAAAACAGGTTATATCATAAATAATTTTGATACCTGGGAAGTAAAGGCCTTATTCCCTTTCTTCCAGTTGCAGGTAGTTTTTATTGCAAGTGCAAATACAATATATTTTAGTGCCGAATCTGGAGCATTTCATTTTTCGGGTTGAGCCCTATGAAATTATTAATCTCCAACAAACGTACCCTAACTCACTCGTTATTTATATGCAGGGAATGGCGGCTTATTTACCCAAACATTAGAGTGATCCAAAATGTTCAGCTAAGCAGGAACACAAAATATGATATTATATTATGTAAATGGGTTTGTGATACGCTCTGCTGGATAATAACTTCCAGATGTCTCCGTAGCCAGAGGCTGACGGATATCAAAGGCAGGTTGGCTGGGAGGGGAGACAAGCCAGCTGGCGAGACTGGCTACTGCTAAGTGTAGCGGAAGGTGGAAGCTGGTGTTTCTTCACACTCACTGCTTTTATTTGTGGACTAGTGAAAAGTCAGTGCTTTGTGGCCTTCTTGTCACGAGCAGGATAGGGCTGGAGGGGCTGCTGGGGTCCCACGTGTCCTGTTCTGTCAGGGGATTATTTTTCGACCTCTTTTAAGAGTAAAGGTTGGGTTTAGTCTGAGTCTCCCAATAAATGAAAGGCTGATGAGCCACAGACCAACACTGACAGGAGATTATAACTCACTAAATGGCTTTTTCAACTTATTCTTTATTCCCAGTGCCAGGTGCAGACAAGGAATGTCCCTGAGCTCTCAGCATTGGGGTGTAAACGGAGTTAGGTGAAGCACCCTACAGCCTCACCAGTTTGGAGTAAGGTGTCCTGAGGCTGTTGGGTTTTGAGGTCTGACAGTCCCTTTGGGATTTAGCTGTGTCCTCTTCTGAAGGCAGCCAATTGTGTTCACCATCCTTAAAGGCAATTCCAGACTGAAAAGGGACTGGAAATGACTCCTGGGAGAGGCCACTGAAGCTGCTGATATGGACTCCAAGACACCCCAACACCTTCTGTGAAGCAGCCTGGGAGAAGAAAGTTCTTTTCACAATCCTTATAGATTGTGAAAAATTAGGATTGTGATTGAGGCTGCACCTCTTCCAACCTTGCATTGCTTTCTGAAAGCTTGATCTGCCATCTCAGTGAAAGATTTCTGATTGATTCCTATATGTTTTTAATTGATGTCAACTAATAGCCAAACAAAAAAAACCCCAAACCAAAAGAGTGGCAAGGGAAATTGCAGGGCAGTTTCTGGCACTCTGAGCTTCAGTTGATCCTCAGCTCTTCAGCTGCCTTATCAAAGGCAGGGAGGATAGTCTCCAAGAGGCTTTTCCTCTTCCCTGCAACTGCTCTTAACAAATATTTGAGTTGCACATTCCAGAGAAAGAAGCATTTATCAGCAGAAGATGCAAGGGCTGCGTTATGGTTTGCCAACACTGGCGTTGTCCATGTGTGTCACAGTTATGGGCCAGAAGCCCACTGGAAGAGACGTGGGATAACTCTGAGCCAAGTGTCAATCCCAGACTTGCGGAATTTGGGCTTTAAATAATACAGCCAGCACAGGACTGCTCAGCTTCTTCAGCAGGCTCTGAAAGATTCTGCCCCAATACAAATACTAAGGCATTAAATCCTACTGAATCCAAACTCTCCTAACAAGTTTACATCCCAGCATGGTCTCTTCTCCTGTTGTTTTCCTTCATCCCACACTTTGTAATTACTTCTTCCTCTTGATCTTGAAGGTTTTCATCTGTTTTGGCTCAGCTGTGTTTCTCTGGCTTATCAGTGTCACAAAGTGATAGACAGACATAATTACTGAATTACCTGACTATTTTATATCCTCCTGTAATTATCTCCGTATTACCAAAGACCGTGATCACATGTTCCATGTTTAGAGTTTGATCCTGTTGTAACGAGTTATAAACATCACTGTGTAATTTTTGGAATGGAGAGTGGATTTCATTTTCCCCTGGGCATGTGTTTCATGGGTTGCCTTCTCTGGTGCTGCACACCATCACCCTCGTGCTGTATGTAAGAGAGCCACAAAAACAGTGAAGGGAAACCACCCCAAAGCAGCAGCACTAGAAGTGCTTGATTTGATTTTGTGAAGGAGTATGGACAGTTTGTGTTCTGGTGGCACTACAGAAGGGTAGAGGAATATTTTATCTTTTGAAAATTATTCTAAGATTCATAAAGCATGTGGCCAGTGAGGCCATGAGAGAAGAAGCAGTTGTCATCTCAGTAAAAACTGTTATTCAGCAAAACCAGAACTGGAAGCTGTATTTTAGAATTAATTGAATTTGGTGTCACATTCTGCTTTTGAGTTGAACTTTAGATTCTTGCAAACTCAAAGACACAGGAGAGTTTTCTGGGGCTCACAGTTCAATGATGCTGTTATTCCATATATGTTCTGGGATGTTTCAGTCATAGATCTGAATAGTTCTGGCACTTATACTCACCAGACTTTGTTACTGCATTTGTCTCACAGCTTTTAAACAGCAGAAAACATGTACAACATATTTAAACAACACCAGAGAAATTAAGGTCATGAGAATGCATTGTCAACAAATGAAGATAGAAAAGAGCTGTTGTTTAAAAAAAGAAAAAAAAATTGTTGTTGCAAGATGCTTTTGAAATTCTACATATCAAATTCAGAGTCATGTTGATGATTTATTCTAATATAGGAAAACATCATGAAGAGTGACAAGCAAGCTAGTCACTGTCTAGTCACCTGCCAGCAAGTATTTCATACAGACTAAAAAGGCTGGTATTGCCTTGCTGAGCTGACACTAATTATTTCAGTATACACAGAGCTTTGGGACTTGTGTTAATTCTCAAGTCTGTCTTTAGTTCAGACTCATTCCACTGTGTAAACTCAGCAGAGCACAAATTATTTGACCATCCTTTCATAATCTATCCCCATGCTCAGTTGCCAATTATATAAACTGATCCAAATACCTGCTCTCAAAGGATTCCCATTTGGGAATCACAAGCCAATTAAAAAAAATAGGGGATATCCACTATTCTGTGGCTCATGTCTCATACTCCTGTTTCATGTTGTCATGCATTTCTGGGTGTCTTCTTTAGATAACACTGTTTTCATCAGTGTTCAGAAAAGATACCTTTCTGGCAATAAAATCCTTTTTAAATGAAACCTCTTTTGGATATAGCATTGCATGCCATGGGAAGGAGGAGGTCAGGAGTGCCTACAGTATCCTGACTATCCCAAGAAAGTCTCCCACTGCCACACCAAGATTCTGTTTCTTTGTTTATTGCACACTTCAGTAAGCATTCTAAGAGCAACATCTAAATATTGAACATGGTGCTGTGATTTTGTTGAAGGTGTGTAAACAGCACTTAGGTGATCACAACCCACATCGTGAGTGTGAGACAGGACCTGAGGAATGTGCCTCTGTGTGTGACTGAAAAGACCATATTTGTCTGTGCTGTGAAAATTTAGCTCTGAAACAGGCTTGTTTTTAAGGTTTCCAGTAAAAATATCTGCATTTTGGCACAAATGCTTCCCATCCTTGCAGCCAGTGGATGTCTGCCCTCCACAGGTAACAGAGATCAGAGCCATGACCAAGCTGTGAGAATGGGCTCCTTGCTGCTGTGCCCAGCTCTCAGCATCTCCAGCTTTTCTGGAGAAGGTTCACACAGC